>NC_081414.1:799753949-800071449 GCF_030272615.1 Cryptomeria japonica | reverse complement strand
TTGTTCCATTTGTGACACAAAGTTTTTATTGAAAGATTGAAAGTTGAAAACAAAAACATCCATCATCTCATTCATACATCATTATTCCATCATCAATCCATTCCAAAAATTCTCAAAGCATTAAGAGGTTCTTGTCCCAAATTCTCTTTTTAGATATTGCTTGAAATCAAACACATCACATCACTTTTTAGATTGTTTCTACATCTAGGATAAGCTCATCCTAAGAGACACATCTACGCAGGTTAAAACTAGTTCATGAGTGAATCCTCTCATTACTAGGTAGTCAAAATCTGTAACACATCTCAGATTTCTCTACACCTTATCACATCCAAACTCATCAAAACAAACAAGCAATTCAAAGAAAGAATTCTGGTTACATTTACCTTTAGAGTGCTAGAGATCTACAATCCACCAATCATCAATCTTTCATTTCATCACCAACTCATCATCATCTTCAATCAACTTCAACACAAACTTGCAAACAAAATGGCTCAAACCCGATCGCGATCAAGGCAACGAGAAATAGAAATTGAGGAAGAAGAGGACAACCTCAATGAATTTCAAGAAGCACTTGGAGGAAATGTAAATGATGAAAACCCAAGTAGTCCCACTCCTTCAACAATCGAAAGGGTTCAGCATAACCCTCATTTTAACAAATTATTTGATGAAATATTAAGGAGCAATGCGGATGCTCACTTTTTAAGACTCGCTCAAGAAGGAGCCAAACTCCCCTCAGACTTTGATCTTGCCCAAATAAGACAAGCATCAGAAAGACAAAGTCGCCATGAGGAGGAAAGAGGTAGAAATCACATCAGATATAACATCCCTCGAGGTAACCCACCACCTCCTCCTCCAAATGAAATGGAGATGTTGCGGCAACAAGTCGAGAATCTCGCCCAACAACTTCATAGTGGTGTTAGGACCAATCAATTCTCACTTAACGACATCTGTCCCTATCCGTTTGATAGGAATCTTTATATGCCACCCTTTCCACGCGGGTTCGAAACACCAAAATTTGAAAAATATAGAGGAAAGGGAGATCCCCGTGATCATGTCCGAGAATTTCATTCCGCTTGTCTCGAAGTCGCTTATGAGGACACATACCTAATGCGCCTTTTTCCCCAAAGCTTGGGAGGAACAACCACATCATGGTTTTCCCGACTACCAGGTGGCATAAGAACATTTGAGGAACTCATCCAGAAGTTCCTATCTCATTACTCTTATAATATTGAACGCGACATCACCATGGCTGATCTATGTAACACCAAACAAAAACCAGGTGAATTATTCTCAGTATTCCTGCAACGATGGCGCCAAATGTCTAGCAGACGTTCTCTTCAGTTACCTGAACAAGAACTAGTGGAAATTTTCATTTCCAACTTAAACGAAGAAATGGAATTTCACCTGGATGTCAAAGATACAGATTCTTTTAACGATATGATCACCAAAGGTATAAAATGTGAAAGGGCACTCATCAAAAAAGGACTCATCAAAATCTTTAATGAACCCAAAGATGGTCCTCGCCCGCGCTTCAATAGCGATAAACCGAACTTCTGGAACAAGAATAAGAATATCGTTAATGATGGAGTTGTGGATGCTCGGACTATCCAAAATGCACAACCTGTGGTTCGGTTTGCAGGACAAAATCCTCCACCTCAAAATAACACAAATGTTCTTCCTAATCAAGGTCGCATCACATCTCAAGATGAACCAAGACCTCGTCCACAAAAACAAAAACGCACATACACTCCCTTGGGGGAACCCATTGAAACAGTGATGCGACAACTCATTTCTCAGAATTTGATCACTCTACCTAAGTTATCAAATTATGAGCCTCAAGTCAAACCGGCATGGTGGAGAGATACTGAACATTGTGAGTTCCATCAAGGAAGAGGACATAAGACAAGTAATTGTCATCGATTGAAAGATCTCATTCAGGATCTTATTGACCGAGGAGAAATTGAAATTGAAGGGCATGACCCAAAAACAACCAATAATGATCATCAGATGTTCAAGAATCCACTTCCATCACAAGATCAAAGGGGTCCTTCCACTTCTAGACGAGGTCCTGATACCACTGATTATATGCAAGCTGCGTATAACTACACTGTCAATCACCTGTATGATGCTAGTGAACAAATTGCAACTATCACCTTCAAAAATCCCACCTCAAATTGCAATGTTGTTACACGTCGTGGCAAGGTCACCATAAAGGCAGCTCCACAAGGCACTACCTCCATCCCAAAGCAGTACAATCTTGTGGAACAATTAGACAAAACCCCTGCGCTCATATCCATCTTGGAGCTTTTGCGTCTGTCACCCTCTCATAAAACAATCTTGGATCAAGCACTCCAAGAGGCGTCAGTCCCTGCAAACCTGAACACGGACCAATTTCAAGCCATGGTGGGAAGTCTAAAGTCATCACCTTGTCTCACTTTTTCCGAAAGTGATAACTCTTCCTTCCAGCAACCTCATAACGCCTCACTCCACATTGAAGGCTTTGTCAACCAACACAGGATCAAGCGAGTCTTGATTGATAATGGAGCAGGCCTAAACATTTGCACACTACAGTTGGTCACAGCATTGGGCTATGCAGTAGAATCAGTGGATCCGCGCAAGAAGATCACCATCAAGGCCTATGATGATGCAGAGCGTTCATCCAAAGGAGCTGTGGTACTACCCATCCGAGTGGGCCCTGTGGTAAAACACATAATTTGTCAGGTTCTGGACCTTCCTCTGCCATATAATCTATTATTAGGGAGACCTTGGATACATGCCATGCAAGCTGTTCCATCTACCTACCATCAATGTATCAAGTTCCCACATAACGGGGTCGAGATCACAATCCTGGGCGATGCAAATCCCTTTGCATTTTGCCATAATATCAGCCATCAACCAGAGATTACCGTTCCTAATAATAGGGAAGCCATTTCCTCCACATCATATGTAAATCCCGCCTCTCTTGCCAGTTCAAACACTCCTATACCCAAGCAAGAAAAGCTTAAGATGAAAATCGCAGAGGAAGGTCCTGGAGAATACAACTTGCGTCAGCTCTTTTGTGTGGGACAAATGCCCACTTCTCCTAGAACACATGGTAAACCACAGCAGTTGCTCCAGCAACCACTAATCACGCCTCCATGTGCCTTAACGCCTTTCATTCTTGGAAAGAGTCAAGAGGAAGAGACACAAGATGAGGACCTGGCGGACTGGATCTATAAAGATCCCATCACCACTGACAAACCGCAAGTTACACTTCCTACGGAACAATATGGCAAAGGCCTCCTCATTATGCAAAGAATGGGATATGATGGTCAGAGTGCTTTGGGATACTGCAAACAAGGACGACATGAACCTCTGCTACCAGAATTCAAGCCCAAAGGTAATACAGGCCTAGGCTTTGAAAAAGAAGTCCTTCCTAAACTCAGATTCAAAGGAAAACCCAGCACACCATTTTGCCCACCTACTGCAAAGAGGACACCTTTCATAATCAAAGCACCATCAAACACTATCCCCACTGCCCCATTGAGGCTCACAAACCCACCACAACCATCTACAATGCCAATCATCCCACCAAACGAACCAGTAATCCCATCAATAACACCAATAGCAGCAACAACTGTATCAGAACCAGCTGCAACATCTATGGCGCCAGTAATTCCAGCAGAAGCCACTGAGTCACCATTACCAATACTTCTAGTAACAAATCCTTTAAACCCCATCACGGTTCCTGCAGCACCGATCACCACAAAGATACATAAACCAATCACACCTGCCGTGTTCAACTCCAGTGACATCCCAGTATGGTATAGCAATCGGATGCTGGAAAGTGATTCAGAGACCGACTCACATGAGTGGGAATTTGATTCTGTACAACTTAATACTTCAGATGAGGAAGACACATCACCACCTCCACCACGCAAAGACATCCCTATTTATGGAGAAGCACAGATAAAGACCACTTGGGTCCCTGAGCTGGAAACATCTTCCACAGACCCTACGTCTCATCCTACGCCTGATTCTGACAGGGAAAGTACCATCAACGACCTTCACCACACTGTCTTAACCCTCACTGATACCTCTAACGAACTTAATCTAATCGATGAAGTAATGCCCATTATCCACCCTGAACTCATCGAATGGAACCAATCAAATCCCCCATGTCTTGATCTCTTCCACAACGATGAGGCTATCATTGACTTTTTGGAATTACGAGATAATCTACCAAGCGGGGACCACAAAGTTGGATTCGCCATTAAACTTAATAGCGCAGCATACTTCGGGGCGGATGCCAAACCTTTCAGCTGCAAAAACGTAACAATAAAACATGGATCTTCCAGTGAAAACCACACTGTGGCACTGTTTGATCCGACAACAGTAAAAAGAAAGAGCGTATCCAACGGTGAAAACCTCTCTGAGACACTTGAGGATGAAGGGTTTGACATTCTCCCTGCTAGTACACAACAGGAACGATCCACGATTCTTATCGAGGAAACCAATGAATACAATGTGGGGACTCCTGAAAACCCTCATATCATACATCTGGCATCTCTTCTCACTCCAGAGGAACAACCTAAATTTATAGAGTTCTTCCAGAAGCGTCAGATCAACTTTGCATGGTCATATGCAGACATGCCTGGGCTTGATCCTGATTTAGTCATGCATCATCTCACAGTAGCAAAAGGAGCCAAACCTGTCAAGCAGAAGCTTCGTAAGATGCATCCTCAGATTGTCGTGCTAGTCAAAACAGAACTCAAGAAACTCCTGGATGTTGGTTTCATTAGACCAATTGATTATGCAGAATGGATCTCCAATATTGTGCCAGTTGGCAAACCAAAAGGGGGCATCCGCATTTGTACAGACTTCAGAGATCTAAATAAAGCATGTCCTAAGGATGACTTCCCTCTACCAAATATTGACATCATAGTAGATTTGACAGCAGGACATGCCATGCTTTCACTCATGGATGGCTTTTCAGGATACAATCAAATAAAGATCGCACCAGAGGACCAACATAAGACAGCCTTCACATATCCATGGGGCACATACTGCTGGAATGTAATGCCTTTCGGTCTAAAGAATGCAGGAGCAACCTATCAAAGAGCAATGACCACCATCTTCCATGACATGATGCATACCATGATGGAAGATTATGTGGATGACTTACTAGCAAAATCACTTACTAGAGAAGGACATCTTCACATCTTAGATAAAATCTTTGATAGACTGGAACAATACCATGTTCGACTCAACCCAAAGAAATGTGTCTTCGGAGTGACCTCCGGGAAGCTTCTAGGATACATTGTCTCAAGCAAAGGTATTGAGGTCGATCCAGCAAAGGTTAAGGCAATCATGGACATGCCACCTCCAAGGAATATCAGTCAGCTAAGGACACTACAAGGATGGCTTCAATCCATCCGCAGATTCATTGCACAATTGGCTGGTAAGTGTCACCCCTTCACACACCTGCTACACAAGAACATCCGCTTTCAGTGGGATGCTCGATGCCAGCAAGCATTTCAGACACTTAAAGACTATCTCATGAATCCACCATTGCTGATGCCACCAGATCCAAGTAGACCATTGTTACTCTATATCTCGGCAACAAGTACATCATTGGGTGTACTACTGGCACAACATAATGCAGAAGGCAAAGAATGTGCTATATACTACATCTCTCGCACACTGGTTGGCTATGAACTCAATTACACACCTATTGAGCGAGCTTGCCTAGCAGTAATCCTGGCAGCCACTAAATTGCGGCACTATCTATTAACACACAAGGTACAACTCATTGCAAAGATTGATCCACTCAAGTATTTACTCAGCAAAGCAGCATTGACAGGTCGCTTGGCCAAATGGGTAATGATTCTAAGTGAATTTGACATTGAGTATGTGGACCGTAAAGCTATCAAAGGTCAGGTCATTGCAGATCAATTGGCCGATGCACCACTCATAGGCGATCATCCTCTCATTTCCAATTTTCCAAATGAAGAGATATTCATGATCACAACAGCACAACCATGGAAACTATATTTTGATGGTTCATACACTAGGCACGGCTCGGGGGCAGGCATTCTGTTTATCACACCTCAAGGTGATAGCATCCCGAAGTCTTACAGGCTCACATTTCCATGCACAAACAACATAGCAGAGTATGAGGCCTTGATCACAGGACTCAGGTTAGCCGTACAATGGAAATTAAAAGAATTGCAAGTATATGGCGATTCCCAACTAGTCATTCGACAAGCAACCGATGAATATCAGACCAAGGATGATAAACTCATGCCATACAAGCAAATGGTGGACAATCTAAAGACATCATTTACTACTATCACTTTTGAGCAGATACCAAGAGATCAGAATCGAGCTGCTGACGCTATGGCTACCATCGCATCTCTACTAGATCTTCCACAGAATTCAACACGCTACGAGTTCTTGGTAGAACAGCTTTGGATTCCCGCTTATGATATCCCCGAATCCGAAATGATATGTCGCCTTGTCGGTTCTGAATCCCCATGGTATGGTGAGTTCTACACCTATCTCCGCAATCACACCCTTCCTCCCAACCAATCAAATAACCAACGTAAAACCTTCATTCGCCAAACTGCTCGATATACCATTATTGCCGAAACCCTATACCGACGCAGTCTTGATGGTACTCTCCTTCGATGTCTAGAACAAGGTGAGATAACAAAGGCTTTGGAAGAGGTACATGAAGGAATTTGCGGGACTCACTCAAGTGGTCCATCACTAGCTAAGAAGATCATGCGAGCTGGATACTATTGGCCATCTATGGAAAAGGATTCCTACTACTTTGTTAGGAAGTGCAAAAAATGTCAAGTTCATGGCGACCTAATACATGCACCAGCTCAAGAACTGCAACCAATCACAACACCATGGCCTTTTTGTCAATGGGGCCTTGATCTTGTGGGTAAAATCCATCCATCTTCATCCAATGGCCATAAATTCATTATTACCGCCACCGAATATTTCACAAAGTGGATCGAAGCTGTTCCACTTACCCAAGTCACCGGCAAGCAGATCGCCTCATTCATCCTCAATTACATCATCTGCCGGTATGGTGTGCCCATGTCCATTGTCACAGATAACGGTCTTCCTTTCAAAAATCAGGATGTCCGTGAGCTTTGTGAGAAATTTCATATCCAACACCGCTTTTCCACTCCCTATTACCCACAAGGCAATGGTCAGGCCGAAGCATCCAATAAAAACATATTGAGGATCCTAAAGAAGACAGTCAATGATGCCGGTCATGATTGGCATGTTCAATTGAATCCAGCGCTATGGGCATATCGAACTAGCATTCGAACCCCTACAGGTGCAACTCCTTATTCATTGGTCTATGGTGCAGAAGCTATCTTGCCTATTGAGGTCGAGATACCATCATTAAGGGTTTCCTTGCACAATCTCATTGATGATGACGCATACAGAGTCTCACGCCTTCAGGACTTGGAGCTACTTGATGAGAAGCGACAAGCTGCATACAACCATCTCAAAGCCTATCAGCAGCGCATGAGTAGAAGCTACAATCACCGAGTTAGACCTCGTACATTTGAGGTAGGTGATCTTGTTCTTCGAGAGAATCCTCGCAACCAACCAAACAGAGAACATCAAGGCAAGTTTGAATCAAATTGGCTAGGCCCATATGTTGTCACTGCTGTATTTGGGTCCGGGGCATATCAGTTGGCTACATCAGACGGAGAACCGCTCGCAGATCCAATCAACAGCATACTCCTCAAACGGTTTTACACATAAGCTATACAGAGCATCAGGCTCCCCTGCCTATCAGAAAATACCAAAAAACATTCAGAAAAATGTCCTGAAGAAAATATAAAAACATTCAAAAAAGTAAAGAAAAATCATGCATCCAAACGGTGAACAACCACTCCGGTGGCACCTTGGGTAAGTACGATGGCGAAAACCTGGCAAACCTGGCGCCACTCGTAAAAGCAATGGCTCCAGTATCTTTCAGGCTCGTTGCGATCACATTCATGCACACATACATCCATCCATCCCAACCATGGCTTGTTATTTGATCTGTAATCCAAGAAAGTACTTCATGCGTCTGGCATCCCGCTTTTTCATAAATCATGTCCAACTTGGGGGCAATGCCCTTACAATCTAGATGATGGAAGTGGATTCTACATTACTGGTGATTCATTGGCAAAAACATTCAAAAATGTCTCGCAAAATACAAAAACATTCAAAAATGTCTCGCAAAATACAAAAACATTCAAAAATGTCTCACAAAATCCAAAAACATTCAAAAATGACTCACAAAATCCAAAAACATTCAAAAACTATTACACAAAATCCAAAAACATCGAAAAACCCATCGAAAATCACACCAAAACATGGCAACACCTTGTACATATTCATTCAAGCAGATGCAAAATAAACATTGACACATTACTCACACAATGACCATTTATCAATCGACCACACAATCCACATCCAACAAATCAAAAACTGTCTTTAAAACAAGGATGCATCCTTCCTTACCAAAACAAAGACAAAAGTGACGTTTTCTTTGACAAGAAAATTATGTTAAGCTATCAAATACTTGGTTGATTTATGAGTACAATCATTTGTTTATCTGTATCAGGATCTTTCAGCATTGTTTTGTATCGTTTGCGCATTACTTCCGATGAAGTTCTGGGGCATGTACTAATGGTGTCTACGTGGGAAGTTCACTAAGCTATGTGATCATAGGCAAAAATATAGTCATAGATCACTATGGCTTGCTGACTACAACGTATACCTCGACCATATGAGCATGAACCATTACCAAGGATCCATATTCTTTATTCTTTATGTATATACTGTTTGTTTGCAGGTACAATGCTTTTCCTTTGGTTCCTCCTACCTCATCCAAACTGGATAAAGGTTTTATTTCTTTGTACGGTATGCACTTGTCTCAGGATATGATCAGCCTAAGATCAAGGAGGACGATCCAAGTCATGCATGAACGGAGATAATCCTTGTCTGTTCCGCAAGCAATACTCAGGTCAACTTGATCCATTATATCAAGTTGCTTGTATTAACTTGCTATATCAAATCCATGTAAGAAATACTCTGGTCATCTTGAATCTTTATGTCAAGTTGCTTGTATTTTCTTACAACATTTTAAAGCTCAATGATGAAAAATAAAGCACTATGGATCGTCATCTCATCTCATCTGTATATATTGCATTTCGTTGCATTCCATCCATCCATACATTCATAAATAGCTGCATATCATGCATACATAGTCATAATAATGCATACTCTATTTTCCTCTTCTTCCATAGGAATGAGTCATAGGTCCTCCATTTCTTCTAACATCGAACCCCCCCCCAACCCTCCCCATCTCAATAATCAACATCACATATCCTTCATCGTGTCCCAATCAACCTAATCAAGCCACGTTCATCACCATCCATCTCTAAATAGGAGGGATTGTGTTTCCTATCCTAAGTCATCCAATAAGCCAAGCAAGTTACTCTGTCTGCACAGGTACCTCGACTCACACACACCTAGACTATCAACAGATACTCTGATCAAGTATCTTCGGGTCTCAACAGGTAATCGATTATGGTAATCCTAGACTACATCAGGCATTTATCACAATGACCTAGTCTCAACGGGGTTGCCATGATTCCCCACAACCATCCATCACACGCACACACTATCAATTGATCAACCAATCAAACACAATCCAACGAACAATTACATCAATTGTCTACGTCTCAACGAGTATTTTGCTTCATATACCTTGACTTCATCGGGCAATTACATCAATTGTCTAAGTCACCATCAGGTCACTTTGATTCACTTACTCAGACTTTATCATGTCCAAGCGACCAACTGACATCAACTGTCACGCTTTGACTTGACCGGGGCAATTCAACCGATTGCACCAGATTGTCCAACCAATTTTGATCAATTGTATAGCATCAATCAAAACCCCACACTACATCTGCTATGTATCTCTTGCATGACCTCAGGGTACTCGTTGGCTTGTTGTTTCTTCATATTCACTCCATTTTCTCCCATTCTTTCATCATTAGTTCTAATTTCTTCTATTCTACCTCCCCTCCACTTTTCATTCTTTTTCGAGAGATCGCCCGATTTTTCAAAAAAACATTCGGCCCATCCCTCGAGGGGGCATACCACCCATTAAATTTACATTTTATGGGGCATTTCTTCACACCTATTTTTCTTTCTTTGAAACGACGCGATAAACCGCACCGTCTCAAAGAGGGGCAAATGTAGTCACATAAATCTGTCCACTTAATTAAATGAATACTTAGTATTTATTTGATTATTTAACCATCAATTAATAATTAATTAAATTAATATTTAATTAATTCATCTTAACCCTATTCTCCTATTAATTAAATAAATTATTCAATTTATTTGATTTAATTCACTTAACCAAATTCATACCATTAATTAAATAAATAAATCATATTTGTTTAATTAAATCTTCTCTCACATTTAAATAAATTAATATTTATTTAAATCCCCCAAAATCCCACCTCTCACATTTAAATAAATTAATATTTATTTAAATCACCTTTATCCTCCACCCACTTGCATTTTCCTACAAATGCAAATTGCACAATTATTTTAAATAAATAAAACATTTATTTAAATCACCTTTATCCTCTACCCACTTGCATTTTCCTACAAATACAAGTTGCACAATTATTTTAAATAAATAATTTATTTAAATCACCTTTATCCTCCACCCACTTGTATTTTCCTACAAAAGCAAGTTGCACAACTATTTTAAATAAATTATTTATTTAAAATCCTATTTATCCTCACCCACTTGAAACCTTTAATGGTTTCCCTTAAAGTATTCAAACTTGATGGCTTTAAAGTCTTCAAACTTGATGGCTTCCTTCTATAGTCTTCTTAAGACTTTAATGGTTTTCCTTAAAGTCTTCAAGCCTTTAATGGTTTCCCTCAAAGTCTTCAAGCATTTTAAATGCTTTATCTTCTTTTTCTCATTTAAATAAATTAATATTTATTTAAATATTTATCCAAATGCAACTTACACCATTTAATTGAAATAAATGATTTTATTTTAATTGAAAATACCAAAATTTCTCCCACTTGCATTTTCCTACAAAATCCACTTGTATGCCTAAACCCCTTCTAGATTCTTCTAAACCCTTCCTAATTAGCCTAAATTCATCCCTTAAATATTGTCACATTCCTAAGCAAATTGGAGTCACTTCTCAAAGACTCCAAAGTCTTTGAAAAGCAATTAATGCTTTGTGTGTTCAACAAATTAACCCTCAAAGTCTTGGATAACCTTTGAAAGCTTCCAACCTTCAACCACTAAATGGCTCAAAGTCTTTGATAACCATTGAAGGCTTTCAACCTTCAACCACTTAATCCCCAAAGTCTCCAATAACCATTAATGGTTACCTCAAACCCTCCCACATGGTTAAAACATTTGTTTTGACTCAACCTCTACCCAACCCAAAGGTCTCATCAAGCCTTTAATGCTTTGACCATGATTATCTCTTAAACATTTGCACAAAGGTTTATCCTTGGATTAACTCTTAATCCAGTGGGTAATCTTAATTTAGACTTGACCCTTACCTTCTAGATAACCATGAGGTCTTCTCAGGCCTTTAATGCCTCCAACCTCTTCTCTCAACCCAATCCTATGTTGACACTTGTCACCATTTTATTGGTGCCAATTGTGCACATGGATCCCCAACTTTCAATCCTAACCCTTGTTAAGATTGCTCAATCTTAACCCTTCATTTCCCTATTTCTTCTATAAATAGAACCCTTCTCCTCAAGCAAAAGGGAAGCATTTTAGAGTATTGTTGTTATACTGGCATTAGCATAGAGCTTTTTCATAGCATCACTATCTACTCTAGCATAGTATTTAGCTTTTCATTTCATATTTGAAGCTTAGTATTAAATCTCAATCCTCCATAAGCATCCATAGTGCAAAAAGCTGCTGAGAGCTACACTCATTTGGGACTTGGAGAGGAGAGGAACAAGGGAGGAGCAACTATGAGCATCTTGATTAGCTATTTCATTTTATGTTTATATGCTTTCTATTTCATGCTTAATATCTCTCTTGATATGCCTGTTTAGGATAATCTTTTGTTGCTAACACTAACGTTTGTTTCTTGTGCTCTTGTGTGTGTTGCCATCAAACAGATTTTCTAATCCTTTTTGCAGAGCATCAGAAACTATTAAAGGTTTCAAGTGGGTGAGGATAAATAGGATTTTAAATAAGTAATTTATTTATTTAAAATAGTTGTGCAACTTGCATTTGTAGGAAAATGCAAGTGGGTGGAGGATAAAGGTGATTTAAATAAATGTGAGAGAAGATTTAATTAATAGATATGATTTATTTATTTAATTAATGATCTGAATTTGGTTAAGTGAATTAAATCAAATAAATTGAATAATTTATTTAATTAATAGGAGAAGAGGGCTAAGATGAATTAATTAAATATTAATTTAATTAATTATTGATTGATGGTTAAATAATCAAATAAATACTAAATATTCATTTAATTAAGTGGACAGATTTATGTGTCTACACTTTGATATATTAATTGTTGCTGAATTATCACAATAAATGATTATAGGTTCTTTGTATTTTACCTTTATGTCCTTCAACATTTGCTTAATCCATAATACCTGAGTACAATTAGTTGCTATTGCAACATATTCTGATTCTATTGTTGATAATGATGTACAACTCTTCTTCTTGCTCAACCATGAAATCAATCTACTACCAAGAAAGAATGCTCCACTAGTGGTTCTCTTTTTGTCATCTACATCTCCTACCCAATTTGCATTGGTGTAAGCACATAAATCAAAATTTTCATCTTTAGGATACCATAAACCAAGATTTGTTGTGCCCTGTAGATACCGGAAAATCCTTTTTACTGCCAATTCATGATTTTCTTTAGGATTACTCTAAAATCTTGAAACAATACATACTGCATTCATTATGTCAGGTCTTGTTTGTGTCAAATACAGTAAACCTCCAATCATAGATTTGTATCTTGTCGGATTAACAAGAGCTCAATCGTCCTTCAATATCAATTTATCAGTTGTAGTCATAGGTGTAATTACTGGTTTAGAGTTTTCTATACCAAATTTCTTGAGTAGTTCGTTCAAGTATTTTGTTTGACATGTGAATTTACCTTTATCAGTTTGTGAAATCTACAATTCTAAAAAGAATTTTATCTCCCCAATTATAGACATTTCAAATTCTTCTTGCATCTTATTAGCAAAGTCTTTACACAATCCATCTTCTCCTCCAAAAATGATATCATCAACAAAAATTTCAATATCCAAGATGTCATCATTAGTCACTTTGAAATATAAGTTGCTGTCAACATTACCTTTAGTGTAACCAATCTTCAAAATATATTTCTCCAATCTAGCATACCAAGCTCTAGGAGCTTGCTTCAATCCATACAAAGCTTTTCTTAATCTGCAAACCATATCTTTATCATTTATCAATGAAAATCCATCTGGTTTTTCAATGTAAACTTCCTCTTCAAGATCACCATTCAGAAATGTACAGTTTACATCCATCTAATATACTTTGTAGTTCTTATGAGCTGCGAATGCAAGAAATAATCTGATTGCCTCAATTCTAGCTATTGGTACAAAAGGTTCATTATAATCAATTGCCTCTTTCTGTGAATATCCTTTACACACTAATCTTTCTTTGTTCTTGATTACCTTACCATCTTCATTAAGTTTATTTTTGAATACCCATTTAGTTCCAATTACATTTTTGTCTTTAGGTTGGGGAACTAATGTCCATGTATTGTTCTTTTCAATTTGTTCTAATTCATCTTCCATTTCTTTAATCCAATGTTTATCTTGACAAGCTTCAATAACAGACGCTGGTTCAATTTGAGAAATTAAGCATACCTCTTCATTTGCCAGTCTTCCTCTTGTCATAACACCTTGATACTTATTCCCAATTATCTGATTTTCTAAGTGATTTAGTCTTACATACCTGGGTTTATTCACACGCTGTTGTTCTTCAGTCACTGTGTAATTCTCTGATGATGCCGGTGTGACTAGATCCATATTTTGTATTGGTGCACTTTGTATTGGTTCATTTATGATCATCTCAATTGCCGGTTCAGAATCTATGGACCTTGAATTTCCTCTAAAGTGTTTATCTATATTCACATTAGCACTCTCAATGATTTTATGCAACCTTTTATTAAAACATCTATATGCCTTTCTCTTAGATGAATAACCAAGAAATATTCCTTCATCACTTCTAGGATCAAATTTACCAATATACTCATCCCTCCTAATATAGCATTTGATTCCAAAAATTCTGAAATATTTAAGAGTAGGAGTATTACCAAACCATAGTTCATAAGGGGTCTTACCGGTTTCACCTTTGATGTGAACTCTATTGAAAGTGTAAACTGCTACATTCACTGCTTCTCTCCAATACACATGAGGTAGATTTTCTTCCAATATCATGCTTCTAGCTGCATCTAGAATAGTTCTATTCTTCATTTCCACAATGCCATTCAGCTGAGGTGTCTGGGGTGCTGATAGTTATCTTTTGATTCTATTTACTTCATAGAATGTATTAAAATCCTTAGATGTAAATTCTCCTCCTTGATCTAATCTCAAACATTTGATTTTCTTACCGATTCCATTTTCTACCATTGCCTTGAAAAACTTGAATTTTCCAAAAGCTTCTGATTTCTCCTTGAGAAAAGTAACCCAAAACATTCTAGAATAATCATCAATAATTAGCATAACATATCTAACTCCCTATAGACTTCTTGTTCTTGCTGGTCCACACAAGTGAATATGGATTAAATCAAGAACATTATTGGATTTCTCAGAAATACTCTTAAAAGTTGTTCTAACTTGCTTTCTCATTTGACATTCCTTACATATTGAATTATGAGGTTTTACAATCTTAGGTAAATCCCTTACTACCTTAGTTGAACTGATATTTACAATGCAATCAAAATTTACATGACAAAGTCTCTTATGCCATAACCAACTTTCATCAATATGTGCAATCAAGCATGTCTTATCATTGTTGTTCAAATGAAAGATATTACCTTTAATCTGATTACCGGTTGCAATCTCCAATCTAGTTCTATTCATGATTTTGCATTTTCCATTTTTGAATTGTAACTGAATTCCCTTTTCAACTAACTGACCAACACTCAAAAGATTATGCTTCAAACCTTCGACATAATAAACATTGCCAGTGTTATTCTTACCATCCAAAGATATAGTGGCTTTTCCTTTGATCAAACAAGCTTTATCATTGCCAAATCTTACTAGACCTCCACTATACTCCTGAAAAGATAAGAATTTACTTTTATCACCTATCATATGATGTGAACATCTGGAATCTATAATCTATTCATCCTTTTCTTCAATTTTAGCTGCGAGTCCCTGCTCTACTAGTGGAACAGTAGGTGTCGGTTAATCTTCTTTTATTGCAACAAAATCCCACCCATTGTCTACTGGTTCTTCATTAGAATCATGAGTAACTCCTTCATCAACATAGTAACAAGATTTGTCTTTATTCTTCTTAAATATATATCTCTGATATTCAAGGTTAGGTTTATATGCTCTTTTAGCTTCCTCTCTCAATCTTGCATGTCTATCAAGACATCTAGATTCCATATGACCAACTTTATTGCAATTAAAACATTTAGGCATACTTACTTCCAAATGGACCTTTAGGCATTTTCCTTGCAAATAGTGTTTCAAGTTCTTCCAGTTCTTCATTTTCCCTTCTGATATCTTCAAGTTATTTTGCATAAAGTGCTTTCCAAATAGTTTTATCAGATGATCATGATGATGATGCTTTGAAGGTTAAATCTATCTTAATTGTAGCAACAAGACCAAATTCCTCAAGCTCAAATGCTGAAAGTTTTCCAACCAGGGTATCTCTAGATACTGATGTATTAGGCATTGTTCTCAACTCATTAATAACAATTACTTTCATTTTATATGCCAGTGGAAAGGCTCTTAAAACTTTAGAAACAATTCCATCTTCACTTAAGGATCTTCCACAATATTATATTCCTAAAACAATTTCATTAACTCTTTCAATAAAAGAAGAAATTATTTCATCTTCTTCCATTTTCAAATTTTCATACCTGACCCAGAAACATTCCAATTTTGCAATTTTCACAGTGGTATCTCCTTCATTCAATGTCTCCAATGTATCCCAAATAGCTCTAGCAGTAGATCGGTTTGATAATCCCATGATTTGCTGATCTGATAATGCGCTCAAAAGTGCTTCTCTTGCTTTGCAATCATTTTCTTGAACTTTAGTAAATGTTGGTGGATTAGGTTGATTCGGTGTAGGACCAACATAGCCATTCTTTGTAACTTCCCATATGTCTCTTCCAATGTAATTCATATGTTTCTCCATTCTGATCTTCCATATACCATAGTTAGTTCCATCAAGTTTTAGACTGTCCTTCCTGAAAAAGTTTGTAGCCATAGGATCTCCTCAAGATGTTAGTGATAAATCAATGATGACCAGTTAGTACCAAACCGGTACTGAGAGGGGGGGGTGAATCAGTACTAAGAAAAATAGTTTCTCTTGAACCGGTTAGACTAAGAACCCTGCCATTTGACTAGCAAGAAATAACACTGGTCTAAACCAGATTACTACTGGTTAAGCACAAAGAAAGACATGAATCAGCAACTCAGCTTTCCATACAATCTAGCATCTTATTTCCACTTCACCCATATGCATACACTAGTAATAATTTAATAGGAATGTAAATACTTATAGGTTCAACATGCTTTACTGCTTAACAAAGAATAACAAAGCATCATATGAAAAGCATCACACATAACACACATATTTTTCATGTGGAAACCCAACTGGGAAAAACCATAGTGGGGATGAATACCCACAAGCTATTCTCTGAACCCTTTTAAAGTCCGCTATGGTAGGAGCCTAGTCTGGTTAAATAATTTACAATAGGTTCTGTTAGGAACTAATCCTGCTAGGGATCACTCGGTTAAGGGATGGCTAACATACCCGGTTAAAGGTTACGATTTTTAGAACTCAATGATTCTGAGTCACCCTGTTAAAGGATTTACATCAAGCTGGTTAAAGCTACCCTATTAAGGGATTTTCCAACTGTTGAAGTGATTAGAGGTCAACAGGTATTACAATGATCTGGTAACAACACTCAATGCCAATGCAGATCCACTTCAGTTCCTTCCTTCTGCACTCACAATCTACAAGTATCTATTGTCGTATTTGGTCTAGCAAGAATCACGTATCTTTGTACTTAGATACACACACAACATTTTCCAACGACCTCAATAGGAAAAACAACATCAACCTTATAGGAAACAGATAGGTCAGTAGCATAAACCCTAAACCCTAAACATTTAGGTTAAGCAATTCAGTCGGTTCAATCCTGACCATTGAACACTTTGCTTTGAATACAATGGTCTTGAATAGATCTCAAGACGTTCTCCATCGTTCGTTCTTCACCATATCTTGGAGGCAATAACCCATCACGCATTCTCCACCATTTGTAGAGACTTCTCACATTCCCGAGGTAGATAGGATCTGTAGACATCTAAAAATGGTCAACGCTTGCGGAGTCATATTTTAACATTTGCGCATTGCCTTATTTTAGGGTTTTTTGCATCGCATTAACATTTCTCCTATGATTCGCACTTGGTCTTTATCATTTGCAAGCATCGAGTCCTTCTTCTGCATTCTTCAGTTGTCTCGCTTTCGAATTTGGTCTTGTCGATAACAATCTTCAGTCATGATTTTGGTCGATCTTATCCTATCACATCAGTGTGTGCTAATTTGGCATATTTTGACATCATCAATCCTAATCGATGATGGAATTAGGGTTTTGTCCTCTTATCAATCTTATCATCTTGCGATCGATTTGTCATCGATTGTGGTCATTTTCAATCTTGTCATCTTGCAATCAATTTGTCATCGATCGTGGTCATTTTCAATCTTGTCATTTTGCAATCTATTTTGTCATTGATCATTGTCATTTTCAATCTTGTCATCTTGTGATTGATTTGTCATCGATCATGGTCATTTTCAATCTTGTCATCTTGCGATTGATTTGTCATCGATCGTGGTCATTTTCAATCTTGTCATTTTGCAATCTATTTTGTCATCGATCGTTGTCATTTTCAATCTTGTCATTTTGTGATCCATTTGACATCGATCGTCGTTCTTCTCAATCATGTCAATTTGGATCAATTAGTCATTGTTCCTCGTCAATTGGCACATTTATTAATCAAATCACTTATCAGCATTGGTCCTTTGTCAGTCAGAATCATGATCAAATCAAATCGATATCAATTATCTTTTGTCAAGACCTAATTGTCATCCTTGCATTTCTAATTCATCTTCTAGGGTTTTATTCATTTAACCTTGTTTGTCATTTTCCCTCTAGGTTAAATAATTTATTTATCCTAAGTCTTCTTGTCACAATTAAATATTTATTTAATTGGCTAACTAATTCCTCCTATTTTTTTGAATTAATTAATGAATGAAAAATTATTAATTAATTTACCTAATTTTCCAATTTACTAATTTCTCCTAATTCCTAATTTTCTAATTTTCATCAATTTTCTAATTTCCTAATTTCTAATTCATCTAATTTTCTATTTTCTCTAATATTTCACCTAATTTGATGGGAATGACATAGCAAATTTGTCATAATTTTCAATCAATCAATTTTGACATAGCAATTTGTCATAATTTGTCATAATTATCAATCAATCAATTTCGCATAGAAAGTGTCAATTTGTCATAATTTGTCATATTTGTCATTCTTGATTTGAAATTTCCTTTCAAATCTCTTCATGCTAATCTTGTCTTTTCTCCAATTTATCTATAAATTGGATGAATTTCTTCAATCCCAATTAATCACTTTTTCAAATCGATCCCTGAATCAATCACGCTTCTAGTATTCTTGCGCTATCGTCTTGTCAATCTTGCTCTCACATTATGCTTATGCACTTGAAGGTGAGATCCACAAAACAAATCAATTTGAAGGAGAAAGAAGGACAATGGAGAATCATGGAGGAGACATTCACATTTGCGTTGGTTTGCATTTGAATTGAATGTTTTATTTCCCTTTCTCTATTGAATGTTTTTAGGATTGTTGTCATTGCAATCTGGTTTTGTGATTGAGCTAGTTTAATTTTGATTTGCTTTGATGATTTCCAAATTCCTATCAACATTAACTGGTGAACCCGATGTGAAACTAACCATTTAACCATGTTTTGAGTGCCTTTTGAGCTGATTTGCAGGTGAAAACCCAAGAAATAGGGCAACTCAGGGCTTTCTGGGCACTTCTACACCTGTGTAAGAGGAATTTGCGCCTGTGTCAAGGGATCTACGTCTGTGTCAAGGACTTTTGCACCTATGTCAAAAGGATCTGCACCTATGTCAATGCATTCTATGCCTGTGTCAATGCATTCTGCACTTGTGTCAAGACATTCTGCGCCTGTGTAAGGCCAGAAATAGAGGTAAAAATTAGTGTTTTTACTTGCAAATTACTTTGTTTTGCATTCTGTTATGGTATTCTGGTTTTCTTTGGTACTGATTCTCTATGCAGTACCTTGGCATTACGCATGGCAAAGACAAAAATGAAACTACTAACAAATCTTATGCAGGTTCACTAGTCAAAGACCAAACAAATCAAACTTCTAACTTAGTGATTTTGCAGGTTGCCTTGTATTTCAACCGAACTTTGTGTTTGTGATTCATAATTAGGCACCTAGTATAATTGCTAGGTAGGATGGAATGAACATGTGTTTGCTTTGATTGTCAAGTTTGACATTGGAGTAGGAGAGTATGCTCTCATCCTTCTTAGGGTGATTAGAAATCCAGATCTTCGATACCATTCTCATGTCTTGGATTGTTTGTCACCTTTAGAGGGCCTGCCTTCCCGACCATTTGCTTTCTTTTGCAAGCAAGTGACAATCATGAGAAGGGAATGACCCAAAGTGAGCACAGCCAGACTACCTTGGCATTCTAACTCACTATAAATAAATACCTGATGGGCGAAAGCTTTGAAGGAAGGGTAATGTGGGAATTGTAGTTACTTGGGAAGTGATGACCCTTGGACTCTTTCTCATATCAACATCTAAGTAGGGCCTCACGGTCTAAATCATGCTTGCATGACTACATTTGTTTGGTATCTTGGTGGACTTATGTCTCAATCACGCTTGCGTGACACCAAGGAGTAACGCTTAACAGAAATCCTTATTAAACACCTTGTATTTAGAGGCCAAAAATCCTTCTAGTTGCTTGAGAAGGAGGATTTCGGATACTTGGAAGAGATACTAAGTTCACCATGGGGAGATTTCTATGGGGACTGATGCTTGGCTGCCCTGAGAAGTGACTGCTGTGGAGGGGAGCCCGTGGGGTCAAGCATCTATGTATTCTCCTTGAATCTCATAATGAGTCTACCTCTCAAGTACCTACTATCCTTACCTACCATAAGAAATGTGTGAATGAGTATGATTGTCTTGAGTCTAAGTTAAAATATCTTGTCTTCTTTGCTTGTCAAAAGTTGAGTTGTGTCTCATTTCAAAAACAAGACAAATTGATTCAAAACAAGGTTAAACACAAGAGTATTTCATTCAACAAACTTCAAAACACCTTCAAACATGGTTGTCAAACATTTTTCAAAATCTTGTCTAAACATTCATGTCACTTAGATTTAGGTTCATCCTAGGTTTGCATTTTGCAAGTTCATTGTCAACTACCAAAGTTAAGTTTCACTTAGGTCATACTCCTTTGCATATCAATAAGGGTCATCCATTTGCATGTGTCCTCTTGCATTAGAGTAATACCATTTCATAATTCAACCTTAGGTTGACATTGTCATACATTTGTATTTGCATCTTTTTCCTCATAACATTAGGTCACATTTGCGTACCCTAGGTCTCTTCATTAAGCTTAGGTCATTATCATATCATATTAGGGTCATTGGCATAGTAATTGTCCCTTTTCATATAGTGTCAAAACTAGGTTTTCTCATACTTGAGTAATCCAAATCTTTGAATAAACCCTAAGTCATTGCTAAGAAGTCTAGACCTTATCAAACCTTTGTCTTTTTGTCATCGCTGTCATTTTGGTCAAACCTAGCTTAGTATCCAAGCATATAGGGGAGACATTGTCATTTTGTCCTTTTGTCACTTGGTCCTTTTGTCCTTTGAGGTCTAGACATCATTTCAATTTCCTAAGGGTCTCATTTTTAGAATTACATTCATGAGTTTGTCAAAATCTTGAAAAACAACAAAAACATTAAGTTGCATTGTCATCCTTTAGGTTGCATTTGTCAATCCCATTAGTTGCATTGCATAGTGACATGTTTGTTGAAATGAGGTCTCAACCTTCTTACGAAGCCATGTCATCACAATTGAGCAATCAATCATGTCAATCCAATCTCTACATGTCTCAGAATTTGGATCAAAATTTTTATGATGAAACAAGTCTCCAAATACAAAAACTAGAGGAGAAACTAGCTCAAGAAAATGAGATATTGGAACAAAGAGTGAAAAACATTGAGAAGAATAGATCACAAATGTCCAAAATGTTTCAAAAATTTCTAGGTCAAAATCCAAAGATTGAGCCAATTGATGTAAGATCTCTTCTTGAACGATCAGACATACCAGCTCTCCTCTCCCAAATAGAGATGATGAAACAATTTCAAGAAAAGAGACAACATCAATTTCAACATTATGTGCCTCCACAACAAGAACAAGAAGGTGTTTACTATCAATTAGATTTTCAACCAATACAACCAATAGTTCAACCAATTGTTCAACATATACAACCAATACAACCAATGGTCCAATTTCAACAATATGTCCAACCAACTATACAATGTCCACAAATGGTTCAACCAATGGTGGAATATCAATGTCAACAACCACAACCAAACATTCAAAAACAAAGGTTGCAACACACACCAACCTAAGTTTCAAACATGTCAGAACAATTGAACCAAGTCCAATATCAAAACATGACATCAGATCAGAACCAACTCCTTGCCAAACAAGTTCAAATTCTAGATACAACTATGTCAAAACCTCGGAAGAAAGGTGGCTTTATTGCAATGATACTAAGGAAATTACCAAGTGAGTTCTTTGAGGAAGATCAAAATAATACACTTATGTCTAGCAATGCCTCATCCCCCCACAAAAAAATTGACTCTCCAGTGGCATCTATCCCTACACCTTTAGAATTTTCCCAAGAACCTTCCATATTGTCCTCATCAAACAATACACCCAAGGATGAAATTATCCAAGGGCTATCCATAATTGATTGCCAAGATAATCCAATTCATGATGCACATCCTTGTCATGTTTCAGAAATATAAGGCCCAATGCCACCATGCACTTTATTGCTATTACCTGTTTTAGAGGACCCCATTCGAAGTCCCTCTTCCTCATGTTCAAGCATTGGTTCCTTGCCAGAATCCATCACAAATGTTCAAAGTGCATTTCCTTCATCCCAAAACATTGATTCCTTGTCAGAATCCTCCATGCATATCCAAAGTCCAACCCCATGTCAAGAGGATAATTTTGAGCATGAAGAAACGTGTCTTGAAATAGATGAAGATCAAGATCTTGAAACCTTATCATCCCATCCAATTGTTGACCAAGATCCCATTTCCCTAGACACGTGCAATGATTCCATTATTCCTGTCCATTCTATCCAAGAACACAATGTCCTTTCATATCCCATTGACATTCCAGATATCCTTTCCATCCTTTCTGATGATCCCATTAAAAGTCAAGAGAAAACCACCTTTAAAGAGGATTCCAATGATCTTCTTCCTTGTCAAGATCAAATTATTCCTTTAAATCCTCCACAAGATCCTTTTGTTCCTCCATCTCCTTGTCTTAATGCTCCATATACACTCCAAGAGCGCATTTCTTTTGATGATCCCATTATTTGTCCCATTCCATCTCTTGAAGAGCCTATCATTGAAGCATGTCCACTACACAATCCTAGTCCCCCTCATGATCCTAATCCCCCTCATGATTCTAACATGTCAGTGCAAGATGTTCATGAACCCTTGACATGCATAATGGGTTCTTCCACCTTGGTGCAATATGATCCACTTCAAGATATCATTATTTCTCTCATGTCATGTCCACCTAATAATGGACTTGCATCTTCCTCTAAAAACACAAAGTATCCTACAAGTCAAAATATTCATAAAGGCAAAGGGGCAGACCTTCATGAGAAAGAACCCCTCCATATCAAAGAAGATCTTAAGGGTCATGTCTACACAACTCACTCTCAAGATGTTGGTATCCCTCCATCAAAATCAAAACATACACCTTCCCCATCATACTTTCCATCCATCTTAGGTCCTTATATCCCTTCATCCTCTATGCAAGGTCAGCAAAGGCACACATCCTTGACTAAATTTCATCCATCCAAAAGAAGTCCATTTCAGTCATATCCATCCATGCATTCCTTTCCCCCTCCAAGCAATTTGGATGCCAAGTATAAAAGTCATAAGTCTAGAAATCCACATGTATTCAAGGATCAACATGTCCAATATAATCAACATGTCAAAACAAAGAACAATATGATCTATAAAGAAAAGGAAAAATCCAAAAGGTCACAAATGCCCATTGCTAAAAAACAAAAGTTAAATTATATATGGGTTCCTAAATCCCTTATGCAAGCAATGCACTCCAAGGAACCACAAAAGCATGAAAAATCAAAAACCATGTGGATCCCTAAGCGGCTCCTTGAAGCACAAAAACCTAAAGAAACATCCAACTTGGCATCCAAAGTTGCTATTCCTCCATCCAACCCTCTCAAATTTGTTCCTCCATCACCTCCTTCATCCATTTTGGGCCCTTATGTCCCAAAATCCATAGCCTTTCCTTCGTCAAAATCTCAATATCCAAAATACATCTTTCCTCCATCAGTCCATCACCCCTCAAGGTGTGTGCCAATGTCAATCTTGCCAACATTTCTATCCACTCAAGCACAGTTCTTACAATACCCTATCCATTATCCAATACATATTTTCCATCCTTCGATCCCTTTGATCCCATCCTTTGCATAAATCCTTGCCTTAATTTCATCTCTTTTTCCATGTCCTTATCCTACCAACGTCTTTAAGCATACTTTTAAAGGTCATGGTCCATTTTTTTCAAGGCTGCTATCCAAACAAAAAGACACTTGAGTCCTTCTTCCATCCCCTATCATATGTCCATCTCCTATTGAAAAAGTCAAATACAAAAAAAAGAAAAGTGAGAAAAGAAAAAAAGAAAGAAAAAAAGAAAGAAAAAAATAAAGAAAAATAATTCGTCCACTGGTGAAAACCTGGCAAACAGGCGCTTTGGGCAAGTACCGTGATGAAAACCTAGCAAATAGGTGTCATGCATAATTTATGAACTTCTTGCACACCACAGTTGGGGGCAAGTTTCCTCCTTCACATGCTATTGCCCTCCATTATCCTATCGAACCCCTATCATTACCCTTCATATCCTATTGTCCCTCATGTCTAGTTTCCCTTTCCACATTTGATCTTGACAAGTGTCATGCCCAAAATTTAGGGCAAAAACGGAACAATTTTTTTTTTTAAAAACATACTAAATTAATTAACAAGTTCACTCTCGCGACAAGCGTTAATGAAATTTCCATTATTAAATTCAAGCTAATTCTGAAGCGAACTAAGCATCGATAAATTGTTTAATTTTAATTGTGGAAAACCTACTGGTTTAATTCTATCTCCAAGAGTTACCTAGTCTTTAGGTTTATTAAATTAATCAAGCTAAAGGATATAGGAGAGAAAAATTAATTTATTCTCCAATATGACTATACAGTCTAATCAACCATTTATACATTTCTCTCTTTTAATTATTCCAAATTATAACTAGAATTATATAAATATATATATATTTGCATATACATATATATATATATATATTTATAATTAAATACTTATCCAAAATTATGATCAAAATTCATATATATACATATATATATTTTAGATAAATGTTAAATATTTTAATTCTAAATTCAAAAGCCATTTTAACTTCCTAAATACTATTCCCTATTTTTTTCTTCAACCCTAATTAGGGTTCTATTTACTCACATATATAATATCTAATCTAATTAACTTATTATTTTTAAATCCAATCTGCCCTAGCCCAACCCGGGCTAGGGTTTACCCCATATTTTTCAACAGTCCAAATTCTTGTTGGGCCGAAGACCCCAAAGGCGGCCATGAATTTCTTTATTGCAGGTTACGGAGGAAAGGGAGGCGGGTTTGGCCGCGCGCCACTGTTTGAGCTCACAGTGGGCGCCCCGGCACCACTGTGTGCCCACACAGTGGGCGCCGCTAGCGGCTCCCCACTGTGTGGCCACACAGTGGCGGCCGTGGCCGTCCACTGTGTGCCCACACAATGGGAGCCGAAAGCGGCTCCACTGTGTGTGCACACAGTGGGCGCCGTGTGGACCTCCACTGTGCGTACACACAGTGGAGTCCGTGAGGACCCAAATACATTTTTTTTTTTTTAATTTATTTTTTTTAAAAAATATATAATATATAAATATATATATATATATATATATATAAATTTATATATATATATATATTTATATTTAAATAAATTTATATCCACAGTTACAAATGGTGAGAATATTTCAATATGAATTATATATATATTTTTTTAAAAGAGGTTTACATGCGAATTTTTTTTAAAACTATTATAATAAAGGGAAAAACATTAAGTTTAATCAGAAATATAAATATATATATATATATATATATATTTAAATACATCTATAAAATAAGCTTTTTAAATCAATGCTAACTGAAATACAATTTAAAATAATTTTAAAAAGATACAATATACTCTTCTAGAATAAAAGGAATTTTTCATTGATTTTTCTCCTCTAATCAAATATTTACATAAAACTACTTTTTTCATTTAAAATACTTAAAATCTTTCAACATCAATAAACTTCTATTTGCCACAAGTGAAATATAGATAAAATCTAAATGAAAATAATTCTCTTTCTTTTTCTTTTATAATTCAAAGAAGCTTTTACATGCAACACAAATTAACTTTTCTTTTTCTAAAAACCAGAAGTAGAAATAACAAGCTTTTCTTTTTTTATTACATCTCTAAGATATTCTACCAAATTTTCAGGATGTTTCTCTGAATAGTCACAACAATAAAACTTCAAGTCTACTTTCACAAATTACAACTTGCTTCTCTTTTCTATGAATGAGGCATATTTCTATAACAATTTTAAACAAACATCTGCAACTGAATTTAAGAATCTTCAATAATAATCTTCAGTGTCTTTTTCATGGTTCCTATTCTCTTTCCTCTGAATTTCCTGCATAATAGAAAACACAAATATGACCACGAAGTGCTCACCTCCCAGCCTAGGCTAACTGGTAGCCACCCCCGAGCTCGGAGAACCAATTCCTAGATGGGTAACAACCAGGCAAACACATAGAAAGCAATGCATACAGATTTTCGAGACACATTCCCAACTTGGCTTTCACAGCACCACACTTTGGTGATGAACATTTTCAAAGGGTGGTAGTGGACCAATACCCTGAGGAGAACTGCAAGTATGAAATAAACAAGAAGCCACCTCATGGCACAATAAAATATCAAGAATTCTCAACCCCTTATTCCTTATGCCCCCCAAAGGCATTCTAGCCTTATATCCCTCCTTATGACCCCCATTGCACAAATAGGCCATGCAGCAAGGGTCACACAAAGATCCCTTGTGATCGCTCTCAAAAGAGAGTCTCTCACTCGAGGGCTGTCACTACTACCACCCTCAAGATCCTCTTCTCTCCCAAGAGTAAGAGATCTTGAGAAAACTCCCAAAACACAACATTTCATAAAGCAAAATTACCAAGAGATTTTCGAACATAAACTTTCAAGAATACAGATTTCTTACACCAACAAACTTCCAGACATAAACAAGAAGAAGACATTAAAAGTAAAAATTGAAACCAACCTTAATCTACCCAAAGGTTATTATGGTATTTGATGAAGAGCTGCCCAATCCACAAATCTTTTTCCTTCTACCCTTATTCAATTTCTCTATTCCATAACATTATTTTCTTTCCAAATTTTCTTCTGTCTCCAAAAATGGAGAGTGGGTGATTACCCCACTATTCCCAAAAATCTTCCTTAAGAAGCTCACTCTCTGAGTTCTCACAGGATTCTAAAAAAAACAAAAAGAAGAAAGAAAGCAAAAATGCAAAAAGACTCCCCCTCCAAAAGGAAAAATCTTGATTTGATTTAACTTCAATTTTCAATTTTCGCTCAACTCAAAAAAGCCAATTTTTAAAGCGTTAAAAAGATCATTATATAGTAGAAACTTGCCTAAAATTACCCCTAACCCCTAGGTATACCTTATGGGCTTTAGAAAACCCTATTAAACTACCCCTAGGTGTTCATTTAACCCATTTTAAACCCCTCTGAAGTTTATTTTCGGGTCAAACATAAGTTGACCACTCCAAATATTATATTCCCAAAGTATTTATGACAACACATTAATTTATTTAAGAAAACTAAAATTAAACACTTTCCCACCAAGAGACAAAATAAAACATTTAAATTAAATACACACGTGTCAAGTGACACAAATAAAACACTTTTACAAAAATAAAACATGAAATTGTCTCTTGAGGTTTTTACACATTAAAATTTAATTAACACTTAACACTCATGCAACATATACTGTTACGAATAAAATACAACACATACGGGGTGTTGTCTCTCCAAATAGACAAACCCTGACTTTACGAACATACATAGGTCTAGGTTTGATTCTCCGTAATTTTCCATGGTCACATGGTAAATTCCCTGTGCATCTCAATTTACACATTAGTACTTCCAAATATCCATATATAATGTAATTCAATAATATAACAATACACATCATTACTTGCATACAATTTTCATCTGCACAGATTGAATACATCTTTTATCAAGCAAATTCACATAAGAAATTTCATCCCAATTCACATAAACTAAACATACATCATAGTTCTATATTCAGAGTAAAGTCCTGCAAATTCAATAACGACATCTATCATTGCAGTTTCATTCTATCTAATAATCATGTAGTGTTCTATCTCATAAAGCATGTAAGTAAATCATCAAATCATAGCAATGTTATCCAAATCCTGAAATCATATAAGTTCTAAGTCTCAAAATGCATCAAAATAAAGTATCCATAATAGTCTAAAATATAAAATCCACTGAATGTTAGACTGAGTCGAGGTGAGGCCTCACATCCTCCCCCTCTAGGCATGAACTTCCTCCTGGAGTTCATCAAAGAGGTGAGGGTACTCTGATCTCATACGTGCTGCGTCCTCCGATGAAGCCGTAACCTCATCATAACAATCCCACTGGACCCTAACCTGGTCCAGCTCTCGACCTCGAAGGGCCAATGTCCGGCGTGCCAAAATGTGAATGGGCTCCAAAGCTAGCTGCCCGTCCGACTCCACCTGCAAGGCATCCCAATCTAAAATGTGAGACTCATCATAGATATATTTTCTCAAAACTGAAACATGAAACACATCGTGGATGCGTGACAGGCTAGGTGGCAAAGCTAAACGGTAGGCAACTGGGCCTATCCTCTCCAAAATCTCAAAAGGTCCTACAAAGCGAGGTGCGAGCTTAGAACCCTTTCCGTAACGTATTGGACTCTTATTGGGTCACACTCTCAAGAAAACTTTGTCTCCAACCAAGTAACTATGATCTATCCTCTTTGCATCGGCATATTTCTTTTGTCTATCCTGAGCCTCTCTGAGACGCTGCCTAATCAAATCCACCTACTGTTCCATATCCCGAACTAACTCAGGACCAATAGCAACTCTATCCTCTATGCGATCCCAACTCAAGGGCGTCCTGCAAGGCCTGCCGTATAATGCCTGGTAGGGTGGCATCCCCAAAGAAGTGTGATGCCCATTGTTATAGGCAAACTCCACTAAGGGAAGGTACTCTTCCCACCGGTTCTGATGATCCATGACGTACATACAAAGCATATCCTCTAACACCTGATTGACCCTCTCTGTCTGACCATCTATCTCTGGGTGATAGGCTGTACTGAAATTGAGCTTAGTGCCCATAGTTGCCTGTAATGACTTCTAAAAGGTAGAAGTGAAAAGAGAATCCCTGTCAGAAATAATCTTGCGGGGTACGCCTTGAAGCCTAACAATGTCTCGCAAGAACACCTGTGCTACTGCTGGAGCTGTGAATGTAGTACGAACTGGTGAAAAGTGAGCTACTTTGGTCAACTTGTCAACTGTCACCAAGATAGCCTCATGGCGACGAGAAGACATAAGGAGACCAATGATGAAATCCATGGATATAGTATCCCACTTCCACTCTGGTATAGCATGAGACTGAAGCAACCCACCTGGATGGCGGTGCTCTGCCTTTACCCTCTGACACTTGAGACATCAAGCTACTATCTCAGCAATGAGCTGCCGCATTCCCGGCCAATGATACAACTGCCTCAAGTCAGCATGCAACTTCTTAACCCCGGGATGCGCTGCATAAGGAGCTCTATGAGCTTCCGAGACAATGAACTCTCGCAACCCTTCGGAGGAAGGTACATAAATGCGCCCTCTGTGGCGTAATAGTCCATCGGACTCCAAAGAATAATCCACATATTTCCCTTCTAGAGTAACCTGAGAACGTAATACCTGACAAACCTCTGCATACCATCCATCCTCTGACAAGTGTCGAAGTATACGGTCTCTCAAGTCTGTGCCCATGGATATGGTGTAAACCTCGCGACGTCTCCTACTTAAGGCATCTGCAACTACATTTTCCTTTCCCTTGATGTAGTGAACGTCAAAATCATATTCACACAAAAACTCCATCCATCTCCTCTGACGTGCATTAAGGTTCGGTTGAGTGAAGATGTACTGAAGACTCTGATGATCTGAATGCAACTCAAAGTGATGTCCTAAAAGGAAGTGTCTCCACCTCACAAGTGCATGCACTACTGCTGCGAGCTCAAGGTCGTGAGTGGGATAATTAAGTTCATGAGTCTTAAGTTTCCTAGACTCGAAAGCTATGGCCCTACCATCCTACATAAGAACTGCCCCTAAACCCTCTAAGGAAGCATCTGTACAAACCATAAAATCAGCTGAAGGATCTGGTACAACAAGGATAGGAGTGCTAGTAAGTGCCTTCTTGAGTTCCTGAAAGGCCTTCTCGCACTTCTCTGTCCACTCAAATTTCTTCCCTTTACGCTGAAGAGAAGTAATAGGGTGTGCGACTCTGGAGAAACCTTCGACAAAACGTCGGTAATATCCTACTAAACCCATGAAACTCCTGACCTCTGTCACACTGGTAGGCGCTGGCCAATCCATAATAGCCCTAATCTTTGATGGGTCAACTGAGATCCCATCACCAGAAATAACGTGTCCAAAGTACTTGACCTCAGATCGAAAGAAAGCACACTTCGATAGGCTGCCAAACAACTGGTTATCCCGCAAACACTGCAATACCTGTTTCAGGTGCTCCTCATGCTCCTTCTCATTCCGAGAATATATCAGTATATCATCGAGGAACACAATAACAAAATGGTCCAGAAAGGTACGGAACACCCCATTCATGAGGCTCATAAAAACTGTTGGGGCATTCGTAAGTCCAAAGGGGACTATGGTAAACTCATAGTGACCATATCTAGTGCGAAATGCAGTCTTGTGGATATCACCTTCCACTATCCTCAACTGATGGTATCCTGACTTCAGATCTATTTTGGAAAAGACTTTGGCACCCTGAAGCTGGTCAAATAAATCATCAATTCTGGGCAAAGGATATCGGTTCTTGATGGTTACTTTATTTAGCTGCCGATAATCCATACACAATCGTAGAGATCCATCCTTCTTCTTAATGAAGATGACTAGTGCACCCCACGGGGATACACTAGGACGGATATGACCCTTCTCAAGAAGTTCCTCAAGCTGGATTTTAAGTTCATTAAGCTCATTTATGGTCATTCTATAAGGTGCTCTGGAAACTGGCTCGGCTCCTGGTACTAGGTCTATATGAAAATCAATCTCTCTGCGGGGAGGCATTCTTGGTAACTCTAAAGGAAATACATCTGAATATCCCTTAAGGATAGGATGGTCATCGAGTGATATTTCTTTTTCCTCCTCTTCCTCTCTGTCACTGATAGTGATAGCAAAAAGCTGACATCCCTTTCGCATGCTCCGCTTAAGCTTCATTGCGGAGATCATACAAAGAGACACGGGCCTCTGAATCCCGGTGATAACTATGGGCGAACCATGATCATCCTCACACTCAATCTTTTTCAGGCGGCAATCCATCTTGGCTCTGTGGGCATAAAGCCAATCCATGCCAAGTATGATTCCGTAAGATCCAAGTGGAGTCACTCTAAGGTCTACTAAAGTGGTGGTCTTGCCAATCTGCAGCTGACATGCCCTAACCTCTGATTCCACTGACACTCTAGCCCCTGAAGCTAATTCCACTTCCCAACTGACACCCTGCCTAGTTGCCACTAGCCCGCAACGCTCCACAACCGATGGAGATATAAAGGAGTCAGTAGCTCCTGAATCAAACAAAATAGATACATTGTTACATCTGATTATACCTGAAGATTCGATAACCGTGGCCTGATGATCAGCCTGGCAGTTGTCAACCGCTGCGAATACTCTATGGGACCTGCCCATATCACCAACTGTCGGCTCTGAAGTGGCCATCCGCTGACTCCCTGCTACCTGTCCCTGAGGGCAATCCCTTGCCATATGCCCCATGGCTCCACACGTAAAGCAAGCACCTTGTGCCTGAAACTGGGCACCCTGAGGCCTAGAAAATGCCTGACCTCCTGTCCTACTAGATCCGCTGTACCCACCCCTGGAGGACTGCTGAGTCCCCGCCGGCTGTGTGTACTGCCCCTGTGCTCTCTGATCACGTTTCTGTCCCTGAGTCTGCCACTGCTTGGGCTTGGAGCCCTACTGATACTGTGGAGGCTTCTGTTTCTGGTTCTGTGGTGACTATTGTGGAGGAGGGGGTTTGGAGAACCCCTGAGAATTTCGGTTGTTCCCCTTCCAATGTGGTTTCTGGAATCCATAAGTCTGAGGTGCGGGATTTCGGTTCTGATACTGATCCCTATTGTCCTTTGGTCTAACCTGAATTTCCTTGGCAATCAGTGCCTTCTCTACAGCAACCCGAAGGCCCTCTGGGGTGGACATCCTAACAGGCCCGGCTATACTGGCATTCAATCCCCAGATGAAGCGGTTTACAAGAAGTTTCTCATCCTTTAGATAATCTACATATGGCAACAACTCAAAGAATTTACTCTCATAATGGGTTACTGACAAGCTTTTTTGTTGGAGATCATGAAATTCGTCTATACGACGCTGCCTGAAGTGCTCTGATAGGTACCTCTCACGGAACCTCTCTGTGAATATCTCCCAAGTGAGTGTATCAGGAACTAATCCGCATTTGTACTCTTCCTGTCTCCACCAGGTGGAGGCTGTCCCTCTCAGAAGATGAACTGCAACACGTGCTTTCAAGTTGCTCTCATAAGAACGCAACGCAAAGCACCTCTCAAGACTCAGAAGCCATGCCTCAGCCTCTACTCCATCTGTAGAACTGTCGAAGGATGGTGGTTGGAGGCGCATGACCTCCCTGATGAGATGCCCTGGATCTCGACGAGCTCTCTCAAAATACACTAGTTCCACCGTAGGAGGTGGTCCTGACATATGCACTGACTCTGGCTCATTACCACCCTGACTCTCTACAGGAATCGGAGTTGGGCTCCTACTTTGTTCTCTATCAACAGATCTATGACTCCCAGAGTCATGACTCCTAACTTGAGGGTTCTCTGCTGGGATCCTTTCCTGAACAATGCCAATAAGATTCTGAATGGCTGCTAAAATGTCATGGTTAGGTTCATTTGGCTGTTCGGGAGGTGCTCCTGGGTTCTCCTCTGGAACCGATGCCTCCCTCTCTACTTCATTGCGTGCTATGCGCACACGTCTAGGACCCCGTCCGCGCTTGCGAGCTTGTCGCATCAACGGAGGCATCCTAAGAGGAAATAAGACAAAACAATTAATTTATTTCTTTTATAATTAAATTCAATTAAATCCAAAATTCCATTTAACAAAATAATTTAAAATATTCTAAGGCGAAACGTAAGTGAGTAAGGCTCCTAGTGTGGAAACCTTGCTCTGATACCAAAATGTCATGCCCAAAATTTAGGGCAAAAACGGAACAAATTTTTTTTTTCAAAACATACTAAATTAATTAACAAGTTCACTCTCGCGACAAGCGTTAATGAAATTTCCATTATAGAATTCAAGCTAATTCTGAAGCGAAGTAAGCATCGATAAATTGTTTAATTTTAATTGCGGAAAACCTACTGGTTTAATTCTATCTCCAAGAGTTACCTAGTCTTTAGGTTTATTAAATTAATCAAGCTAAAGGATATAGGAGAGAAAAATTAATTTATTCTCCAATATGACTATACAGTCTAATCAACCATTTATACATTTCTCTCTATTAATTATTCCAAATTATAACTAGAATTATATAAATATATATATATATATATATATATATATATATATATATATTTGCATATACATATATATATATATATTTATAATTAAATACTTATCCAAAATTATGATCAAAATTCATATATATACATATATATATTTTACATAAATGTTAAATATTTTAATTCTAAATTCAAAAGCCATTTTAACTTCCTAAATACTATTCCTATTTTTTTCTTCAACCCTAATTAGGGTTCTATTTACTCACATATATAATATCTAATCTAATTAACTTATTATTTTTAAATCCAATCTGCCCTAGCCCCACCCGGGCTAGGGTTTACCCCATATTTTTTAACAGTCCAAATTCTTGCTGGGCCGAAGACCCCAAAGGCGGCCATGAATTTCTTTATTGCAGGTTACAGAGGAAAGGGAGACGGGTTTGGCCGTGCGCCACTGTGTGAGCTCACAGTGGGCACCGCGGCACCACTGTGTGCCCACACAGTGGCGACCGTGGTCGTCCACTGTGTACCCACACAGTGGGAGCCGAAAGCGGCTCCACTGTGTGTGCACACAGTGGGTGCTGCGCGGCCCTCCACTGTGCGTACACACAGTGGAGTCCATGAGGACCCAAATACATTTTTTTTTTTTTAATTTATTTTTAAAAAAAAATATATAATATATAAATATATATATATATATATATAAATATAAATTTATATATATATATATATATATATTTATATTTAAATAAATTTATATCCACAGTTACAAATGGTGAGAATATTTCAATATGAATTATATATATATATTTTTTAAAAGAGGTTTACATGCGAATTTTTTTTTAAACTATTATAATAAAGGGAAAAACATTAAGTTTAATCAGAAATATATATATATATATATATATATATATATATATATATATATATATATATATATATATATAAAATAAGCTTTTTAAATCAATGCTAACTGAAATACAATTTAAAATACTTTTAAAAAGATACAATATACTTTTCTAGAATAAAAGGAATTTTTTATTGATTTTTCTCCTCTAATCAAATATTTACATAAAACTACTTTTTTCATTTAAAATACTTTAAATCTTTCAACATCAATAAACTTCTATTTGCCACAAGTGAAATATAGATAAAATCTAAATGAAAATAATTCTCTTTCTTTTTTTTTTTTAATTCAAAGAAGCTTTTGCATGCAACACAAATTAACTTTTCTTTTTCTAAAAACCAGAAGTAGAAATAACAAGCTTTTCTTTTTTTATTACATCTCTAAGATATTCTACCAAATTTTTAGGACGTTTTTCTGAATAGTCACAACAATAAAACTTCAAGTCTACTTTCACAAATTACAACTTGCTTCTCTTTTCTATGAATGAGGCATATTTCTATAGCAATTTTAAACAAACATCTGCAATTGAATTTAAGAATCTTCAATAATAATCTTCAGTGTCTTTTTCATGGTTCCTATTCTCTTTCCTCTGAATGTCCTGCATAATAGAAAACACAAATATGACCACGGAGTGGTCACCTCCCAGCCTAGGCTAACTGGTAGCCACCCCCGAGCTCGGAGAACCAATTCCTAGACGGGTAACAAATAGGCAAACACATAGAAAGCAATGCATACAGATTTTCCAGACACATTCCCAACTTGGCTTTCACAGCACCACACTTTGGTGATGAACATTTTCAAAGGGTGGTAGTGGATCAATACCTTGAGGAGAACTGCAAGTATGAAATAAACAGGAAGCCACCTCATGGCACAATAAAATATCAAGAATTCTCAACCCCTTATTCCTTATGCCCCCCAAAGGCATTCTAGCCTTATATCCCTCCTTATGACCCCCATTGCACAAACAGGCCATGTAGCAAGGGTCACACAAAGATCCCTTGTGATCGCTCTCAAAAGAGAGTCTCTCACTCGAGGGCTGTCACTACTACCACCCTCAAGATCCTCTTCTCTTCCAAGAGTAAGAGATCTTGAGAAAACTCCCAAAACACAACATTTCATAAAGCAAAAATACCAAGAGATTTTCAAACATAAACTTTCAAGAATACAGATTTCTTACACCAACAAACTTCCAGACATAAACAAGAAGAAGACATTAAAAGTAAAAATTGAAACCAACCTTAATCTGCCCAAAGGTTATTATGGTATTTGATGAAGAGCTGCCCAATCCACAAATCTTTTTCCTTCTACCCTTATTCAATTTCTCTATTCCATAACATTATTTTCTTTCCAAATTTTCTTCTGTCTCCAAAAATGGAGAGTGGGTGATTACCCTGCTATTCCCAAAAATCTTCCTTAAGAAGCTCACTCTCTGAGTTCTCACAGGATTCTAAAAAAAACAAAAAGAAGAAAGAAAGCAAAAATGCAAAAAGACTCCCCCTCCAAAAGGAAAAATCTTGATTTGATTGAACTTCAATTTTCAATTTTCGCTCAACTCAAAAAAGCCAATTTTTAAAGCGTTAAAAAGATCATTATAAAGTGGAAACTTGCCTAAAATTACCCCTAACCCCTAGGTATACCTTATGGGCTTTAGGAAACCCTATTAAACTACCCCTAGGTGTTCATTTAACCCATTTTAAACCCCTCTGAAGTTTATTTTCGGGTCAAACATAAGTTGACCACTCCAAATATTATATTCCCAAAGTATTTATGACAACACATTAATTTATTTAAGAAAACTAAAATTAAACACTTTCCCACCAAGAGACAAAATAAAACATTTAAATTAAATACACACATGTCAAGTGACACAAATAAAACACTTTTACAAAAATAAAACATGAAATTGTCTCTTGAGGTTTTTACACATTAAAATTTAATTAACACTTAACACTCATGCAGCATATACTGTTACGAATAAAATACAACACAAACGGGGTGTTGTCTCTCCAAATAGACAAACCCTGGCTTTACGAACATACATAGGTCTAGGTTTGATTCTCCGTAATTTTCCATGGTCACATGGTAAGTTTCCTGTGCATCTCAATTTACACATTAGTACTTCCAAATATCCATATATAATATAAATCAATAATATAACAATACACATCATTACTTGCATACAATTTTCATCTGCACAGATTGAATACATCTTTTATCAAGCAAATTCACATAAGCAATTTCATCCCAATTCACATAAGCTAAACATACATCATAGTTCTATATTCAGAGTAAAGTCCTGCAAATTCAATAACGACATCTATCATTGCAATTTCATTCTATCTAATAATCATGTAGTGTTCTATCTCATAAAGCATGTAAGTAAATCATCAAATCATAGCAATGTTATCCAAATCCTGAAATCATATAAGTTCTAAGTCTCAAAATGCATCAAAATAAAGTATCCATAATAGTCTAAAATATAAAATCCACTGAATGTCAGACTAAGTCGAAGTGAGGCCTCACAACAAGGCTGACGATCTTCATGAGCATCATGCATCTTGTTTGTAGCTTTCAGTCTATCATAGCTTTTGGTATTTATCCATTTTCTTATTATAACCTTACATCCATATTCCCTAGCTTATTGCAACTTTCTGCCACTATCCCTTAGCCTACCCCGACCTTCAGTCCATGTCCCTTATCCATTCTTGGTCTTGCTTATCCTATCCATATCTTATCACTATTCATACACTCTTTTTCATTCCTTGATCTTGATCTGACATAAGGACACAAAATTTAAACATGGTTTCAAAAACCTCATGCCATGTCACTGCTTTACATAGTCATATCCAGTCTCTTGTCCCATTGTCTCCATAATAAAAGCCTATTTATTCACCTGTCATATTCCTTGCCTTGCTAGACATTGGGTGCAAAATCATAAAAATTGAAAAAAGTCCTGAAAACATCATAAAAATTGAAAAATGTCCTAAAAACATCATAAAAAATTGAAAAATGTCTTGAAAAAAATCATAAAAATTGAAAAATGTCCTAAAAACATCATAAAAATTTGAAAAAAGTCCTGAAAAAATCATAAAAATTGAAAAATGTCCTGAAAAGAAAACTCCCTAAAAAGTCAAATAAAGTCCTTAAAAAACAAAACAAAAAATAACCCCTTTGTGCATAGACAGATCGCTGTGCATACCTCCAAAGACACTCGCTTCACACACTGCGCTTTACTGAAATCATGCGTTAACAGATGAACTTTTTCAATCAAACCAGATATTCAAACTGATCACAATTGTCTTCTCAATTGAACATCAACATCAATATCATTTGTCCTTGTCATTATTATCATGGGTCTTATACAGGGTGTGGTATGCTCAAAACCAGACTGTGTCCTGTCTTAGACGGGGTACCACATTCCCTGAAACCAGACAACATGATCGTCCTATCAACACCTTCAACTTTTGACAATGAAGATCAAGATGTTTGTTTGACTTGTTGGAATTAGTGAGTCTTATCATTTATTGATTTATCTTTGATCATGTTCCTATGTTACTCGATGATGTCACTGATTAATTTAGAGTATTCGGGATGGTTCATGGTCCCTTTTGTTTTTTTGTTGTGTTTGTTGTTTGTGGAATGTTTGTTACAAACTGGGGCAACTATATCATTGGTTGTCTGTGATACGTATGTTCGCTTTGTGAATGCTGCACATACCTCGACCCTTGATGTATGCACCCTAGGATGCTTCACTCATTCCTTGCGTGTGATATGTCTATCTTTTGAAAAAAGGGTTGCATTTCAGCTCTGGCCTCCAATGCCATGATGCTATGCATCCATTTTGCTACATTAAATAAAGGTTCTCACCTACAAAGTGCATTAGTGAAAGCAAGTTTTTCTTCGTCTCTAACTGAACTTTGTCTCATGTCTTCTTACTAACATTTCTTCCGTCAGTTTGGGTGTTCAGTTCGGTCTAGTGCTCTGATCTCCAAAACACATAAGCTACATCCTGCATTCATCGGTTAGTACATTTGCATTATATCAAGCATTTTTATCCATTTTCATATTATACATGCATCAAAAACACATAAAACTGTATCCATACATGTTCCACAATAAATAGTGCATAAGACATCCATGCATGGAAAGTAAACACATCAACCATAACCCATTGCATCCCATCATATAGATGCATATCATATCATATATCAAAATAATATCGGAGTACAAAATTGGATTGTTTGTCCTTAGTATGGCCCGTAGGCTGACTACATAAATGTCAAACTACATATGTCTCTGTCATAAGGAGTATGTGCCTCTATCACTGGGTGCTCCCTCTATCCTCCTCATCCCTACCATGTCTCAAGGATGATGTCCCTCCTATCCCAGGTCCTAGCTATGGTGGTCTCATAGGTCCACTCACTCCCATGCTGCTCATTGACCTCCAAGAGCATGCCCTGCTCTCTGTCCTTGATCATGCCCGATATGACACTGCTCTCTGCTCTGGTGGAACTACACTCTCATATAGTGTCCTCCATTGGCGTATCTCCTCTCCGGTCTCTACCAACATCTATGCCATCTCACGTGCACTGGCATCCCTAATTGACCCAATATACTCAGTGACTCTCTGCTCTTCCTGCTGTGCCTGAGCTATTGTTGTATCTCAAGCCGCTATAAGTTTGGCTATCTCTGCTTTGAACTGATCCTGCTCTATCCTCGAGATAGCATTCTATCCCTCTAATGTCGCAATATGATCATGCTGACTCGCTATGGTAGCCCTGCACATCTCCATCTCCTCTATCCTAGCTGTCTCCGGCTCTATGGGTATACCCTGCAATGATTCCTGATCGGCTGAATCTGGCTCATAATCTTCATCATCATCCCCCTCATCCTCATCACCACCCTCATCCTCCTTGTCCTCATCTCTATCCTCATCATCTCCCTCCTCTCCAACGAGTGGGAAGTCCTCCTGTCTCCTAGGTACTAGAATATCAGGATCTGTCAATGGCACTAGCTGTCATCGTGCAAACCATCGCTCATACTCCTCTATCATCCAGACGTCCACCACATTTGATCTCTAATCCCACTGTCTCTATTGTAGCTGTGTGAAGTCAACATATGCTATGTGTGGCCAAATCATTCTCCCCCACTGACTCATCTCTTTGTGAGATCGGGTAAAGTGTGCAGTCCCTCTAGGTACATCCTGCCTCTCTCCAAACTGTCGTCTCACTCTCTCTAGCAGGTACATCTCAATCACCCTCTGGTGGTTCACTGGTTACCTAATTAGGTATCTCTCCTGTCTGCAATACGGTAGCTCCTCACTATCAACTGACCATCTAGGGCAATCAAGATATGGTCTCCATGTGAACTCTCTCAATCTGTCTAGCTCATGTCGCCAATACAATATGTATCCAAAAGGACCCTGTCTCAGTGCTCCCCCATAGCAGTACACATATGGTCGGTGTGGTACTACCCGTCTCTCTGCAATCGGTCGACACATGGCTATGTGCTCGAATACCCATACCTGTAACAGTGTTACTCCATAGCTTAAAGTCTGAACTCCTTGATGTGCTATCTGATGCAACTCAAAATATAGCATCATGAGCACGCATGGTCCCCACGCGTATATAGTACCCTCTTTCACCATCCACTCTAGCACTCTTCCCCATCCAATAGGGAATCCATGTCCTCATCTGTCCCCTGCTAATAGGCATGCTATAACCACTGCTATCACCACATATCACCGATCATACTCTGATGCCATGGTCTCCCAGCCAATCTCCCTCTCTATGATATCTAGATCATCTGCGTCGCACTCAAATAATCTACACAAAGTGTCTCTCCCTATCACTGGGTCATACTCTATCATCTCCCCATGAATCAGAATGTCGAGGATACACCATATGTCCTCTAGTGTCAAAGTCGCCTCTCCAGTCGCCAGATGGAAAGAGGAAGTCTCTGAATGCTATCGCTCTGCCAATGTGGTAAGTAGTCCTGTGTTTGCCCTAATCTCGGGCATGAATGTGATATAGTATAATCCAAGTCCTGCTAATGTATCTCTGTTCGTGCTCCTGAGTCTATGTCGTAACATGAAGCAGTCCGGTCGGTTCTCCCACATGATCAATGGATACTGTCGACTCTACATCACAATTGGGGCACACTTTGTCAGTTTTAGGGTTTGCTCCTATGGGTTGCATTGCATCATTTCATCCACCAATCAGGGTGTTTCTATTCTATTTTGACCTATCCTACCCTTATCCCCCTTTTCGGGATCCTTCGCATGCTATTTTTGGTCAAATTAGGGTTCCCAGTGCACAACTGCACCTGTGTAGCATCAACTTGCGCTTGTGTACCCTACACAAGCACAGGATGCACTCACACAGGTGCAAAAGTCATTTTGTTCATTCCCTGTGGGCCCCGCAATGTCCGGCAAGTGATCAAAATTCATGAAATTGACAATATGGGTTTTTGAGATACATACCTTTGCTCCTGCATCGTCCGGTCGTCTGTAGGTGCATACACATTCCCTGAGGTGATCTGCCATTGGAATGTTCACCATCTCTCTACAAGTGTCCTTTTCCAGAGCAACAAATCCTCCTCTTTGGCTAGTGCAAATGAGCTCTTTTCACTCTCTTTGTCTCATTTATAGATCTTTGTCAGTGCATAGATGGACGTGCACTCTCTCCATCTTATGCTGGTCATGGTCTTTTGCACCTTCAATGGCTTGTCCTTTATGTATCCAATCCCCGATTGTCAGTCTGTTTGCTCCTATCATTTTCTATCATTCTTATTGATCAATTGGCCTCTTTTCTAGATGTTTTCGGCCAATTCCTCGAGGGGGCATGCATATGTCATTGTCATTATCTGGGGCATTTTCATTATTGTTCTTTGAAACAATGCTTAAAATCGCATTGTCTCAAAGAGGGGCAAAATGTAGATTTCTAAAAATGGTCAACGCTTGCGGAGTCATATTTTAATATTTGCACATTGCCTTATTTTAGGGTTTTTTGCATTGCATTAACATTTCTCCTATGATTCGCACTTGGTCTTTATCATTTGTGAGCATCGAGTCCTTCTTCTGCATTCTTCAGTTGTCTCGCTTTCGAATTTGGTCTTGTCGATAACAATCTTCAGTCATGATTTTGGTCGATCTTATCCTGTTGCATCAATGTGCGTGCTCATTTGGCATATTTTGACATCGTCAATCCTAATTGATGATGGAATTAGGGTTTTGTCCTCTTATCAATCTTATTATCTTGCGATCGATTTGTCATCGAACATGGTCATTTTCAATCTTGTCATCTTGCGATCGATTTGTCATTGATCGTGGTGATTTTCAATCTTGTCGTTTTGCAATCTATTTTGTCATTGATCGTTGTCATTTTCAATCTTGTCATCTTGCGATCGATTTGTCATCGATCATGGTCATTTTCAATCTTGTCATCTTGCGATCGATTTGTCATCGATCGTGGTCATTTTCAATCTTGTCGTTTTGCAATCTATTTTGTCATCGATCGTTGTCATTTTCAATCTTGTCATTTTGTGATCCATTTGACATCGATCATTGTTCTTCTCAATCATGTCAATTTGGATCAATTAGTCATTGTTCCTCGTCAATTGGCACATTTATCAATCAAATCACTTATCAGCATTGGTCCTTTGTTAGTCAGAATCATGATCAAATCAAATCAATATCAATTATCTTTTGTCAAGACCTAATTGTCATCCTTGCATTTCTAATTCATCTTCTAGGGTTTTATTCATTTAACCTTGTTTGTCATTTTCCCTCTAGGTTAAATAATTTATTTATCCTAAGTCTTCTTGTCACAATTAAATATTTATTTAATTGGCTAACTAATTCCTCCTGTTTTTGTGAATTAATTAATGAATGAAAAATTATTAATTAATTTACCTAATTTTCCAATTTACTAATTTTTCCTAATTCCTAATTTTCTAATTTTCATCAATTTTCTAATTTCCTAATTTCTAATTCATCTAATTTTCTATTTTCTCTAATATTTCACCTAATTTGATGGGAATGACATTGCAAATTTGTCATAATTTGTCATAATTGTCAATCAATCAATTTTGACATAGCAATTTGTCATAATTTGTCATAATTATCAATCAATCAATTTCGCATAGAAAGTGTCAATTTGTCATAATTTGTCATATTTGTCATTCTTGATTTGAAATTTCCTTTCAAATCTCTTCATGCTAATCTTGTCTTTTCTCCAATTTATCTATAAATTGGATGAATTTCTTCAATCCCAATTAATCACTTTTTCGAATCAATCCCCGAATCAATCATGCTTCTAGTATTCTAGCACTATCGTCTTGTCAATCTTGCTCTCACATTATGCTTATGCACTTGAAGGTGAGATCCACAAAACAAAGCAATTTGAAGGAGAAAGAAGGACAATGGAGAATCATGGAGGAGACATTCACATTTGCGTTGGTTTGCAATTGAATTGAATGTTTTATTTCCCTTTCTCTATTGAATGTTTTTAGGATTGTTGTCATTGCAATCTGGTTTTGTGATTGAGCTAGTTTAATTTTGATTTGCTTTGATGATTTCCAAGTTCCTATCGACAGGATCAATCTCCTTCATACAAGATCCTTCACATGCACAGAGCTAACATGGCAAGACAATCTATTCTTCATTACAATGCTAGCACAACACACAATGTCATCAATTGAATCACATAGGCATAGAATACTTCAACCAGAAACCCTGAAGCTAAGACTACCAACCGGTAGTCATACCATATAAAAACTTGATACAAAACATTCCATATACCGGTTCACATTCCAACATACCGGTTCTCTTGGACAAACATACCACTTTACTTGTTCACATATATCGGTTCACATTTCAACATTTCGGTTCACTTGGACGAACATACCGCTTCACTTTTTGACATATACCGCTTCTCTTGCAAGTGCTTACTTCAATATATCGATTGACTCTTCTTCATATTGACATCAATGACAACATACTCTGCACATATGCTAATAATCTCCCCCTTTGGTATTGATGGCAATATATAAAAATATCTCTGAGCTTTACATCTTCTCCCCCAATACTATAGATATCTTCTCCGCTTCACATCTTCTCCCCCTTGGACAACAATGCCAAAGTGAAGGCGTAAACATCTATGATCTACTATGCTGCTCCCCCTAAGGAGTAGCATCCTTCAACACACCAATCCTAAGAAAAATATATCATTGTAAGTCCTTATTGATGTGGATCACACACCTTTAGTTCACCTCTTCAAGGGGCAACACCCCTAATTCACCTCTCAAATAGGTAAAAGTAGCCTTTGGTAGAGGCTTGGTGAATATGTCTGCTAACTACTCCTTACTGGAAACATGTTCTAGTACACCTTCTTTGTTCTGAACCTTTCCCCTTAAGAAATGATACTTAAGCTCAAAGTGCTTGGTTCTAGAATGTAAAACTGGATTCTTGGAGATGTTAATTGCACTTGTGTTGTCACAAAATATACTTATCAGTTCAGATACAGGAACTTTGAAGCCATTTAATACATGCTTCATCCAAATTGTCTGGTGCATTTCATAAATGCTGCAACATACTCTGCTTCTGCTGTAGACTAAGAGATATAGCTTTGTTTCTTACTCATCCATGAGACTAGTCTTCAACCAAGAAAGATTGCACCACTGGTTGTGCTCTTCCGGTCGTTCACATTACCAGCCTAGTCAGCATGTGTAAACACTTTCAGGTTGAAATCATTACTGTATGGATACCATAATCCATAGTCAATAGTTCCCTTCAGATATCTCAGAATCTACTTGACTGCTACCAAGTGAGATTCTCTTGGGCTTTTCTGGAACCGTGCAACAATGCCCACTGCATGTGCAATGTCTGGTCTACTATGTACTACATAGTGCAATTTACTAATCATTGATTGGTATTCCTTCTCATTTACCAACCCTGAGTCATCCTCTTTGGATAATTTTCAACCGGTCACCATCAATGTACCAATCGGTTTGTTGTCTTCCATGCTAAAGGTCTTCAACACCTCTTTGACATATTTGGACTGAGTGATAAAGATTCCATCTTTCATTTGTTGAATCTGTAGTCCAATGAAGAACTTAATCTCCCCTATAAGTGACATCTCAAACTCCTTTTTTATCTCATCTGCAAAATCGTGACTCATTTTGTCATCTCCTCCAAAGATTATGTCATCAATAAATACCTCATAGATCAAAATCTAATCTCCTTCTGACTTCAGGTAGATATTACTATCCTCACTTGTTCTCTCAAATCCAATCTTCACAAGATGGGAGTGCAAGCATTCATACCATGCTCTAGGTGTCTTCTTTAGTCCATACAAGGCCTTATGTAGCCTACACACCATGTCACTATCTTCTGATAGGGCAAACCCATCTGGTTGCTCTATATACACCTCCTCTTCTAGTATTCCATTTAGAATTGTAGACTTTACATCAATTTGATATACCTTGAATCCCTTGAGTGCTGCATATGCAAGAAGCATACAAACTCCTTCCAATCTGGCTACTAGAGCAAAGGTTTCTCCATAGTCTTCTCCTTCTTCTTGAGCATATCCTTTACACACCAATCTAGCTTTGTTTCTAACCACTGAGCCATCTACATTCAACTTATTTCTGAAAACCCATTTGGTTCCAATGACATTTTTATGCTCCGGTCTGGGTACCAAAGACCATATACCATTCTTTTTTATCTGGTCAAGTTCCTCTTCCATTGCCTTGATCCAGTCTTCATCTTTATGTGCCTCTCTGAATGTTTTAGGCTCAAATTCAGAGATCATGCAATTTTCTCTGAGCTTTCTTCTTGTAAGAATTCCTGCATCCTTGTCTCCTATGATCTGCTTTGGATCATGATTCAGCTTTACATACCTAGGAATGATCTTAGTTGTTTCCTCTTGCTTTTCTTCTTCATCCTCATCTGCATCAGCATCAACATCCACCGGTGTAGGAGCACTATTATTGGTGCTTGGGTGTTTTGAAACCAGTTCCCAAAAGGTTACTACCTATTCATCTCTTACTTGCTCACTGCTAGTTTCCTCATATTTCTCAGAGGTTTCATCAAATCAACTCTAACATTGATGTTGTCAACAATTCTCTGAGTCCTATTGTTGAAACATTTGAGAGCTTTGTTCTTTGTGGAATACCCTAGGAATATTCCCTCATCACATTTAGCATCAAACTTGCTCTGATGTTCACTCCTCTTGATATAAAATTTACTACCAAACACTCTGAAGTAGCTTACCACTGGTGTCTTACCGGTCCAATACTCATAAGGTGTTTTGTCCTTACCCTTTTTGATGAGTACCTGGTTCATTGTGTAGACTGTAGTGCTCACCTCTTCTCCAAAAGGTGTGAACAACCTTTCCTTGGATCAACATAGTTCTAGCTACTTCAACCATAGTCCAGGGGGTAGACAGCTGCCTCTTGATGCCTTTCTCTTCACAGTATTGGTTGAATTCACCAGAAGTGAATTCTCCTCCTTGATTGGTTCTTAAGCACTTAATCCTCTTACCGCTTTCTTTTTCTACAAGTGCTCTGAAGGCTTTGAACTTTCCAAAAGCTTCAGATTTGTCCTTCAAGAATGTGACCCACATCATTCTTGAGCAATCATCAGTAAGAATGATAAAATACCTATCTCCCTACACACTCCTAGTTTTCATAGGACCACACAAATCAGTATGCACAAGATCAAGTAAATTGTCTACAGTGAAAGGTTTACCTTTGAAGGTTGAGGAAGACATTTTCCCCAGTTGACACTCTCTCCACAAAGGATTTTCCGGTTTGCTTAGCATAGGCAATCCTCTAACTGCCTTGATCTTACTAACCTTCACAATATTGTCAAATTTTACATGGCAGAGTCTCCTATGCCATATCCAGGTATCCTCAAAATTAGCCATAAGACATGTACTGACATTAGAATTTAGCTAAAATAGGTTACCTTTGGTCTACATATCGGTAGCCATCAGTTCACCACTCTTTTCCTTTAATTTTACACACTCCATTTTTGAATTCTAGAGTTTTCTTAGCATAGGCAATCCTCTAACTGCCTTGATCTTACTGGCCTTCACAATATTGTCAAATTTTACATGGCAGAGTCTCCTATGCCATATCCAGCTATTCTCAAACTTAGCCATAAGACATGTACTGACATTAGCATTTAGCTAAAATAGGTTACCTTTGGTCTGCATACCAGTAGCCATCAATTCACCACTCTTTCCTTTGATTTTACACAATCCATTTTTGAATTCCAGAGTGAGTCCATTATCATTCAGTTGAGAAACACTCAAAAGGTTGTGCCTTAGATATTCTACCCAATACACATTGTCAGCATTGCTTCTTCCATTCAGAGAGATGGACCCCCTACCTTTTACCATACATGGTGCATCATTACCAAAATGAACCACACCACCATCATACTTTTTAAGAGATAGAAACTTACTCTGGTCACCAGTCATATGGTGAGAACAACCACTATCAGTAATCCACTCATTGGAATTATCAAAGCGGGAGACAAGACCCTTCTTGTTTGACACATCTTCCTTGACTGCTACAAACACAATATCTTCATTTTCTTCATCTTATGATTCCTCATTAGTGACACCTTCATCAACTGCTACAAAATAGTTTCTCTGGTTTCCTCCTTTGAACTTCTTGAACCTCTCCGGTTTATCCTCGTTGTCACCATTAGGGCAGTTTACAACAATATGTCCTATCCAATTACAAGAAAAGCATTTCAAAGGAAGCTTACCTCTATATTTATCGGTTCCCTTGGGAAGTCTCTTGGCAAGAATAGCTTCAAATTCCATCAGGATCTCCTCATCATCCATTTCTCTACTTTGTCTTGGTTCACGACTAGTACTAGCTTCTTTGCCTTTTCTAGATGGTGCAGCAGATGCTCTGAAGGCTGATTCAGTCTTCTGAATACTGCCATCATAATTATTTAGCTCATAAGTTGTTAACTTTGTAATGATGGAGTCCAAGGATACCTTTGTCTTGTCTATAGACCTCAACTCCTGAATAGCAACAACCCTTATTGCATAGACCGGTAATAAGGATCTCAAAACTTTGCTAACAATAGTGGAATATTCCATTTTACCACTTGCACTCTTGACATCTCCAAAAATAGTTTTGATTCTTATTCCATATTGTTGAATGGTCTCTCCTTCAACCATCCACATGTCTTCAAAATTTCCCCTAAGGCTTTCTTCCTTAGCTTGTTTCACATGCTCATCACCGCCATAGATATTCTCAAGGGCATCCCATACTTCTTTGGGATTCTCTTTGTCCTGAACATCAATAAACTCAATGTCAAATAAACTACTAATTAGGGCTTCCATGACTTGCCCATTCTCCCGAATCTCTCTCTTTTGGTCATCGATGAGAGTACCAGTAGGGATAACATAAGCATTCTCAACATAGCTCCAATATTGAGCACCCATGCTTCTGATGTATATCTTCATTATGTTCTTACATATTTTAAAGTTGTCTCTGCTGAACTTTGGACCTTCCCTCTTCATCATTAGAGTAGGATATTTACCTCAAGCGGTTAAGCTTACAACACAGAGGACCTGGAGGAGGCTCTGATACCAATTGATAAATCAATGATGATGAGTTAATACCAAACCGGTACTGAGAGGGGGGGGGGTGAATCAATACTGAGAAAAATAGTTTCTCTTGAACCGGTTAGACTGAGAACCCCACAATTTGAATGGCAAGAAATAACACCAGTCTAAACTAGATTACTACTGGTTAAGCATAGAGAAAGACATAAACCGGTAACTCAGCTTTCCACACAATCTAGCATCTTATTTCCGCTTCACCAATATGCATACACTAGTAATACTTTAATAGGAATGTAAAGACTTACAGGTTCAACATGCTTTACCACTTAACAGAGAATAACAAAGCATCATATAAAAAAATCACACATAACACACATATTTTTCACATGGAAACCCAACTGGGAAAAACCACGATGGGGATGAATACCCACAAGCTATTCTTTGAACCCTTTTGAAGTCCGCTTTGTTAGGAGCCTAGTCTGGTTAAAGAATTTACAATAGGTTCTGTTAGGAACTGATCCTGCTAGGGATCACCCGGTTAAGGGATGGCTAACATACCCGGTTAAGGGATGGCTAACATAACCGGTTAAAGGTTACCTTGTTAGAGGATTTTTAGAACTCAATGATTTTGAGTCACCCTATTAAAGGATTTACAACAAATCAGTTAAAGCTACCCTGTTAAGGGATTTTCCAACTATTGAAGTGATTAGAGGTGAACAGGTATTACAATGATTTGGTAACAAAACTCAATGCCAATGCAGATCCGCTTCAGTTCCTTCCTTCTATACTCACACTCTGTAGATATCCATTCTCGTATCTGGTCTAGTAGGAATCATGTATCTTTGCACTTAGATACACACACAACATTTGCCAGTGACCTCAAAAGGAAAAAAAACATTGACCTTATAAGAAATAGATAGGTTGGTAGCATAAACCCTAAACCTTAAACATTTAGGTTAAGCAATTCAATCGGTTCAATCTTGACCATTGAACACTTTTCTTTGAATACAATGGTCTTGAATAGATCTCAAGAAGTTCTCCATCGTTCATTTTTCACCGCATCTTGGAGGCAATAACCCATCATGCATTCTCCACCATTTTCAGAGACTTCTCACATTCCTGATGTAGATAGGATCAATCTCCTTCATGCAAGATCCTTCACGTGCACAGAGCTGACGTGGCAACATAATCTATTCTTCATTACAATGCTAGCACAACACACAATGTCATCAGTTGAATCACATAGGCATAGAATACTTCAACCGGAAACCCTGAAGCTAAGACTACCAACCGGTAGTCATGCCATATGAAACCTTGATACAAAACATTCCATATACCGGTTCCCATTCCAACATACCAGTTCTCTTGGACAAACATACCGCTTCACTTGTTCATATATATCGGTTCACATTTTCACATATACCGGTTCACATTTCAACATATCGGTTCACTTGGACAAACATACCACTTCACTTTTTCACATATACCGGTTCTCTTGCAAGTGCTTACTTCAATATACCGGTTCACTCTTCATCATATTGACATCAATGACAAAATACTCTGCACATATGCCAACAGTTAGGCTTCTGCAAAAAGAGAACTTAGCTCTGATACCAATTGTTAGGAATCGAAAGGGCAACTAAGAGTGGGAGAGGTGAATCAGTTGCCAATGAATTTCATCTCAATTATAACTTAATCAAACTTGATACTTAATACCGGTAAACCAAACTTAATGTCGGTTGATAGATTAGTAGTTAATATTAATACCGGTGAAACTTAATGCATAAAACAGAAAGATAAACAACATCCATACCACATAACACAAAGATTTTAATGTGGAAACCCTGTAAGGGGAAAAACCATAGTGGGAAACCTTACCCACAATCAGATGATACTACTACAGATAGTTTGTGTATATAAATGAGGTTTGCACATGCAGAAATGCCAATTGCCTAGAGCACACTGCTCAAATGGGAGTCACAATGACTACAGTAGGATGGTTAAGTCCTAGAATAATGTACTGCTCAAAATAGCATCTCTAATGCTGGATTCAGTACTGCTTAAGCTCTGATAAACACCTTCAAACCTTCCTTGAACCTTCTCTATGATCTGGTCATATGATCTTCAATATTCACACATACCATGTTACAATATCATAACGTTACATACCATATAATCCTATCATATGTCATCCCACAAATGAGATCTTACATATATACAAAACCTAAGACCAAATGTGTAGGTCGGCTCACTAAGAGTATTACAATTTAAATCAGCTACAAAAAATTCAAGATGTGATGCATCATGTCAAATCTATACATTTACAACAATATCAAATCAATAAATCATCTCCATAACGTGTCATGGTGATCTGGAATAGATAATGCATGCCAGTCCATAACCTAGACAAATTTGTCGGTAACAACAAATATGTCAACCCGATTACACCACTAACCAAAACACCAAAACCAAGTATCCAAACCATGTCTTTGACATAATCAAGTGGTCTCGAGATGATAACAAGTCTTCATCAATGTCGGTGAACAATATACCGGTGAACATAATGTGCCAGTTCAACATAACCATAGATCTCCAAAAGGATAAGTGTTGACATCAATGACAAAACTAATGTAACACATCCATAATACCAACAACTAATGCCTCTAACCAACTCAAGTCCCTTGAGGAAGTACAAAAAACTTTTGTAGAAAAGAACTACATGAAAAAAAGAGAACATATATTGAAAGATATTGATACAGGGAGAATTGCCTTATCCCTGAAAAAATATCTATTAAGGAAAGCTATTGAGACAGGAGGAACAATTCTTGCCTACACATCCAATGTTTTATTTTCCTATACTGATCTAATTCAAAGGTGACCATAGACTGAACAAGAACTGGAAAAGATATGTAATGCCTACATACCTTTACAGGATTCGACCTTAATTTTTGGAAAAATGGTTGATGATTTACAAAATCAGTTAGAATTGTATGGTTTTGAACATGCAACGAGACTTCGATACTTGAAGGAGTGAAAGAATCTATTGCAACCAAAAGTGGACATCTTGCAAAGAGCATACAAGAATGTAGAAGCAATTTTAGCTACTCCTGAGATGAGTACAATCGATGCAATGGAAGAATTTTGTGCACAAGTCATGACTACTATAGAGATCACTTAAACCTTACTAGAGACATGGGAAAATGATTTTTCTCACATGAAGCTTACTTTTAGTGATATTTTTCTGAGAATTGTAATGAATACTCCTTGATAAAGACTTTTTGTAATGTAAACTTTAGATGCAAATTCCTCTCTCTCTCTCTCTCTCTATATATATATATATTTTACTTTTCAATTTGGCAGTAGAAATATGTATGTGTGTTGTGAAAATTTTATATTTATTGAGGGAATAGAGTATAAATTAAGGGGGAGTATGTATTGTAATATGTTTGTCATACATTTCCTTTTTGTAAGCACACTTAGCTATATAGTTTTAAATTTTTTTAAGTGTTGCCATCAATGCCAAAGGGGGAGATTATTGGCTTGATGAATTCACATGTTGTCATTTATGGAACATGTATACACACATATGTTCACATTAGTTTAGACAAACTGGTATTACTTCCAAAGTTACTTGTATTGCAACCAGTATTGTTAAGATGGTTTAGAAGGTGTCTAACCGATATATGCAGACAACTGGTATATATAGAAATGGTTCAACACTCACTTGGAGATTCAATGGAAACCATCAAAGAAGTGAAAGGAGGACAATCAATTTATATGCTGACAGTGGTTAACTCCAAACTGGTATTAGTGCTCCAACTGGTATTTATTGATTGTGTGATGAGTTATCATCGGTCATGATGAGTTACCCTTAACCGACATTTTGGCAATAATTTTTGATGAGTTATGTTTGGTTGTCCAGATACACTGCACCTAGGTAATTGTGATATTATTTCTAAGCCAACATGAAATATCATGTCTATATAATGACATTATGATGAACAATTGAGAAATAGAACATGATATGATATGATGCAAGATAGAAGTTGAAGGCATTGCAGAATATGTTGGTGATGAAATTGGTGATGCAGTTTTGAGCGAGAAAAAGAGGATCTATTCAATCAAGTTGTGCTACTATTAGATCACACCACCTATTATCACTACAATAGTCAAATCCCCTAACTAGGTAATCTCTAACAAGATTCATTGTACAAATCCTCTAACCAGGTGATCCATTAGTTTGGATTCAGAAATCCTCTACCGAGGTTACTCCTAATAGGGTACTACCTTTAATAGGGTATATCTCCTAACAGAGCTTTGGGATCTTTAACAGGATTCACTCCTAGCAGAGCATTTTTGTAGACCCTAACCAGTCAGTTATCTATTACTACAGATAGTTAACTTGTGAGTTCCATCTCATTGTGGTTTTTCTCATTTGGGTTCTCCATGTATAAACACTTGTGTTATGGTGTATGCTTTACTTATTGTGGATGCTTCAATATCATTTTGGATTGCATACATAGTGTTTAATAAACTTGTTAAGTATCTCAACCGACCAGTGTTTAAAGTGTTATTGTTTTTACTGTCATTGATTCACCCCCCCTCTCAGTGGTTTATAAGTCTATCACTTTTATGTTTTCTATTCCTTTACATTCTTGTTGAATCATGATAAAGGGGGACTTCTATATGACTAAAATCTCTATCTTCTACATTCATGACTTTTGTGATGAACACGATTACAATAATAACATATGATATTGACATCTATAAGGATAGAAAAAGGATTTATATTTTCATAACTAGGATTGGGCCTATGTATAAGCCTACACTTAGCAATTCTATGACCATAAGTATTACATTTGTAACAATAGCCATAAAATTGAGGTACATACTATTGGATATTGCTGAGAAGTTTGTTGGAATGATGTGTTGTCATTTATGTTAACATATTCTTCAGTGTATTCTAGTGTTGCAGTGAGATTTAAAAATGAGTTGGTTTAGCCTGTGTGTTGCAGATGAGATGATGTAGATTAAAAAATTTCTAGTATGTTTTCTGTAGATGGTTCATTCCCATTTGCAGAGGTCCGCATGATGTTTGGATTGAGTTATGAGGTCTAGTATTGAGGACTTTATTCAGTGGTTTGTGTTATTTAATATTATGGTTTTTGCTCCATATAGCTCCAAAATTGTAATATCTTTAGTTGTAGATGTGTGGGATATATTATAGATGTTGATGTGTATCCTTAGTTTGATTGGTTCATGATTTGGAAATCCACAAAAAAATCTTTCAGGTTGACAATCAGTTATGTTCGTTTTCTTGAGCTCTGATAAAGAGATGATGATGATTCTAGTAATCTGAGTTGTTGCGGTTGGTGTGATGCAATTAATGTTCCCTATGAATGTTTCTAGATTGTGTTCTATGCCTATTGGTAGTCTGCATTTATTATTATGCATGTTATTGAAGAATTTTCTTATATGGTGATTTTTTTGTGCTATGCGACATTCTTGGTGATTGTAGTGTGTTACAAATGATCGAGGCATACTTATTTGAGGTGTTGCATGTTTGTGGTATTTATTTGGGTCCATAATATGTCTTAGATGATATTATTTTGGTTCACATGTATTGTTGCAGCGTGTGAGGTTATTATTTTATAATTTTTATGAAGGGTTTGGATGACCTATATTTCATAGGTGGATGACTTGTATAAATGAATGTAATCATCATTGAGAGGTATTATACTATGTGCGAATATTGTATCAATCATTTAGTAGCTGGGAAGTTGTGTGAAGAGAAGATTTGGCAGTGAGCTTAACCATAACTGTACTTAGGCATATGGAGATGCTATTTTCACAGTTCATGTAATTCATATTTTTGTCCATATACTTTTGTAATTTAGTGAGACTGCATGTAAGGAAGTGAGCCTTCCCTAAGGTTTGTAGTCTTTCTGGGTTTCTCTTATTTGAGCAGTGAGCTCTAGGTAGTGTACCTGAATGCATGCGCATTCCCCATTGTAGTATTTCATTTACTTAACAAGGTATTATCTCATTGTAGGTATGTTCCCACCATAGTTTTTCCCTTAATTAGGTTTTCCATGTCAAAAATCTTGGTGTTATGTGTGTTATTGATGTGACCTTGCTTCATGCTTTAACTATTAATTATCAGATCTAATCTATGGTTTAAGTTGCAGTAAGTTTTTGAGCAAACTAATTCACCCCCACTCTCAATTTGTTGCATTGTTGTCAACACATACCAGTCATTGTTGAAGTTGTTTCTCACGTGTCTCCTTGGAGAAGCATAACTTTGTCTTCTTGAGCTCTTTCTTGTGTCCTTGACCTTTATGAAGCCTTCATCATCCATTTTAGCTTTTCATTTTGGATCAACATGTTTTCTCTTTGTAGTAGAAACATATGTCTTCTTTTCAGTGAGCTTGCTAATATAGAAAGTTTGTCTTTTACCATTTTCACTTGAAGAGGTAAAGTGTATTTCTTTGTTTAACGAGTCCTCACTTGTAGAAAATTGACCAACATCATATCCAACACCTCTGGTGTCCTTGGAATGCTTCTACTTGTTCAACATTTCATCCAATGCATTTGTGTTGCTCTCATACTTTTCTCTTTTCACTTCTCAAGTTCATTTTTGAGATTCATAATTCCTTGTTCCAATTTTTGACACTCCTCCTTAGCTTCCAAATTTGATTTTGTCACTTCATACATTCCTTTGGCTTCTTCTAGTTGTGTAGTTAAATCAACAATATTTGTTGGCATTATGGATGAACTGATTATGTGTTGCATTGATGTTTTGTCATTGATGTCAACACTAGCTGTTACCGACAGATAGATTTACACTAGCTGATATGGATAGTTACCGACAGACAGGTTGCCGGTATAAGATCTAGTGTTACTGACAGAAGAGATTATCTTGTTGGCACTTCTACCATGTTTTATCAGTGAAGTATATTGGATTTCAAGTGTTATATTCTCTATGAGCAAGTTTTGGTTAGTTGGTATTGACTTGGTAATTGCATGTTATCATACACACTGGTAAACCCTTACCGACACTAGTTTAAGGCTTTACCGATAGAGCTTTCAATGAGGAATTGTGACAGGATGCATAAGTGGTGTTGCTGCAACTTCTAGATGGATTTTAGGATGTTGAAGATGTCCGTTGATCATGCTTCAATTGCTTGAAGATGTTGCTTTGGCGTGGTGGACCCAAAATAGGTCAGGTACCTATCTAGGTTATGGACTAGTATCCTGCTAGCGTGTACTCTACACATTACCTGGATGTTTTGAGACGTCTTATGGATTTTCTATTATTGTTTTTATCTTAAGATGACATTGCATATCATTGTAAAAGGAATTATGTTATGATCTTATTGTAATATCTTTAGGTGGCCAACTAATTGGTTTAGGCCTTAGGGTTTGTATAAATAAGACGTAGAAACTCTTTGTAAATTATCATGGTTATTGGAAAGGTCATGGTCAAGGAATGTAAAGTGTGAATATTGTAATATCACTCAGGAAAAGGAGTTGATCAATAGTTTGTGATCGAATTGGATTCAGAAGAGGTTTTAGTCCTCCAATATTGAGCTTAACCAGGACTGTAATCAGGTATGGTAGATGCTATTTACAACAGTTCACTCTATTGAATTTTTATCCATTTATCTTGAGAAGGTTGTAGCCTCTCTATAATCAATGAGACTCTTTTTTAATGAGCGGTATGCTCTAGGAAGTGTGCCTCCCTACAAGTGTAGGCCCCTCATTGTAACACATACTTTCTGTAAAAGTATCATCTGACTGTGGGTAGGTTTCTCACCGTGTTTTTTCCCTTTCCAGGTTTTCCATGTACAAATCATGGTGTTATGTGTATGGTTGCTTTATATTGATTATCTGGTTAATTGTTTAGTTATATTTCTTACCGTTATCCTCTCCTACCAGTATTTGTTTATTCTTTACTGATACTTGATCTGTTTAAGGTTATATTGTGGATTAAAAGTTATAATATGTTAACAATTGATTCACCCCCCCCCCTCTCAGTTGTTAATAGGTTAAACTAACAATTGGTATCAAAGATTTGGTCCTCTTTTATAGAAGCTTAACTTCTTGAGGTAAATATCATGGGAACTAACACAACTAATCCATCGACAACTATTTTTACAAGAGAAATCCCTAAGCTTGATGGAACAAATTATGGAATATGGAAAATTCAAATGGAGACTCATCTTAGATGTCTTGGCAATGTTATTTGGGAGATCACTGAGAAAGGACACACACCTTATGATCTAGCATCTGACAATCCTGCTCCTGTAGACTTGGATAAGAATATTGAAAAAAATTGCAGAGCTAGAGAAGCCCTCTTGTGTGCACTTACTGATCAACAAATCATGGGATTGACTGACAAATCATCAGCTAAGGTTATGTGGGATAAATTAAAAACTCTGAATGAAGGTTGCCCTACTGTCAAAATTACTAAACTTGATGGTTACCGGGTAAGATATGAAAACTTAAAAATGGAATAAAATGAAAGAATTGTTGTGTTTATGGAAAGAGTAAGTGAGATTGTTATGGGAATTCAATATTATGGAGGATTTCTAAGTGAAGATGAAATAGTTTCCAAAGTCTTGAGAGCCCTTCCACCAACTTACAAGATGAAGGCAACTGCAATTAATGAGTTGAGAACAATGGAAAACACTTCAGTTAACAGAGATATTCTGATTGGGAAATTATCTTCTTTTGAGCTTGAAGAATTTGCATCTTCTGGAGTTGTAAAGTCTGAACCTCCTTTTCATGCATCATCATCAACATCTACCAACAAGAGTGATTGGAGAGCCTTATATGCAAAAGAACTCAAAGACACGAGGAAAGAAGATGAAGAGCTTGAGAAACTTGAAGCCTTATTTCTTAGAAGAGTACCTAAAGGACCTACTGGAAGTAAGTATGAAGGAAAAGAACCTTTTTTGCATGTAATAAGATTGGTCATTTTTCATCTAGATGTCCTGAGAGGAATGCAAGGTTTGAGGAAAGAGTAAAGAAAATTTTTAATCCTAACTATAACAGATATAGATTCAAGAAACAATTCTACATAGCAGATGAGGAAGGAGTAACAGATGACTCTGGAGATGAACCAACATAAGACTCTTCTAGTGGATCCGGAAATGGAAAAGAATGGGTGTTCTATGCTTTAAAGGAAGATGAACTGGAACCAGCTATCAAAAATGAAGAAAAGGCCCTAGTAGAAAATTTTGAAGATAAATATGAATGGGTAATTGATAGTGGATGCTCACACCATATGACTGGAGATAAAAGGAAATTTCCATCCCTGCAAGCATACAATGGTGGTCAAGTAAGATTTGGAGATGACAAGGCATGTATGGTCAAAGGTAGGTATTATTTCTTTGGATAGCAAGCATAATACTGATAATGTCTATTATGTAGAAAGTTTGAAGTATAATTTTTGTGTGTTGGACAATTGGTTGATAAGGGTTCTCAACTTCAGTTTAAAGATAGAAAATGAAAAATCATTAACAAGACTGGTTTGGAAATTGCAACTGGTATATCTTTCACTTGAGCACTGGTAATAAGACATGTTTGATTACTCATATTGATGAGAGTTGGCTATGGCATAAGAGGTTATGTCATGTTAATTTTGATTGCATTTTAAGATCAGTTCAACTAAGACAGTTAGGGATATACCTAAGATTATGAAGCCTCATAATCCGGTATGTAAGGAATGTCAATTGGGTAAGCAAATTAGAAGTTCTTTGAAGAGCATACATGATAAATCTATTGATATACTTGATCTAATTCACATTGACTTATGTGGTCCAACAAGGACTAGAAACTTTCAAGGTGATAGGTATTTCATGCTGATTATTGATGACTCTTCTAGAATGATGTGGGTGAATTTTCTAAGGGAGAAGTTTGAAGCTTTTGAAAAATTCAAGATCTTTAAAGGGAAGGTTGAAACAAAAAATGGATTGAAAATTAAATGTCTAAGATTAGATCATGGCGGTGAGTTCACTTCTCATGAATTTAACAGTTATTGTGAGACAAATAGAATCAAAAGAAAACTATCTCCACCTAGGAATCCTCAGCAAAATGGAGTGGTTGAAAGGAAGAAAATAACTATTTTGGATGTAGCTAGATCCATGATGATGGAAGCCAAATTTCCTCATATCTATTGGAGAGAAGAACTGAGTACAACATTCTACACACTGAACAAAGTGTTAGTTAAGATGAGAGGGGGGGGGGTGAATCATAAAAACTTTACAATACAATACATTCACTAGATTCAGCCTCGGTAGCCTTTACTGATATGCAACTATGACTGTAAATCATTAAATACTCATAAACATATACACTTAAAACATCATAACACATTTAACACCAGATTTAATGTGGAAACCCAAATAGGGAAAAACCACTATGGGATTTCGGACCCACTAAGAAATATACCCTTCTAGAGTATGCTCGGTTAAAAGCTTAATCTAGTTACAGATTACAAACACATTGCTAGATGTGACCCGGTTAAGGGATTTCCCTTAAATTTGTTAGAGTCTTGCACTTTGTTAGAAGTGACCTTGTTAAAGGATTTCAAACACTCATTTAGAATGTTACCTTGCAAGAGGGTTTACAAATAAGACTGTTAAGTCCACTTGGTTAAGAGATTTCCTGTCACTTACAAAATAAATAACAGTAATAAAGTATATCTACAACTTCACATCTGAAATGCTAAAGCAGATTCTATGTGCTCAAAACAATCTTATCATAAGACTTATCTTGCCCCTTGTTGGGCTTGCTGGGCTTCTCAATCTGTTCTTCAATCAGATCTTCAAGCTTCTATGCTCAGTAAACATTACTGTAGCATCATTGTGCATACATTTGCCAGCATGCATTTTTCATCAACAGTTTCTTATTTATAAACAATTTCTAACCGCTTAATCTCCTTGATCATTTTTCCCATGATCAATCTTAGCCATCAGATCATCAAACTTGACTAGGTTCAATGTATCCTTCGATCTGAAAAATGTTTTACCTCACCTTGGAACTTGCATTCCTTCCTTGGAACTTGTGCTAGGTTATTGTGGTTCAATCTATGTTGTAGATCTTTTCTCTTGTATTTTCAATGTCGTCGATCCTCAACAAACTTCTTGCACGACATACCAATCATCTGATCAACTCCAGCTCATCAGTATCCTTCATTAAATAATGCTTTTATTCATCCAATGCATTCTATTATTACTCGATTAATACTCAACTTCACTCAGTAGACATTCTGCCTTCTTTAACCAATATCGATAACCTTAGGGTTTACCGACTAGGTACCTTAGGGTTTATCGACTAGATTCTTTGCTCGGTGATATAGTACAGTATTAAACTTATAATCAAGAACATATGTAGGATATCAAAACAATCAAAACAACATGATCTTATCATTGTCTAACTCAGTAATAGTTTCCCATTGAATAACTTATTTTTCCCCTTCATTATCACATTCTTTTTGTGTCACTTACTGACCTCTTAATTCTCATCAAAACATACTTCTCAAGATATGGCAACATCATACTGAATCAGAAAATCAATTTCTTGACATCAATGACAAAATAATATTATTAAGACAGTAATCATCCTTCTTTAGTTATATCAATAATCTCCAACAACCTTCTCAATATCCTTATTGAAATGCCAACAATCTCCTTTCTATTGTAATGCCAACAATATCCCCCTTTGACATTGATGACAATACCAACTTTAAATGGCAATACCAACTGATTCGGATTCAAATTGCTGTTTAGACTTCTCCTGTTATCCTTGAGTTGTTTAAACCTTCTCCTGAAGTCTTCTCCCCCTATCATTAGTCTTCTCCCAACTTCTTCTATTAGTTCCTTACAAATTAGTCTTCTCCCCCTTTGACAACAATGGCAAAAAGAAAAAATAATTCATGATTTATTCCTTTGTGAAGTAATTTCCTTCCAGTTTCATTCACGGTCAGAGCATCTTTGTCTTCAATCACTTTTTTCTTGTACAACTTTAGGCAACCTCCTAAAGTGTGTAAAGCAGCATCAACTCATAAATAGTTATCCTTTAGATTCATAGAATTGATTCTTTCACCAAACTCTGTCAGTGAGTACTAGATAGGGGTAGGACCCCTAACTGACTTCTGAGATACTCAAAAGTGTCCCTTGGCAATGGCTTTGCAAAAATATCTACTATTTGTTCCTTTGAACTGATATATTCCAGCACAACTTTCTTCTCTTGAACTTCTTCTCTAAGATAATGATACTTTATAGAGATATGCTTTGTCTTAGAGTGCATTACCAGATTCTTTGAAATGTTAATGGCACTAGTATTATCACAGAATATAGTTACTGTCTCAGTAACTTTCTCATTCATACCTTCCAATAGTTGTTTGATCCATGCTATATTGGTACAATTCAATGCTGCAATGACATATTCAGCTTCAGCTATTGACTGTGAAATGCATCCTTGTTTCTTGCTAAGCCAGCTTACTAGTCTATCTCCCAAAAAGAAAGCTTCACTACTTGTGCTTTTCATGTCATCAATGTTTCCTACCCAATCAACATCGGTATAAACTTTTAAATCAAAATCATTCCTCTTTTCATATACTAAGCTATAATCTTCAGTGCCTCTCAGGTATCTGAAAAATTCTCTTGATTGCTGTCAAATGAGTTTCTTTGGGATCTGCAAAAAATATTGTAGCTATTCCTATTGCATGTGCTATATCTGGCCTGCTATGAACCACATATTGCAGCTTTCCAATCATGGATTAGTAAAGTGTCTCATCAACAGATGCAGATTCATCACTCTTTGATAGTTTACAATTGGTAGTCATAGGAGTACTTACAGGTTTAGAATTCTCCATTCCAAATTTCTTCAAGATTTCCTTTATATACTTGGATTGAGTAATGAAAATCTCATTTTTCATTTGTAGTATCTGTAAAACCTATAAAATACTTTATTTCACTGATTAATGACATCTAAAATTCTTTGCACATTTCATTTCTAAAGTTCTTGCATAAGGAGTCATTACCACAAAAAATAATATCATCAACAAATATGGCTGGAAGTAGTATACCATTGTTTTCATCATTTTTCATATACATGTTGCTATTTTTGCTTGTCCTTATAAATCCAATCTTGATCAAATAAGAGTGCAGTCTTTCATACCATGCTCTAGGTTCTTGTTTCAGGCCATATAAAGCTTTGTTCAATTTACATACCTGATCTTTATTTTTGTCTTCAACAAATCCTTCAGGTTGTTCAATGTAAACTTCTTCTTCTAGTATACCATTCAAAAATGCAGATTAACATCCATTTGATATACCTTGAAATTTTTGAAAGTAGCATATGCCAACAATGTTCTCACTCCTTTAAGTCTTGCCATAGGTGCAAAAGTCTAACCATAATCAATTCCTTCTTCTTGAGCATATTCTTTGCAAACTAGTCTTGCTTTATTCTAAATGACCTCTCCTTTTTCATTTAGCTTGTTTCTGAAAATCCACTTTGTACCGATTACATTTTTGTCCTTCGGTCTTGGGACCAATGTCAATGTTTCATTCTTCTTTATTTGTTCAATTTCTTTTGTCATAGCATTTATCCAATCTTCATTACTAAATGCCTCTTTTACTATCCTCGGTTCAAATTCAGATATCAAAAATGTGTTTTGTCTCAGTTTGTTCCTTGTCATCACTGGATCATCCTTATCTCCTATAATCTGACTTGATGCATGATTTCTTCTGACATATTTGGCTAATATAGGCTCGGTAGGCTCTGTATGATCTTCTTCATCACTCGGTAACTAGATATTATCTTCATTTTCTTCAGCAACTTTCTCATTTGGACTTCTCGGTTGAACATAAACAAATTCTTCATTATTTTCTGGTTCTTTGGAATTTCCTTCATCATTTCTTTCTGCAAATTCATCAATTTTCACATTTGTACTTTCTACTATTTTGTTAGATGATTTGATCAGACATTTAAATGCTTTACTTCTAGAAGAATAACCAAGAAATGTTCCTTCCTCGCTTTTCTGATCAAACTTTCCATTTGTGTCATCTTTGTGAACATAACATCTACTTCCAAATATTTTAAAATAACTTACATTAGGTTTCTTATCATACCAGATTTCATATGGTGTCTTCAAAGTTCCTTTCTTCAGTTGTACTCTGTTCAGGGTGTAAACTGCAGTGCTTATTGCTTCTCTCCAAAATGTTTGAGGTATCCTCTTTTCTATCATAAGGGTTCTGGCACAATCTACAATTGATCTGTTTCTTCTTTTAGCTATCCCATTTTGCTGAGGTGTTCTCGGTGTAGACACTTTTCTCTTTATACCATGATCATTGCAAAATAGATTAAATTCATCAAAAATGAATTCTCCTCCTCTATCAGATCTTAGATATTTCAACAGTCTTCCTGTTTCTTTTTCAACTCTAGCCTTATACCATTTGAACATTTGAAAGGCTTCTAATTTTTCTTTTAAAAACATAACTGACATCATTCTTGAGTAATCATCCACAAATAATATGAAATATTTATCACCATAATAACTTTGAACTTTCATGGGACCACAAAGATCAGTGTGTACAAGATCTAAAATTCCTTTAGAAGTGTAGGACTTACTTGTAAAGCTTGATCTTATCATCTTACCCATCTAGCATCCTTGGCACATAGCATTCTCAGGTTTTTCCAACCTCGGTAGACCTCTTACTCAGTGCTTCTTACTTATTTTGACCAGATTATCAAAATTTACATGATAAAACCTTTTATGCCATAACCAAGTATCTTCTATTTTTGCATATAGACATTTGTTCTGAGTTGAGTCAAGATGAAATGTATTACCTCTTGTTTGAGTCCTGGTAGTAGCTAGCTTTCCATGCTTGTCATGAACTTTGATAATTCCCTTCTGAAATTCTATTCGGTATCCTGTATTGTTTAGCTATGCTACACTCAATAAATTGTATTTCAAACCTTTAACCCAATATACATCATCACATTTAACATTGTCAAGAAGTGTTATAGATCCTTTACCTTTCACCGGATATGGTGCATCATTACCAAATCTTACATATCCTCCATCATAGTCTTCTAATTTAACAAACTTGTGTTTATCACCTGTCATGTGATGTGAGCATCCACTATCTATGATCCAAGAATCATTTTTATTTATGTGAGATATTAGGAATTTTTCTTCATACCTTTCTTCATCTGATCCATCTTTGATAGCCACATAAATAACTTCCTCTGTATCAGTCCCATCAGATTTATCATCATTGGATTCCTCATCAGATTTATCATCATTGGATTCCTCATCAGTTACTAGGCATGTCTTTCTATCTTTCCTTCTGAAGTCTCAGTGTCCTTTGTATTGGTTGTGTTTTTGTCTGTCATCTCGGTATTCTCTCTTTTCACTAGATTCTTTGTCAGGACAGTTAGAAGCCATATGTCCTATTCTATCACAGTTAAAACATTTTAAAGGTAACTTTCTTTTATACTTACCTTTTCCTCTCGGTAACCTTCTGGCTAATAATGCTTCAAACTCTTCTTGCTTTTTGATTTCTTCATATAGTTTGTGTACCTCTTCCATGTTTTTGCAAAATCTTTCCCTTGCTCCACTGTGATTTCCTTCAGTATACTTATATATTCTATCATTGTAATCATCAGATTCACCAATATGAAAAGAACTGAATGTAGATTCAACTTTATTTATCGAGGATCCACTATTATCAAAATTACTTAACTCAAATGCATGTAGCTTACCGATAGTAGCATTCAAAGAAACTGGCATGTTTGGCACAGACCTTAATTCATTGATTGCAAAGACTCGAATGACATAAGTAGGTAGAAGTGTTATAAGCAACTTACTTGTTACATCCTTTTCTTCAATAGTTCCTCCTGCTCCTTTGATTTGATTGATAGTTTCCTTTAACCTTGTACTCTATTGGGTTATGTTCTCACCTTCATTCATTCTCATAGATTCAAGTTGACCTCTTAGACTATCTACTTTTGCTCTTTGAACATGTTCATCACCACCGTACACAAATATGAGCTTAGACCACATCACCTTTGCATCATTACATCCTTCTAGATCATTAAACTTTGAGTTGGTCAATGTTGATGTTATTTCAATAATAGCTTGAATATGTTCTTGCTTTTCCTTTATCTCTTCCATTGTCATCGGGTTGGTGCTAGGTGCTATGTAATCATTCTCCAGATAATATGTTGTATATTCTCCAATTCCTGATAAATGCAGCTTCATCCTTTTCTGCCATGTGGAGAAACTTGACTTGTTCAGCTTTTGTGCATCCCTTTTATACATCTTTGGATCTTGCCTCAAGTACCTTTAAACTTTTCTTCCGGAGTCCAGAGCTCTGATACCAATTGTTAGTTAAGATGAGAGGGGGGGGGTGTGTGAATCATAAAAACTTCACAATACAATATATTCACTAGATTCAACCTTGGTAGCCTTTACTGATATGCAACTATGACTGTAAATCATTAAATACTCATAAATAGATACACTTAAAACATCATAACACATTTAACACTAGATTTAACACGGAAACCCAAATAGGGAAAAACCACTGTGGGATTTCGGACCCACTAAGAAATATACCCTTCTAGAGTATGCTCGGTTAAAAGCTTAATCCATTTACAGATTACAAACACATTGCTAAATGTGACCCGGTTAAGGGATTTCCCTCAGACTTGTTAGAGTCTTGCACTTTGTTAGAAGTGACCTTGTCAAAGGATTTCAAACACTCATTTAGAATGTTACCTTGCTAGAGGGTTTACAAATAAGACTGTTAAGTCCACTTGGTTAAGAGATTTCCTGTCACTTACAAAATAAATAACAGTAATAAAGTATATATGCAACTTCACATCTGAAATACTAAAGCAGATTCTATGTGCTCAAAACAATCTTGTCATAAGACTTATCTTGTCCCTTGTTGGGCTTGTTGGGCTTCTCAATCTGTTCTTCAATCAGATCTTCAAGCTTCTATGCTCGGTAAACATTATTGTAGCATCATTGTGCATACATTTGCCTACATGCATTGTTCATCAACAGTTTCTTATTTATAAACAATTTCTAACTGCTTAATCTCCTTGATAATATTTCCCATGATCAATCTTAGCCATCCGATCATCAAACTTGACTAGGTTCAATGTATCCTTCGATCTGAAAAATGTTTTACCTCACCTTGGAACTTGCATTCCTTCCTTGGAACTTGTGCTAGGTTATTGCAATTCAATCTGTGCTGTAGATCTTTTCTCTTATATTTTTGATGTCGTCGATCCTCAACAAACTTCTTGCATGACATACCAATCATTTGATCAACTCCAGCTCATCAGCATCCTTCATTAAATAATGCTTTTATTCATCTAATGCATTCTATTATTACTCGGTTGTTACTCAGTTAATACTAAATTTCACTCGGTAGATATTCTGCCTTCTTTAACCGATATCGATAACCTTAGGGTTTACCGACTAGGTACCTTAGGGTTTACCGACTATATTCTTTGCTCAGTGACATAGTACAATATTAAACTTATAATCAACAACATATGTAGGATATCAAAACAATCAAAACAACATGATCTTATCATTGTCTAACTCGGTAATAGTTTCCAATTGAATAACTTATTTCTCCCCTTCATTATCACATTCTTTCTGTGTCACTTACCGACCTCTTAATACTCATCAAAACATACTTCTCAAGATATGGCAACATCATACTGAATCAGAAAATCAATTTCTTGACATCAATGACAAAATAATATTATTAAGACAATAATCATCCTTCTTCAGTTATATCAATAATCTCCAACAACCTTCTCAATATCCTTATTGAAATGCCAACAATCTCCTTTCTATTGTAATGCCAACACAAAGTTCACATCAAAGGTGAAACCAGTAAGACCCCTTATATATTATGGTTTGGACATACACCTACTGCTAATTATTTTAGAATTTTTGGAAGTAAATGCTATATCAAAATAGATGATTCAATTGGAAAGTTTAATCCTAGATGTGATGAAGGAATATTTATTGGTTATTCAATTGAGAGCAAAGCATATAGATGTTATAACAAAAGATTGCAGAAAATTGTTGAGAATGCTAATGTGAAAGTGGATGAACAATACAAAAATTAGTCTATATCATATGACAGGGAACTGGCAGTGGAAATTATCATAACAAAACTGACAATGCCTCAAGTGGTACACAAAGATGAAATAGTTACACCAACACAGTCTAAACATTCAACTATGAATGATGATCTGAGCAGTGTACTCGAAGTTCAAAAGACACCAAAGTATATAATATTAAATCATTCTGAAAATCAAATTATTGGAGATAGAAACAAGGGAGTTATGGCAAGAAGAAAACTGGCAAATGAAGATGTATGTCTTATTGTCTTATTTCTCAAGTTGAACCAGGAATGGTTATTGAAGCTTGTAAGGATAAATATTGGTTAAAATCTATGGAAGATTAATTAGATCAGATAGAAAAGAGTGAAACTTGGTCTTTAGTTCCCCAACCTAAAAATAAGAATGTTTTTGGAACTAAATGGGTTTTTAGGAATAAACTGAATGAGGATGATCAAGTTATAAGAAAAAAGGATAGATTGGTTTGTAAAGGATATTCTCAAATGGAAGGAATTGATTATGGTGAGACATTTGCACCTATAGGTAGAACTAAAGCTATTAGACTATTTCTTGCCTATGCAGCTTATAAGAACTATAAGGTTTATCAAATGGATGTCAAATTGGCATTTCTGAATGGTAAGCTTGAGGAAGAAGTTTACATTGAGCAACTTGATGGATTTTCATTGACAAATGATAAAGATATGGTTTTCAAATTGAAGAAAGCTTTATATGGTTTGAAACAGGCTCCTAGAGCTTGGTATGCAAGGTTGGATAAACATCTTATGAAGCTTGGTTTTACTAAAGGCAGTGCTGATAGTAATCTATACTATAAGATCACTAATAATGATATTCTGATTATTGAAGTTTTTGTTGATGAAATCATTTTTGGAGGAGAAGATAAATTGTGCATGGAATTTCATAACAACATGAAAAATGAATTTGAAATGTCCATGATTGGTGAGATGAAATTTTCTTAGGTTTGCAGATTACTCAAACTGACAAAGGGACTTTTATCTGTCAAACTAAGTATCTGAGGGAATTGTTAAAGAAGTTTGGTATCAACAATTCCAAACTGGTAATTACTCCTATGGCTACAAATGAGAAATTATCTATCAAGGCTACTTCTACACCGGTAAATCCGACAAGGTATAAATCTATGATTGGTGGTCTATTATATCTAACTTAGACTAGACCTAATATTATGAATGCAATAAGTATTACTTCAAGATATCAAAGTAATCCTAAAGAAAATCACAAATCTACAATAAAGAGAATATTCCAGGAATAACAGAATATGGTTTATGGTATTCTAGAAATGATGATTTCACTTTATGTGTATATACTGACTCAGATTGGGTAGGTGATACAGATGACAGGAAGAGCACTTTTGGTGGAGCGTTTTTTCTTGGAAAGAAACTAGTTTCATGGATAAGAAAAAAATAGTCATGCATTTCTTTATCTATTGCAGAAGATGAGTATGTTGCATCAACAACTAATTGCACTCAAGTTTTATGGATGAAGCAAGTTTTTAAGCATATTAGAGTAATTTGTAGTGAACCAGTAGTTATCTACTATGATAACTCTACAGCTATTGACATGTCTAAGAATCCAATATTTCACTCTAAGACTAAGCATATTTCAATAAAGTAAAACTTTTTGAAGGACAAGGTAGAAGAAAAGGAAGTCAAATTGGTTTATGTGAACACTAAAGAACAAATTGCAAACATATTCACTAAGCCATTGTCTAAGGAATCATTTGAATACTTGAGAGACACGTTAAAGGTTTCTGCCCCTCCAGAAGAGACTTGATTGATGAAGTTTGTCATCAGTCTGGTATGCATTATCAAGAACATTGTTCATTCTAGCATTGATGAATGTTGGTACTACTCAGGGGAAGTAGTCATCTTTGAGATTTAGAGGTTTATATCATTTCTTTGATATTTTTGTCAGGTTTTTGGCATTGATGTCAAAGGGGGAGAGATATTGATGTGAAAATAAAAAGTTGTATACATTGGGGAGAGAGATTTGTTCAAAGCCTTACAGAGATATCATTCACTAGGGGAGAGCTATTGATTTTTGGTTGTCTTCCACAAGGGGAGACTTGTTTGGGGGAGACTTGTTTGGCATTTCTTGGTACTTAGATGCTTTTCACATCTAGTCTTGCCATCAATGCCAAAGGGGGAGATTGTTGGCATTATGGATGAATTGATTATGTATTGCATTGATTTTTTGTCATTGATGTCAACACTAGCTATTACTGGTAGATAGATTTACACTAGCTGATATGGGTGATTACTGATAGATAGGTTGCCGGTATGAGATCTAGTGTTACTGACAGAAGAAATTATCTGGTTGGCACTTCCGACATGTTTGATCAGTGAAGTATATTGGATTTCATGTGTTATATGATCCATGAGCATATTTTGGTTAATTAGTATTGGATTGGTAATTGCATGTTATCATACACACTGGTAGACCCTTACCAACACTGGTTTAAGGCTTTACTGACAAAGCTTTCAATGAGAAATTGTGACAGTATGCATAAGTGGTGTTGGTACAACTTCTAGATGGATTTCAGGATGTTGAAGATGTTCGTTGATCGTGCTTCAATTGCTTGAAGATGTTGCTTTGGCGTGGTGGACCCAAAATAGGTCTGATACCTATCTAGGTTATGGACCGGTATCCTGCTAGTGTGTACTCTACACATTACCTGGATGTTTTGAGATGTCTTATGGATTTTATATTATTATTTTTATCTTAAGCTGACATGGCATATCATTGTAAAAAAGAATTATGTAATGATCTTATTGTAATATCTTTAGGTGGCCGACCTAATTAGTTTAGGCCTTTGGGTTTGTATAAATAAGAGGTAGAAACTCTTTATAAAATAACATGGTTGCTGGAAAGGTCATGGTCAAGGAATGTAATGTGTGAATACTGTAATTCACTTAGGCAAAGGAGTTGATGGATCATTGGTGATCGAATTGGATTCAGAAGAGGTTTTAGTCTTCTAGTATTGAGCTTAACCAGGACTATAATCAGGAATGGTAGATTCTATTTCCAGTAGTTCACTCTATTGGATTGTTGTCCATTTATCTTGAGAAGGTTGTAGCCTCTTTGTAGTCAGTGAATCTTTTGTAATGAGCAGTGCGCTCTAGGCAGTGTGCCTCCCTGCAAGTGTAGGCCCCTCATTGTAACACATACTTTCTACAAAAGTATCATCTAACTATTGGTATGTTTCCCATCGTGGTTTTTCCCTTTTCGGGCTTTCCATGTACAAATCATGGTGTTATGTGGTATGGTTGCTTTACATTGATTATCTGGTTAATTGTTAAGTTATAATGCTTACTGGTATCTGTTCCTACCGACATCTATTTATGCTTTACCAGTACGGGATCTGTTTAAGGTTATATTGTGGATTAAAAGTTATAATCTGTTAACAACTGATTCATCCCCCCCCCTCTCATTTGTTCACCGGTTATCCTAACAATATTCACTTTTGATTCTTGAAAATTTTTGTTTAGCGGATCATGTTCTTTTATGATTGATTTCATATGTTTCTTGAATTCTTTTCTTACCTTGTCTAGCTATTCAAGAGCACAAACCAAATCTCCTTCAAGGTCAATGACAACATCTACATCCTCTACCTCATTGTCATTTATAATTTTATATTTATTATCACTTTTCTCCTCATTAAGTACCTCTTGAGCCATGAAGATATTTTCTGGGTTTTCATCTTCATTGCATTCCTTAACTGACTCACTTTCATCATCAGAGACATCACTATCAATAGAGTAAAGAACTTTCTTCTTTTGAAAGTTCCTTCTCCTTGGTTTATAAAATCTTTGACCTTTACTCTTGACACTTTCTACATCACTATCATCCTTCTTGTTATAAGGACACTTAGCAACAAAATGTCCTATTTTACCATAGTCAGAACATTTAAAAGGTAGCTTTCCTCTATACTTGATCCTTTCTTCAATTTTCTTACAAAGTTAGCTTCAATAGCATCTGATTCTTTATCATCTTCACAACTAGCAACCTATTTCCCTTTCTTCTCGTAGGTGAAGGTGTCTTATCTCTTAGATGGTTTGAAGTACTCACAGTTCTCATATCATAAGCTCATAATGAACCAAATAGTTCATCCATAGAGAAAGTCTTTTTGTCTTTAGATTCATCAATAGTTGAGACTTTTGGATCATACTTTGTTGTTAATGATCTCATCTCCTTCTTTACAATTACTTTATCTCAGGCATCTTCTCCAAGTCCTCTTATAACATTCACAATTTCATACACTCTTTGCAAATAATTTGCAATCTTCTCTTCCTCTTTCATTTTAAGATCTTCAAATTGAGCTATGAGATTTTGTAGTTTACCTTCCTTAACTTTAAAATCTCTTTCATATATTCTCTGTAGCTTATCCCATGTTTCTTTGGCAAAATTGAAGTGCATGACCTTGACAAATTTTGTATCAGATAGACCACTTAAGATTGCATTCATAGCTTTGGCATTGTACTCATATTCCTGTTGGCATTTTGATGTTGTTTGTACTTAGTTGAGGAGATTGTTGGCATGTTTAGTTGTGATTGTCATTGATGGACACACACTTATTTTATGTATGACTTATTCTCAACCGGTAGTATATGATGTATTGTTCAAACCGGTATTATATGCCATTGTATGTATAGCCTTTCTTTGTAGAAGACTATCAGTGTTTTGCAGAAGGAGCTTACCAGTCAAAGCATGACCAAGGATCTCAAGTGGTATGAAGACCTCAAGCAGTACAAAGACCTCAAGCGGTACGAGGACCCCTAGCGACAATTAATCTTTTTTGATTGGAACACTATGTTCTAGCTTACGAGTCTTTGTTTGTTAATCAGTAATTGATATACTGTGTTAAACTGACAAACATGTAAAGTGTGATGAGTTATCATCCATTGACACCAATGCGGTGATTCAACTAGTAAAATTGTAAAGTGTGATGAGTTATCATCCATCGACACTGAGGTGGTGATTCTATGTCGTGTTACTAAATGTGTCTAGATGCTTTGAACCTAGGAAATTGTAATCCAATCTCATTGGACCGACATGAAATCAGCTTCCTATATGAGGACATAATATCTAGGGTTTTTAAAGGAGTTGAAGTGTGAGTTGTATGGAGAAGATTAAGTCTATGCAAAAAGCATCTTGTGATAGAGATTGAAAATGCGAAGGATAGAAGACTGAAGTAATGCTGCATTGCATTAATAGAGAGTAATCAAGGATCTAACTAAACATTTAGTGCTACTTTCTAGATCATTCACTTGTTGATTACTAATCTCTTCGACAAGTCAGAAATCCTTAACCAGGTAGGCTCAGTCAAGTTTATTGTAAATCCTCTAACAAGGTGGTTCATAGTTGTGGATCTGAAATCCTTTGACATGGTAGTCTTTAACATGACTTATCTCCTAATAGGATTTGTTCTGGTGAAGAATATTGTAAGGCCTTAACCGGTCTGGTCGCTATTATGTAGATAGTTGACTTGTGAGTTTTACTCACTGTTGTTTTTCCCATTTGGGTTTCCACATCAAAATATTGTGTGTTATGGTAATTGTGTTATTGTGGGTGAATGCTTTATTTGGTATTTGGCTTGTTTGTGTTTTAACCGGTTTGCTATTTAAACTATTATACCGGTCTGCAATAAAATTGCTTATGTGTTTGATAAGGTTATTGGGTATACTAATTCACCCCCTCTTAGTATTCATCAATTGGTATCAAATCCAACCTTTCTTTAAGTCTAATTGTAATACCCTAAAAATGGTCATCTAAACCATGGGCCCCTAATATCACATGGCAAATCAATTACTCAATATTAATTAAATATTCATTTAATTAATTGAATCATTTCCAAGAATATCATTTTTTATCAATTATCCCATTTTAATTTATTAAATATCCTTGCATATTTAATTAATTAAAAAATTTGCCATTTAATCATGCAAAAGGAATTAATTTATTACAAAAGAGGAATTAATTACAAAACAAGACTTGAATTGAAAATTAAACAAAAATAATTGAATTGAGAGAGAAATCAAACTTGAGATATTATTTCTTTTTCTAAATTTAGAACTTAAAATCAGAAAAGCAATTAAATTGAATTATTGAATTATTCTCTAAATTTGGAATTCAAGGCTTTTCAGAAAAAAAAAGTTCAATTGCATTGAAAAGACTCTTTTCTTGAATAAATAAAAGAATTATCTATATTTATCACAAATGCATGGAATTAATTTATTATTATTTCCAATGCAACTTGGACTTCTTATTTGAATGCATTTCAATTAATCTATAATTGGAATATATCTCAAGGTTAACTTAACCTGATTTCTCAATTATTTTTTAATTAATCCTAAATTGAGCTTTTCTTTTGTGATTCTCTATAAATTCAGTCTTCAGCTCTCATTCCAATTTACCCCAAAGATTTTTGAGAACACACTTGGAGATTATTATCACACTAATTTAGCTCTGGAGTCATTGAAGATTATTGTGCTTTTTAGATTATTTGCATCCATTTTACATCCATTATTGCTTGAATTGATTATTTTGCTTGAATTATTCACCCATCTTGCATCCATATAGTTAATATCATATAGATTAAATCCTTTGTCTTGGTATAGTCTAGTCACTGGTATTGCTTATAACAATCTGAGAGCAATCTTATACTTGCATCTTTTAGAAGGCAATTAGTCTCTTTGTTATGGTTTTTTTACTTACTGATTATTGATTATTAACCATGCATATAATGACTTAATTGAAGTGTTGTGCTTGCAGCTTATAGACCACTTTTTCACACACACATCTTTGGCGTCCACTGTGGGGCCGAAGACTACATTTTTCGGCCTCCAAGACTGACTACTTGTTTTTTTTTTTGTGTTATTTTTTAGATTTCAGATTTTTTGATTTTTCATTCATACATCTCGTACGACAATTCCCACAAGCTCAAATGACAAACTATAGGTGTCGTACGAACTGAAATCCTATCTCGTACTAGTTGGGATCCTATATCGTATGAGTTTTCATACTGTCATACGACTCTATATTTTCTGGTTGAAATTTTTTTTAAAAAAAGGCAAATTTTCATGATTTTTTTATTATTCTGACGATTGACCCTGACTGTTTATTTGTCTATCTCAAAATTTTTCACAGCTTAATCAGTTTTTGTAGAATGCTTGTCAAAGAATATGCTTGTCGCACAAAGACAATATGACTACTGATTCATTGTCTTTGTAGGTTTCCTAAGGAGAATCGACTAAACATCGTGTATTCTTTAAATTCATTTTTTAGGAACCTAACTTGCTATTTGGCTAAAGAACAAATTTGTCTTTTGTATTTTTAGAAGATTCTGAGAGGTAGGAGAGTATTCTCTTGTCTTTTTTTTGGACAATCAGAAATCCAGACCCTTGAATCTTTTTCTTTGTTTGAGATTTGTACATCTTTAGCAGGCCTGCCCTCCCAAGGGGTTGAAAAAATATTAAAGTCATTACGGTCGGTGTAAGGGGAACAACTTAAGTGGGAATGACTAGATGCCAAGTACTCAAACCCACTATAAAATAAACGTAATTTGATGAAAATCAAGTCAACGACAGTGCTCGAGAATAGCTCTCCTCCATACCTTCGGGTATATTAAACCTTGGTTTTCAAGGCTAGGAGACCTCTTAATTGAGTTTATACCTCACTGCGCCAAACGGATCCCTGGCTAAATCCAATTCAAAATTAGAAGCTACCCAGATCATCTCCAAAAGGGGGATAATCTTTGTGCAAGAGAGATAGTAACTCTCCCAAGATACTTGTCATTTTGTGCCCCCATTAGCGTTTGGAGTCAGCGGCCCTATTCTGATTAGCTATTAGGTGTGTACCTGAGTCTACAAGAAAAGGTTTTCTTTCCTCACCAAATTCCTTAGGTTTTGCATGCTATGATTGGAGTCACTATTTATACTACTTGTTTTCTATGTTTTCATCCGTGAAACAAAAATTGAAATACCAAAAATTGGAGAAGACAAGAAACAACTCAGTGATTTGAAACTCTGTCCATGTTAGAAACTAGTCCGTCCTAAGTTGAAATTCTGTCTGTATCATAAATTAGTCCATCCTAAGTGGAAACTCTATCCATATCAGAAACTAGTTCATCCTAAGTGGAAACTCTATCCATGTTAGAAACTAATCCATCTTAAGTCGAAACTCTGTCCATGTCAGAAACTTGTTTATCCTAAGTTAAAATTCTGTACAAAACTAGTCTATCCTGGTCCAAAATCAATCCATCTCAGAATTGGTCATACTCAACAATCAAAAAAACTCAGAATTTCTAGGCTCTGTCCTGTGAACAGTTGTACAAGTCTGATAATTTATCGTGCTACATCTGATCCTGTGTCATATGAGTCTTCTGATTTGTCATCCTAGACTTGACCCTATGTCGTACGAGTCATTTTAATCTATCATTTGGTTATGTATCCTGTGTCATATGAAACACAACTGCTCAGAGTCTTTTTTTGTCTTGCACATACCCATCTGTCATATGGTATGAGACAACAACTCATACAAAACAAAACTTTTATCATCCTGTAACTGCTAGATTGTCATCTGGTTCAGAAAATCCTATCGTACGCATCTCTGGTTTTGTCAAAACAGAACAATCAAACTTGCCTAAAAATAGCTTATAGAGAACATAATACTAGTTATCAATTTTCTTGAGCATAAATAGATCAAGACAATGTACCTCTTCCATTTGTGTTGCACGATTTGGTCGATCACCTTTCAGCTAGTTCAATCAACTACCTATCAAATTTTAGTCACTTAGATAACATTTTATACAAGATGGATCATTTCTGAAACCAGACTGAATCTTACACTACACTTAGAATCAACTTAGATAAACGTCTTCTACAGGATAGATCATTCTTGAAACCAGACTAAATCTTAGTTGTTTCTCCCAAACAATACATTAACCGAACAACTAGCTCTGAAATTGATCTTGACCTCTATATCACAAATAGATTTAGGTCACACTAATCCATAAAAATGCCTACACAAACTAGGAGTTCTCGTAAGAAAGAATCCAAAGGCAAAGGAATACCCTTTTCATACACTAACAATCCATTTTACGAAAAGGATCCACTCATTGACTTACCGTCGTCATCAGGTGAACCAATTTTTGATGAGCCTAAATCTCCTACTATATATGAGATGGAACACAATGATGGAAACAAGGACGATAATAACATTCCTGAAAATGATAATGATTCCTCATCATCAAGTGAGGCTGACGAAGATACTGAACCTCCAGAAAAAGAAATCCTTGACTGTCAAAAGGACAAAGACTTTAGAAAAATGATGAAAGCTATCATGACCCAAGAAAAGGAAGACTATTTCTTAGAACTAGCAAAACAAGGTGCTAAACTTCCTACTGGATATGATGTTCAAACACTCGTTACTAAAAAGAAAGAATCACCTATACTCATGCTACACAAACAATTACTAGCCTTGCGGATGGAAGTCACAAAACTGAAGAATAAGGACAAGTCCCCAAAACAATATTCTTTGGAAACAATATGTCCCTTTCCATTTGACAAAAATCTATACATGCCTCCATTTCCTTCATGAGTGGAGATCCCAAAATTTGACAAATATGATGGTACCTCAGATCCTCAAGATCATGTCAGGGAATTTTGTGCTACCTGTATGGAGTTCATGCATGATCAAACGTACCTCATGCGCCTTTTCCCGAGGAGTTTAGGGGGTCAAGCAATGGAATGGTTCTCAAGTCTACCCAAAGGAATAAAAATGTTTGAAGAACTAGTCCAACTATTTTTACAACAGTACTCATACAACATTCGACATCCTATGACTATGATCGAGCTTTGCAATACTAAACAAAAAACAAGAGAGCCTCTTCTTAATTTTCTCCAACGCTAGAGAAAGATGTTTTCTAGCTATTCTAGACATATTCCTGACTCTGATAAAATGGATATATTTGTCAATAACTTGGTCCCCGAACTGAAATATAGTATACAAATGCAAGTACACCCATCATTTAACAAAATGGTAGATGTAGACACCTAAAAATGGTCAATGCTTGTAGAATCATACTTTAACATTGGTGCATTGCCTTATTTTAGGGTTTTTGCATCGCATTAACATTTCTCCTATGTTACACACTTGGTCTTTATCATTTGCGAGCATCAAGTCTTTATTCTGCATTCTTCATTTGTCTCGCTTTTGAATTAGGTCTTGTCGATAGCAATCTTTAATCATGATTTTGGTCGATCTTGTCAATCTCTTATCAACTTGTCAATCTCATCATTTTACGTTCAATTCGTCATCGATCCTTGTCCTCTTCAATCATGTCAATTGGCGCATATCAATTTGGTCTCTTTATCAATATTGGTCAATTTGTCAATCAATCTCAATTGTTTATCAATCAAATCAATTCAAAATCATGGTCGAATCGACATCAAATCAATCTTACATCAAGACCTAATTGTCATCCTTGCATTCCTAATTTATCTTCTAGGGTTTCATGATTTATTCATTTAACCTTTTTTGTCATTTTCTCTCCATTTTCTCCCTCTAGGTTAAATAATTTATTTATTTATCCTAGGTCTTCATGTCACAATTAAATGTTTAATTTAATTGGCTAACTAATTATTCCTCTTTTTGTGAATTAATTAATAAATGAGAAATTATTAATTAATTCACTAAATTCCTAATTTCTTCATTTCTAATTCACTAAATTCCTAATTTCTTCATTTCTAATTTTTCTAAATTTCCTAATTACTAATTTCCACCTATTTTCTAATTTGTCAAATTTAATTTCCACCTAATTAATTTCTCTCTAGTTCTCCCTATTTTTGTGCTTCGGTGGAAGCATGAATTTCTCATGCGTCATACTTCTGGAATAGCAAGATGTCATAAGCTTCTAGTCCTCTAACCTTTGCATTGGCAATATGTCATAATTCTTGACATAGAAGGTGTCATAACCTTCTTCTTTCCACTCAATTGTGCCATTTTTGAAATTAATTGCCTTTAATATCAATTTCATGCTAATCTTGTCTTTTCTCCAATTTATCTATAAATTGGATCAATTTCTTCAATCAAGACTAATCACATTATCAAACGAATCACTTGGTCGAATCAATCACGCTTTGAGTACTCTTGCGCTAATTGTCAATCTTGCTTTCACATTAGGTTTATGCACTTGAAGGTGAGATCCACAACAAAGCTATTTGAAGAAGAAAGAAGGACAATGGAGCCACATGAAGGAGATATTCAGATCTGCATTTGGTTTTCTTAGCTTTTAATCTTGAATATTTTGCTTTCATGTCTTTATTGAGTGTGTTTAGGATTGATCATTGCATTTGAGCTTTCGTGATTGAGCTAGATTAGTATGTTTATATTGCATGTGATGATTTCTGATTTCCTATGCTACATTAATTGGTGAACCCGACATGAGCTAACCCCCTAACCATGCTTTTGAGTTGATTTACAGGTAAAAAACTCAAGAAACAGGGCGACCCAGAGCTTTTTGGACACTTCTGCGCCTGTGTAGGCAATCCTGCGCTTGTGTGAGTACTTCTGCGCCTGTGTAGGGATCTGCGCCTATGTAATGAATCCTGCCCCTATGTGAGTACTTCTACACCTATGTAGGGATCTGTGCTTGTGTAATGCATTCTGCGCTTGTGTAATGCATTCTGTGCTTGTGTCAGATATTATGCGCCTGTGTAGGGATAGAAATAGAGGTAAAAGACAGTGTGTTTTCACTTACAAATTGTTTTCTTTTGCATGCTGTTTCTGCTTTTTGGTTTTTTGGTACTGATTCTCTATGCAGAACCTTGGCATATGCATGAAAAAGATAATAAATAAAACTACTAACATTTTTTGTGCAGGTTCGATAGTCAAAGACTAAACATATCAAACTTCTGACTTGGGTTTTCGCAGGTTGCCTTGGACTACAACTAAACTTTGTGTTTGCAATTAATATTTAGGCACCTAGTGATTTCTAAATAGGGTGGAATGAATGCATGTTTTCCTTGATTGTTGAGTTTGACATTGGAGTAGGAGAGTATGCTCTCATCCTTCTTAGGGTGATCAAAAATCCAGATCTTCAATACCATGCTCATGTTTTTGATTGTGTGTCACCTTTAGAGGGCCTGCCTTCCTGACCATTTGCTTTTGCAAGCAAGTGATAATCATGAAAAGGGAATGACCCAAAGTGAGTACGGCTAGAATACCTTGGCATTCTAACTCACTATAAACAAATACCTGATGGGCGAAAGCTTTGAAGGAAGGGTTACGTGGGAATTGTAGTTACTTGGGAAGTGATGACCCTTGAACTCTTTCTCATATCAATATCTAAGTAGGGCCTCATGGTCTAAATCATGCTTGCGCGACTACATTTTTTTGGTATCTTGGTGGGCTTAATGTCTCAATCACGCTTGCATGACATCAAGGAGTAACACTTAACAAAAATCCTTACTAAACACCTTGTTTTTAGAGGCCAAAAATCCTTCTAGTTGCTTGAGAAGGACAAGTTCAGATACTTGGAAGAGATACTAAGTTCGCCATGGGGAGATTTCTATGGGGACTGATGCTTGGCTGCCCTGAGAAGTGAGTGCCGTGGAGGGGAGCCTGTGGGGTCAAGCATCTATGTATTCTCCTTAAATCCCATAATGAGTCTACCTCTCAAGTACCTAATGTCCTTGCCTACCATAAGAAATGTGGGAATGAGCATGATTGTCTTGAGTCTAAGTTGAAATATCTTGTATTCTTTTCTTGTCAAAAGTTGAATTGTATCTCATTTCAAGAACAAGACAAATTAATTCAAAACAAGGTTAAACACAAGAGCATTTCATCCAACAAAGTTCAAAACACCTTCAAACATGGTTGTCAAATATTTTTCAAAATCTTGTCTCAACATTCATGTCACTTAGCTTTAGGTTCATCTTAGGTTTGTATTTTGCAAATTCATTGTCAATTACCAAGGTTAGGTTTCACCTAGGTCATACTCCTTTGCATATCAATAAGGGTCATCCATTTGCATGTGTCCTCTTGCATTAGAGTAATACCATTGTCATACATTTGCATTTGCATCTTTGTCCTCATAACATTAGGTCACATTTGCATACCCTAGGTCTCTTCATTAAGCTTAGGTCATTATCATATCATATTAGAGTCACTTGCACAGTAATTGTCCCTTAGCATATAGTGTCAAAACTAGGTTTTGTCATACTTGAGTAATCCAAATCTTTGATAAACCCTAAGTCATTGTGAGGAGGTCTAGACCTTATCAAACCTTTTTGTCTTTTTATCATCAATGTCATTTTGTCAAACCTAGCTTAGTATCCAAGCATATAGGGGAGACATTGTCATTTTGTCCTTTTGTCACTTGGTCCTTTTGTCCTTTGAGGTCTAGACATCATTTCAATTTCCTAAGGGTCTCATTTTTAGAATTGCATTCATAAGTTTGTCAAAATATTGAAAAAAGAACAAAAACATAGGTTGCATTCTTGCCATAGATTGCATTTCCGTCTTTTTAGTTTGCATTTAGTTGCATATCATACATCATCCAAAAAAAAAAAAAATTCCAAAAATATTGCATTTGCATAGTGACATGTTTGTTGGAATGAGGTCTCAACCTTCTTACGAAGCCATGTCATCACAATTGAGCAATCAATCATGTCAATCCAATCTCTACATGTCTCAGAACTTGGATCAAACTCATCATGATGATGTAAATGTCCAAATACAAAAACTAGAGGAGAAACTAGCTCAAGAAAAGGAGATATTGTAACAAAGAGTGAAAAACATTGAGAAGAATAGATCACAAATGTACAAAATGTTTCAAAAATTTCCAGGTTGAAATCCAAAGATTGAGCCAATTGATGTAAGATCTCTTCTTGAATGATCAGACATACCAGCTCTCCTCTCCCAAATAGAGATGATGAAACAATTTCAAGAAAGGAGACAACATCAATTTCAACATTATGTGCCTCCACAACAAGAACAAGAAGGTGTTTACTATCAATAAGATTTTCAACCAATACAACCAATGGTTCAACCAATTGTTCAACATATACAACCAATACAACCAATGGTCCAATTTCAACAATATGTCCAACCAACTATACAATGTCCACAAATGGTTCAACCAATGGTGGAATATCAATGTCAACAACCACAACCAAACATTCAAAAACAAAGGTTGCAACACACACCAACCCAAGTTTCAAACATGTCAGAACAATTGAACCAAGTCCAATATCAAAACATGACATCAGACCAAAACCAACTCCTTGCCAAACAAGTTCAAATTCTAGATACAACCATGTCAAAACCTCGAAAGAAAGGTGGCTTTATTGCAAGGCTCTTAAGGAACCTACCAAGTGAGTTCTTTGAAGAAGACCAAAATAATACACTTATGTCTAGCAATGCCTCATCCCCCCGCAAACAAATTGACTCTCCAGTGGCATCTATCCCTACACCTTAAGAAGTTTCACAAGAACCTTCCATATTGTCCTCATCAAACAATACACCCAAGGATGAAATTATCCAAGGGCTATCCATAATTGATTGCCACGATAATCCAATTCATGATGCACATCCTTGTCATGTTTCAAAAATACAAGACCCAATGCCACCATGCACTTTATTGCCATTACCTATTTTGGAGGACCCCATTCGAAGTTCTTCTTCCTCATGTTCAAGCATTGATTCCTTGCTAGAATCCATCACAAATGTTCAAAGTGCATTTCCTTCATGCCAAAACATTGATCCCTTGTTAGAATCCCTCATGCATATCCAAAGTCCAACCTCATGTCAAGAGGATAATTTAGAGCACAAAGAAACGTGTCTTGAAACAGATCAAGATCAAGATCCCAAAACCTTATCATCCCATCCAATTGTTGACTAGGACCCCATGTTCCCAGGCACTCATTATGATTCCCCTATTCTTGTCCATCCTATCCAAAGTCCTATGACACTCCATTCCTCGAGCAAGATCCAGATATCCCAGTCCATCCAATCCCAAATGATCCCCTTCCATTTCATGAACACAATGTCCTTTCAAATCCCATTGACATTCCACTTCCTAAGAAAGATCAAGATATCCCTTCCATCCTTTCTGATGATGCCATTAAAAGTTAAGAGAAAAGCACCTTTAAAGAGGATTCCAATGATCTTCCTCCTTGTCAAGATCAAATTATTCCTTTAAATCCTCCACAAGAACCTTTTGTTCCTCCATCTCCACATCCTAATCCACCATATCCACTCCAAGATATCATTTCTTTTGATGATCCCATTATTTCTCCCATTCCATCCCTTGAAGAGCCTATCATTGAACCATGTCCACTACACAATTCTAGTCCCCCTCATGATCCTAATCCCACTCATGATTCTAACGTGTCAGTGCAAGATGTTCATGAACCCTCGACATGCATAATGGGTTCTTCCACTTTGGTGCAATCTGATCCACTTCAAGATCTCATTATTTCTCTCATATCATATCCACCTCATAATGGACTTGTGTCTTCTTCCCAAAGAAAAGAGTATCCTACAAGTCAAGATATTCATAAAGGAAAAGGAGTAGACCTTCATGAGAAAGAATCCCTTCATGTCAAAGAAGATCTTAAGGGTCATGTCTACACAACTCACTCTCAAGACATTGGTATCCCTCCATCAAAATCAAAACATACACCTTCCCCATCATACCTTCCATCCATCTTAGGTCCTTATATCCCTTCGTCCTCTATGCAAGGTCAGCAAAGGCACACATCCTTGAGTAAATTTCATCAATCCAAAAGAACTCCACTTCATTCCTATCCATCCATGCATTCCTTTCCCCCTCCAAGCAATTTGGATGCCAAGTGTAAATGTCATAAGTCTAGCAATCCACATGTATTCAAGGATCAACATGTCCAATATAATCGACATGTCAAAACAAAGAACAATATGATCTATAAAGAAAAAAATATATCCAAAAGGCCACAAAGGCCCACTGAGAAAAATCAAAAACAAAATTCAAAATATATATGGGTTCCTAAATCCCTTGTGCAAGCAATGCACTCCAAGGAACCACAAAAGCATGAAAAATAAAAAACCATGTGGATCCCTAAGCAGCGTCTTGAAGCACAAAAAGAAAAATCGAACCTGGCATCTAAAATTGCTATTCCTCCATCCAAACCTCTCAAATTTGTTCCTCCATCACCTCCTTCTTCCATTTTGGGCCCTTATGTCCCAAAATCCCAAGCTATTCCTCCATCCAAATCTCACAATCTGAAATCCATTTTTCCTCCATCAGTCCATCACCCCTCAAGGTGTGTGCCAATGTCAATCTTGCCTTCATTTCCATCCACTGAAGCCCAATTCTTCCAATGCATATTTTCCATCATTCGATCCCTTTGATCCAATCCTTTACATAAATCCTTGCCTTAGTTTCATCTCTTTTTCCATGTCCTTATCCTACCAACTTCTTTGAGCATACTTTTAAAGGTCATTGTCTATTTTTTTTCAAGGCTACTATCCAAAAAAAAGATGCTTGAGTCCTTCTTCCATCCCCTATCATGTGTCCATCTTCTATTGAAAAAGTCAAAATACAAAAAAAAAGTAAAAGAAGAAAAAAGAAAGAAAAGAAAAAAGTAAAGAAAAATAATTCGTCCACTGGTGAAAACCTGGCAAACAGGCACTTTGGGCAAGTCCCGTGATGAAAACCTGGCAAACAAGCATCATGTGTAATCCATGAACTTCTTGCATACTGTACTTGGGGGTAGGTTTTATCCTATCATATCCTTTTGTTCTTCATTGTTCCATTATCCTATCGAACCCATGTCATACTCCTCCATTATCCTATTGTCCCTCATGTCCATTTCGTCTTTCCACATTTGATCTTGACAAGGCTGACAATCTTCATGAGCATCATGCATCTTGTTTGTAGCTTTCAGTCTATCATAGCTTTTGGTCTTTATTCATTTGCTTATTATAACCTTTCATCCATATTCCTTGGCTTATTGCAACTTTCTGCCACTATCCCGTATCCTACCCCGACCTTCAGTCCATGTCCCTTATCCATTCTTCATCTTGCTTATCCTATCCACATCTTATCACTATCCATACACTCTTTTTCATTCCTTGATCTTGATCTGACATAAGGATGCAAAATTTAAACATAGTTTCAAAAACCTCTTGACATGTCCCTCATGCCATGTTCCTGCTTTACATTGTCATATCCAGTCTCTTGTCCCATCATGCAATAGCCCTTCAAAATTGCATCTGTATTGTCTCCATGATAAAAGGCCTTTGTCTTCCCTCTATCCACCATCATTTCAGAAAGCCTATTTATTCACCTGTCATATTCCTTTCCTTGCTAGACACTGGGGGCAAAATCATAAAAAATTGAAAATGTCCTGAAAAATTCTCTAAAAAATTGAAAAATATCCTGAAATAATTCAAAAAAAATCAAATGACGTCCTGAAATAATCCAAAAAAATCAAATAAAGTCCTGAAAAAATGAACAAAAAAGAAAAATTTGTAAAAAATCGAAAGGCAAAACAAAAAAATAAATAACTCCTCTGTGCATAGATAGCTCACTAAGTATACATCCAACGACTCATAATCCAACGCTGCGCTTTAATGAAATCATGCGTAAATAGATGAACTCTTTCAATCAAACCAGACATTCAAACTGATCAACATTGTCATATCAATTGAACATCAGCATCACTATCATTCATCCTTGGCACACTATCATGGGTCTTATACAGGGTGTGGTATACTCGAAACTAGACTATGTCTTGTCTTAGACAGGGTACCGTATGTCTTGAAACCAGACAACATGATCGTCCTATCAGCACTTTCAACTTTTGACAATGAAGATCGAGATGTTTGTTTGATTTGTTGGAATTTGTGCATCTTATCTTTTTACTGATTTATTTTTGGCTTCAATCATGTTCCTATGTTGCTCGATGATGTCACTGAGTGATTTAGAGTGATCGGGATGGTTCATGGTCCTTTTCCTTTTTGTTGTGATTGTTGTTTGTCTGCGATGTGTCTGTCTTTTGCAAAAAAGGGTTGCGTTCCAGTTCTAGCCTTCAATGCCATGATGCTCTGCATCCACTTTGCTACAATAAATAAAGGTTCTCACCTACTTATGTGCATATGTGAAAGCAATTTTTCCTTCATCTCTAACTGTCCTCTGTCTAATTTCTTCTTACTAACATTTCTTCCGTCAGTCTTGGCAGTCTATTCGAACCTATCATCTTCTATCATTCTTATTGATCAATTGGCCTCTTTTCTGCATGTTTCCGGCCAATTCCTCGAGGGGGCATGCATATGTCATTGTTATTGTCTGGGGGATTTTCATTATTGTTCTTTGAAACAACGCTTAAAATCGCATTGTCTCAAAGAGGGGCAAAATGTAGACACCTAAAAATGGTCAACGCTTGCGGAATCGTACTTTAACATTGGCGCATTGCCTTATTTTAGGGTTTTTGCTTCGCATTAACATTTCTACTATGTTACGCACTTGGTCTTTATCATTTGCGACCATCGAGTCTTTCTTCTGCATTCTTCATTTGTCTCGCTTTCGAGTTAGGTCTTGTCGATAGCAATCTTTAATCATGATTTTGGTTGATCTTGTCAATCTCTTATCAACTTGTCAATCTCGTCGTTTTACGATCAATTCATCATCGATCCTTGTCCTCTTCAATCATGTCAATTGGCGCATATCAATTTGGTCTCTATATCAATATTGGTCAATTTGTCAATCAATCTCAATTGTTTATCAATCAAATCAATTCAAAATCATGGTCGAATCGACATCAAATCAATCTTACATCAAGACCTAATTGTCGTCCTTGCATTCCTAATTTATCTTCTAGGGTTTCATGATTTATTCATTTAACCTTGTTTGTCATTTTCTCTCCATTTTCTCCCTCTAGGTTAAATAATTTATTTATTTATCCTAGGTCTTCATGTCACAATTAAATGTTTAATTTAATTGGCTAACTAATTATTCCTCTTTTTGTGAATTAATTAATAAATGAGAAATTATTAATTAATTCACTAAATTCCTAATTTCTTCATTTCTAATTCACTAAATTCCTAATTTCTTCATTTCTAATTTTTCTAAATTTCCTAATTCCTAATTTCCACCTATTTTCTAATTTGTCAACTTTAATTTCCACCTAATTAATTTCTCTCTAGTTCTCCCTATTTTTGTGCTTCGGTGGAAGCATGAATTTCTCATGTGTCATACTTCTAGAATAGCAAGATGTCATAAGCTTCTAGTCCTCTAACCTTTGCATTGGCAATATGTCATAATTCTTGACATAGAAGGTGTCATAACCTTCTTCTTTCCACTCAATTGTGCCATTTTTGAAATCAATTGCCTTTAATATCAATTTCATGCTAATCTTGTCTTTTCTCCAATTTATCTATAAATTGGATCAATTTCTTCAATCAAGACTAATCACATTATCGAACAAATCACTTGGTCGAATCAATCACGCTTTGAGTACTCTTGCACTAATTGTCAATCCTGCTTTCACATTAGGTTTATGCACTTGAAGGTGAGATCCACCACAAAGCTATTTGAAGAAGAAAGAAGGACAATGGAGCCACATGAAGGGGATATTCAGATCTGCATTTGGTTTGCTTATCTTTTAATCTTGAATATTTTTATTTCATGTCTTTATTGAGTGTGTTAGGATTGATCATTGCATTTGAGCTTTCGTGATTGAGCTAGATTAGTATGTTTATATTGCATGTGATGATTTCCGATTTCCTATGCTACGGTAGATAATGCCATTCTAATGGAAGATGTGCTCATAAAGAAGGGGGATATCACGCCTTGGAAAGAAACACAAACATGATCTAGCTCTAAAGAGAAGAACAAGTATTGAAAGTTTGGCAAAGACAATAACAAGAATGTTGTTAATGATGGTGTAGTAGACACTGTCAAAACCAACTCAAAATCCACAATATTCAACTTGGCTAGTGGTACACAAGCACTTAAAGCTGCTGAGGCTACAGTAGAAAATCTGCCAAAGAAAACAAAGGAATGGTTCAAAGAAAAGCCTTGGCTTTCCAAATCTAAGTGTGATTTTACTCCTCTTGAAGAATCATATGAATCCACTTTCAAAACTCTGTTGGCAAACAACTTGATAACGCTACCAGATATCTCTAGACCATATGATCCAGATATTAAACCAAGATGGTGGAAAGAAAATGAATACTATGACTTCCATCGGAATAAAGGTCATAACATAAACAATTGCATGAAGCTAAAACATGAGATTCAATATCTCATAGACACTAGTAAAGTTGTTGTTGGGAATCATCTGAATAATGCAGATCATAAAGAATTTAAAGACCCTTTTCCTATTTATGAACAAGGTGATTCTTCAAAGACCAAAGGAGGTGCCAAGGTAAATTATACTTATGCCAGTCAAGACAATGTTATCAACATGATTGAGCCTTCCCACTCAGAATATTGCAATGTGATTATAGTCCAAGATAAACCAAATGAATCATGATATGCAAGAGCTCTCACCCATTCTCAAAAGAAAGTCACCCTCCAAGGAGCTAGTTCTTCCGACCCAGCTTAAGCAACATCAAACTCATCAGCCTTGCCAAACAAACAAAAAGAATCAACCTTGGACAAATTTAAAAGGTTAACTTCATCATCATCATCCTCTGGATATAGCGTCATTGAATAGTTGAAAAGGACAAATGCTCAAATCTCAATCTTTGAATTGCTAAAACTCTCATCTGCTCAAAAAGAGATCCTAGACAAAACATTGCTCACCACCAACATTCCAAAAGATTTAGACATTGATCAGTTTCAGTCTATGGTGGGTCATCTGACTTCACCTCACTATCTGACCTTCTCTAAAGAAGATGATAACTCACTAAATCATCCACATAACCAGCCATTGCATATTGAAGCCATGATCCACAAACACAGAGTCAAACATGTTTTGATAGATGGAGGAGCGAGGTTGAATATCTGTACTTACAGTCTGCTTACACAACTAGGATTCTCTGAAAATGTCATTGATCCTGGCAAGAAAATAATAATAAAAGCCTATGATGAGGAAGAAAGGACTTCTAAAGGTCTGGTGTCATTACCAATTAGAGTGGGACCGGTATAGAGATATGTCCTTTTACAGGTACTTGATATTCCATTGTCATATAATATATTACTAGGCAGGTCATGGATTTATGAAATGAAGGCAGTACCGTTAACATACCATCAATGCTTAAAGTTTCCTTATAACAGAGCTGAAGTCAGTATTCCTAGTAATACAAATGTCATCTGTAATTCATTGACAAAAGGTGCAAATACTTTTGTGCCTCATAATAGGGCAGCCTCTCCAAATACAGATCCAGAAGCACTAATGAAAGACTTAGAAAAGAGATTGAAGATTAAAAATACCAGCATGGATGGCTACAAGATAGAACTAGTACTTTCATTAGTTTCTCTCCCTCCATCACAAAAACAATTGGGCAAGCCATCAGAGGCTATTAGAACACAAACTTCAGCTCTGAATACTATATATGATGGTCTCTTTGTACAATCTTCTACCTCCTTGGTAGATGAAATAGAAGAAGATGTTGTTCTTAACTGGCTCTTTAAGGAAGATAGTAAAAATGAGGAGGTACAACATTGTGAGATTACCTCAAACCAATATGGTCCTAGCTACAAAATGATTCAACGCATGGGGTACTCAGGTAATGGTTGTCTGGGCAAACAAAAGGAAGGTATTACTGAACCAATTCAGCTACAAACCAAATCCACAAATGATAAGGCTGGACTGGGATACAATCCAAAAAAGACATCAGACCAAAAACATGTTTCTAAGTCTAAGTGGTAGAAAAGAATATCGCCTTTAACATTACAAGAAGTAGACACTCAACAAACAAAAGTAGAGTGTAGAAAAGAGAAAGACGAATCAACAATCAAGAAAGAATAAATAGTCAGTGGTCAAGCTTCGATGGTATCAGCTACAATAATACAGGAAGTTTAAGTCCCTAAGGATATAAGAGATGAAGTAATAAGAATCAGAGAATTGTTTGCACCACTAAAAGTTCCAGTCACATATACTGGTAGGCAGCAAGTAGACAATTCAAAGACTGATTCAAATGAGTATGAATGGGGTCCTGACCACCTCTCATACACATCGACTACAGAAACTCTAGAAGAGTCTAGCAATGTCATAAATGATGCTCAAGAGCTGATGCACATAAAACTAGAGAAAGAAATACAGGAAATTAGACAAAAGAGACAAGCAAATTATGAACAAGGATTGAAAGAAGGAAGAATACCAGAAAGATTCTCATCTATTTACCCCTATCCTAAAACAGAACAAATCAGGTATAACACTACACAAGAAGAGTTGGAAGCTACAGAACAAGAACCAGTTATCATTCCAAAAGAAGCTGAATGGAGTAGACGACAACAAATCACAGAAACATCAAAATCATGTCAACTAGTGTGTGAGATACAAGTGACAAATGAACCACAACATGAAGGAACTTGTAACATTAAATATGTTGATATTGATACCATACATATGCTTACTAAATCACCTGAAGAAAACTCAGAAACTTTATCTGATGACTCTGACGACTCTGATGATAGTCCTATTCGGGACAATATCTACTCAGCCTCAAATTTTGAATTAGCTGATACAAACAATTAAAATTTATCTATTGGTCTTATTGTTGTTAAACCACGATATGAAGTCCAGTCTGTTGTAGTGAACAACATTACAAGTATGTCTATCAGATTAGATCAACTAAATATTAACGTGAACTTTAATAATCTTGATCCGACTCTTCCTAGTCTCGAGACACTTACACAAGGTATTCTTCTAGAACTCAACTTTTTGATCCATCACTATGATAATAATACCATGAACGCTCTTGAACCTATCCAAGATTTATCCTTAGTACATCCCGAATTGATTGATTGTACTCTACAAAACCATCCCATGAATATACCTACTTTTGCCAATGACTATACGTTAGCCCATTATCTCAATGCAGTCAAACCTATAGACTCTTCCACCAGTGAATAGAGTGAAAATATGACTAAAGAGGATATCAAGTATCTTAGTCACAAAAACAAGAAAAATAAAAATAAAAGATCTGATGGCAAAAACCACATTGTGGCGGTGTCAGAATCTAAAAAAGAGAAAATAAAGGATGCACCCAAAGGTGAAAACCTCTCTGAGGCTCCTAAAGGTGAGATACTTGATATACTGCCAAGTCATTTCCAAGAAAGGTCCTCCATATTGATCAAGCCAACTTAGCCAGTGAACATTGGGAGTCAAGAGACACCACACATCATTCATGTAGTTCAATCATTATCAGCAAAAGAATTGAAGGACTTCACTCAGGTATTCTTAGAAAAGAAAATAAACTTTGCATGGACGTACTCTGATATGCCAGGCTTGGATCCTGATCTCATTATGCACCATCTTTCAATTACACCAGGAGTAAAACTAGTAAAGCAAAAAATTCATAAGATGCACTAGCATGTAGCACTATTAGTCAAGGCTAAACTAGAAAAACTACTCAAAGCTGGATTCATCAGAGCTATAGATTATGCCGAATGGATTTCAAACATAGTACCTGTGTCAAAGACAGACATGTCTATCAGAGTTTGTACTGACTTTAGAGATCTTAACAAAGCATGTCTGAAGGATGACTTTCCATTACCAAATATTGATATGATAGTCGACATGACTGCCAGATATGAAATGTACTTACTAATGGACAAATTCTCTAGATACAATCAAATCAAAATATCTCCTGGAGATCAAGAAAAGATAGCTTTCACCTGTGCATGGGGAACCTTTTGCTAGAACGTCATGCCATTTGGGCTAAAGAATGCAGGAGCAACCTATCAAAGAGCAGTTACAACCATCTTTCATGACATGATGCATAAGAATATGGAAGATTATGTTGATGACACCTTAGTGAATACTATGAAAAGATCAACGCATATTCAAGAGTTAGGTCCTATACTCGACAGAATGGAAAAGTTGAAACTCCGGTTAAATCCAAAGAAGTGTGCATTCAGAGTGACATCTGGTAAACTACTTGGCTACATCATTTCAAAGAAGGGAATCGAGGTTGATTGTGAGAAGGTCCAAGCTATAATGGAAATCCTGCCTCCGAAGAACATCAGTCAAATGAGAAGTCTACAGGGACGTCTCCAATCCATTAGAAGATTCATTTCTCAGCTAGCAGACAAAGCTCAACCTTTCACAAAGGTATTGAGAAAAGGAATAATATACAACTGGGATCAGCAGTGTGAACAACATCTTCAACAGATAAAAGAGTACCTATCAAATCCACCAATATTGATGCCATTGATTCAGGGTAAACCACTAATCTTATATATATCAGCAACTGATTCATCACTGGGGGCACTTCTGGCACAATAGGATGACAACAAAAAGGAACAAGCTATTTATTACATCAGTAGGACATTGGTGTCTTATGAAATGAACTACACTATAATAGAAAAAGCATGCTTGGCATTAGTCTTTGCATCACAAAAATTGAGGCACTACATGCTAGCACATTCAGTCAAGGTAGTGGCCAAAATTGATCCACTCAAATATCTTCTCAATAAGGAAACACTTACAGGAAGATTAGCGAAATGGGCCATGATCCTTACAGAGCTTGAAATTGAATATGTGGAATGCAAAGCCATAAAAGGACAAGTAATTTCTGATCAACTTGTTGAAGCTCCTCTTGAGGACACTCAACCACTACACATAGAGTTTCCAGATGAATCTATAATGTACCTTACTCAACAACCTTGGAAAATGTTCTTCGATGGTTCCTTTACTCAAAATGGTTTAGGTGCTGGCATATTATTCATTACTCTATAGAAGTATTCAATCCCAAAGTCTTATAAGATTCTATTCCCTTGCACAAACAACATTGCAGAATATGAAGCTTTGGTGAATGGGATAAAACTAACTATTGAATGGAAGGTTGCAGAATTGTATATCTATGGAGATTCTCAGCTGGTGGTTAATCAAATCAACAATACATATCAGACTCGAGATGAGAAATTGATGCCTTACAAGAGAATGGTTGATGATCTTAAGAAGTATTTTGCTTTTGTATCATTCCAACATATCCCTAGATCCACAAACAGAGCAGCAGATGCTATGGCTACCTTGGCATCTATACCTAAGTTATAGGAGTCCAATTTTTGTTTTGATTTCCTGGTGGAAGAGTTATATTACCCCACTTATGATTCTCCTAATACCCAAATAGTCTATTCTATTATTGGACATGACTCATCCCAATACAGTCACATATATTCCTATCTACAAGACCAAATTATCCCTGGAAATCTTACCCGAAATGAGAAAAGAAACCTAATTCAAAATCCTTCATAGTATGTTATCATTGCTAATGATTTATTTAGATGAGGTTTGGATGATACATTGCTTAGGTGTCTAGAAACTAAAGAATCTAAACTTGCGTTATTGGAAGTTCATGAAGGTATTTGTGGATCTCATTCAAATGGTCTTAATTTAGCTCAGAAACTATTACAGGCTGGCTACTACTAGCCAGACATGGAAAAAGATGCCATCCATTTTGCTAAGACTTGTGAGAAATTTCAACTTCATGGAAATCTCATACATGCCCCGACAAGGGACCTCATACCATTTATAACACACTGGCCTTTTCAGCAATGGGCCTTTGATCTCATTGGTTAGATATATCCCGCTTCATCCAATGGACATAAATTCATCATAACTGCCACTGAGTATTTCACCAAGTGGGTAGAGGCGGTTGCACTCATCAAAGAAACCGATAAACAAGTCACCTTGTTCATCCTAAATTATATCATTGGCAGGTATGGGATACCCTCATCAATTGTGACTGATAATGGAGGACAATTTAAGAATAAAGATCTCGATGAGCTTTGTGAGAAATTAAAAATAGAGAAACACTGGTCATCGGTATATTATCCTCAAGGTAATGGACAAGCTGGGGCATCTAACAAAAACCTACTGACTATCTTGCACAGAACAATGAACAAGTCTGGGAAGGATTGGCATCTGTAGCTCAATCCTGCACTATGGGCTTATAGAACAAGTATCAGAACACCTACTAGGGATACACCTTTCTCTTTGGTGTATGAGTTTGAAGCAGTACTACCTATTGAAGTAGAAATACCATCTCTAAGAGTTTCTTTGCAAGGTCTTGTTACTAATGAAGATCATAGAATATCTAGATTGCAAGAACTCGAAATGATAGATGAGTGTCAGTAAGTGGTGTTTGATCATCTCAGAGTGTATCAGAAGAGAATTTCTAAAGGATATAACAATAAAGTTAGACAAAGAGAATTTCAGGTTGGTGACCTAGTTTTAAGAGAAAATCCAAAAAATCAATAGTTTCGCAACAATAAAGGGAAGTTTGAACCCAATTGGCTGGGTCCCTACATTGTTACTGCAGTATTTAGCTCTAGTGCCTCTCAACTCTCAAACTCGGAAGGAGAATAGCTATGTGAACCGATTAACACCATCCACTTGAAGAAATTCTTTGCCTAGCATTCTCTGTGCCATCAACTTGTATAGCAGGAAAAAGTCCTGAAAAAAAAATAGAAAAATCATAAAATACAAAAAAAAAAAAAATCATCAAAAGAAAAAAAAATATAAAGAGAGAAATTGCCCTGGTGAAAACTTGGTAAACAGGCACCTTGGTAAAAAAAAAATGAATCTCTGCCAAGCAAGTGAAAACCTGGCAAACAAGCACCTCTTGTACTCGAACACTCCATCTATCAATGCAACGTTGGCATTTCCCACTTTCATGCATCTTTTTCTTTCGCTTGTACATATTTTTCAGTCACTTTCATGACATCCTGGTTCGTTGGAACCCTCATGACTTGAAACTGATCAGCGTCCTAGTCTTAGGTTAATTGACAGAGCATATTACATATCCTAAGCAGTGTCAAACAAGTCATCTTTCCATCAGTGAAACCTGGTCTTCCACTCTGAGTCAGTCACCTGTCTCCTAACTACCAAAGAGTTTTTATCACTGAGTAAACAAGCAAAACAACATAATGGAAAACAATCATTAAACAATTTGAGCTGTGAATGAAAATTTTCTTTGTGTACTGTCTTTTATATTGGTTTTTGATTATTATCCCTCTAAGTAACTCGAGGAAGTCTATTGTGACTAAGAGGAGCAAGGATTGGGGGCATAATATTTTCTTTGTTTTCTGCTTGTAGGAATGATCCCAATGATCTGGAAACATATAAATTAGCTGGGTGTCTGTGATAAGAGCCTTTACAACAAGGTGAAATCACCTCACATACCTCGACTCTGCTTATTTGTATGCTATAGGGAGGTCCATATCATTTCTTTGTCTCTTTTGAGTGAATTTCTTTATGATGCAATTCGGGTCCCTGTGAAATCTATCCAAGGATATGAATGAAGAAAGGGTCATTGCAGACAAGATAATAAATATTGCACATTGAAAAAGAAAGGAACTCTAACCCGCCTGTTGTGTTTATTATGCTCAGTGATGAATCTTAAGTATTTTAAATCCAGTGACTAGGTTTAGGATGCATTTTGCATATTATTTTGCATATCATTTTGCATATCATTTTGCACATCATTTTGCATATCATTTTGCATTTTTTGTGAATTTAGAGTGATTTTGGTATGATAATAATCTCTTTATCTTCTGAATGAGAGCTGAAAGCATCATCAATTCTTACACTAAGTGGTCTATTTATCATCATTTCTTTGATCGAGTACTTGTGTTTTGAGATGTTAGCTGCATACATAACATTTAATATAGCTTCATATATTTCATTATTACTCATTTGTATTCATCTTATTGCATAGAAAAATGAAAACATTGCATTACTCATACTCATTCATTTATTTGCATATGAAACAAAACAAAAATAGACATCTATAATCAGTTGCATTACATACATACATATTGAAAATAAATGCATACATACAGAATAAAGCATATAAAAGACATCTCATAATCGAATCAACATAAGTACGATGAAGTCAAATTGGATCTCATATATATATATATATATATCATGTCAAGTCTAAAGGTACAAAATGATGTCGAATGACATATACAAACTCCCATCGGAGCAAGAATTGTATAGGCTACAAAAAATGGGTGTGTCTACAAAAAATATCCAAGCTACAAAAAGAAATAATCTAGCTAGCACCCTCTCCCTCATCGCCTAGTGGAGGAGGAGGAGTCTGATGCCTAGGATCCTGACGAGGTACGCAAGCTCCCTCTAATCATGCCATATACTACGAGTAGGGTATCACCTACTATGCAACAAGAACTGCGACACTATATGCTGCAACATAGTAGGTTGTCGTACTACTCCAGAGAAGGACCTCCTATCGTAAAGTCTCTATCTCTGTTCTAGAATCTACCCTTAATGATGTGATTTGGTGATCATGCTCAGCCCTCACCTTGGCAAGCTGTTGGTCTCACTCCGCCAGCTGAGTCTAATCCACTATCAACTATGACTACAGCTTTGTAATACGTGCCCTCATCGACCACCCTACATTAGTCCCCTGCTCTCTCATAGGCTCCCCACCTCCATCTCCACTTGTAGCTCCACCCTTCTCATCCTGCCACTGTCGGACTTGTCTCAGAGTTGTTCGCTCCTCTTCAGTCCCACCCAATCTCACTCCTACATTCCCTAGGGTTCTGCCCTCACCCCTCTGCTATCCAACATAAGATGGCACCCTGCTCTTGCTAGCACCAAGATAACCACCACTCCGTCGTGGAGCCTTAGCTCTCTATGCCAGTCCTTGCCTGTGGCCCTGTCCCTACCCTATGTTAGTGTGGGGGCATCATTGTCAACATCCTCAATATGAGGAGCCTACTCTGCTGGATAATTGAATCTGTTGGGTGAATATTTTGTCACCAATGTACTAATGAAAAAACATAAAATTCACACAACGCTATGCTAAGAAATTAATCTCTCCTCTCATCAAGGGGAGGTTCCCTATGAAATTTCTCCTCTAATTAACAAGAAATTAAATTGGTGGGTTGGCATTGGGCATATAACTCTCTTTTATCAGAGTTTATGCATTCTCCCTTCGCCTAGTTACAGTTTCTCTACCTCTTCAGATATTCAAAGAAAAGAACTATTAATCTAATAAACTATACTAAGAGTTACTTTAAGTAGCACAAAGTCTCCTATATGGTAACACTGATTCACACTGATCATTACAAATTAAACAAGTAGAAACTTAGCTTAAAGCTCAAAGTCTTTAAGTGTGAATTTCTAATCAATTAAACTACTAATAAACGCAACAATACAAAGTTTACTACAAGTTACTTCCTTTATCAGCAGATTTCTCAAGCATGCTAAGAGCACAAAGTCTATTGGCAAGATTTGAGAGCTCTTTAACCATGTAGCAATATCTTAAGATCAAATACATAAAGATAATATGTATTCAATGGACATAGGAACATTAAATAATATAAACAAATTTATTGATACAACACAAAGTTTGCAATCAACAAAACCATTTTCTTTATTTGTTTGATTGAATTCTCATCACAAAAACTCAAAGTCTAAATTGGGATAAAAATCCAGCAGAGTTTTGCTAAGCATGAAAAATATGATAATATTTACAAAAAGGTCCTCCTTATATAGGAAAATAAGTTGAGAAAAAGGTGGGCATAGTTGACTTATTCAACCGCACAGTCCCATTTTACTACAACTACTACATAAAGAAAATGTGTAGCTGCATAAAAATTTACAACATCTATCGGTCCAGCTACATGAAGGAAGAGTGCCAAAAGGGGGAACTTCATTCTTGATTCTCTTCTTCATTGGATTTCTGAAAACCTTTGAACTTGGCGAGGATAGCTTTGACCTCTGCTTCATTTGGCATCAAGGTAGAACTTGCAAAGATTTGAATGCGGGATATCACATCTTGGATCTTCACATGATTCTTCTTAACATCTTTTAGCATGGATGTGAGTACTTCAAAGCTGACTTGAATTTCTAACAATTTATCAAATGTATCAAGTGAGAAGTCTTGTCCCGTGCACTGGTCCATCAAGGAAAGAATTTCTTGGGTGACGACCTCAGCAATGATGAGATTTTGATCACCATCATACAAATAGCAAGGGAGATCACCTACTTTAGAAAAAATAAGGTCAACCTTGTCATCACCTTCTTTCTTTACACGATCCAGCTCTACAATCATTAATTTCATTGTCTCTTGTTTATGAGACAATAATGACAAGATTTGAATATACTTCTCTCTTGTGGGAATTACCTTGTTCTCAACCAGGACATCTATCTTGAAATTCTCCATTTTGCTCCAAAGGATAGTTCTTTTCACAACTTCCTCAATTTCCTGGGATAAAGAGGTTTTGAGTCTTTGCATCTGACTCTGGATCACTTCATAATTAGACAATAGCTCCATTGTTGAACTCAGGAGATGAGAGCCTTCTGACCTTAGCCGTGATATCCATTCATCCATTACTCGGCCCTTAGCTCCTACCTGCTCAATATTCTTGATAGCTTCAGTATCTATTGATGATCCTATAGGTTCAACCTCTTGAGAAGATTGTGTTACCTTTAGGAGGATGTTGGTCAACTACTAACACTTCTGCTTCAGGATATTTTTCTCATCCCTCTCCTGATCCAGTCTTCTCAACAAAGAATTAAGGGTTGTCTGAGAATCTAATTTCACACTTTCATGTGTCTCCACTCTGAGCTCCACAACCTGCATGGTATAATCTTCTGATCATATGCTGCCTTTGTCCTTATCTGATGAACGCACCATAACTTTAGCATATTTTCTTTTGGAAGTCTGGCCTACTACCACCCGAGATACTGCCTTTGGCTTCTTTGTTCCCTTAGGCTTTGGAGGAACCAAAAGTTCAAAGTCAAATTCAACAGGAGATATTACCTGTTTCTTCCTTTTAGGGGCCACTACTTCCATCCAAGGGGGTAGTTCTAGATTGGATGATGGAGTAGTGGCTCCTTGCTGACTTGGTGTCGAAGAGTCAGGAGTAGGTTGACTAGAACTTGGAGCAGTTGCAAGTGTAACCGATGGTGCTGATATTGAAGCATCTAATGGAACATTTGTTGCTGGTACCTCTTCAATTATTGGTGGAAGAGTTGAGGGTGTCATCAGTGTAACTTCAGTGCTTACCAATGAAGGGATGGTTGTGATAGTGGTAGTAATGACTGGTAAATCTACTGAAACCTATTCTACAAGTGCATCTTGCAAAGTTTCATTAAAGTCCATCATGGTAGATTCAAAAGTAGATGAAGGGATATCATCTAAACTAGAGAAGTTGGTTATTGTAAAAACTTGACCAGTAGTCTCTGATTGCAGCATGCCCATACTTAGATCTCCATCTTCATGAATATCTTCATCTTCTTGATCAAAATCAGAGTCAGAATCAATAGAGTGAATGACTACTTGTGAAGTAGTTGTCGTATCTACATCAACTGAATGTGGTACTTCTTCTACCTGAACTTCCTCTTGTTGAGGAATTTCACCTTCTTCGACCTCTTTACCCTTTCCAGCTTCACTGACAGGTGGTTGTTCTAGCTCTTTTGCCACAGCCTCTTGTGACACTGATGATGATTCGTCTTGTTTTGACCCTTTAACTGTAAATTTGATTTTAGGCCCTTTACCTTTTAATTGTACCACTGGAGCCGAAGATAGTGCTTGTGTGTCTGCCCTGTTCTTGGTTTTAGTTTCAGCTATCACTATCTTGCCCAATGGACCATCACTGTTTTCATCATCTCCTGAATTAGTGGGAAACTGTTTCATCCTGAGATTCTTCTTTAGCAACCAAGAATTGGTGTTTGCTATGATAGGAGAGATCCTTTGAGTAATGGATTTGCTTTCCTTCTTCGACCATTGCACAAGTGGGAGTGGGGAGTCAGTAATTTTCTTCTCATACTAAACAGGATCCACTATGTCATCTATGTCTTCCATAGTCATTGGGATCTTAGCTAGATCTAGATTCTCAATTTGTTCTAGAGTAAGGCGGTTGAAGTCCATCCTCCTTATATCCTCCAGATTCTGACAATCTGCCCAAACATCTTCAAACCTATAGACATGAGTGTATGTCTTTTTGAGCTTTCTCTTTATACCTCAAAAATCAAATTCGGTTTGGGCCTTGAATCTTCTCATGGTATTTGCATGAAATACCTGCCAATTTACTCTAGGAATTTCAGCTCAGTCATGTGTGCTTGTGATTGTTTCTCATGCACACTAATCAGTTGTCTGCACATCTCCATTAGGACAATTTAATCTAAAGGAAACCTTAGAAGAATGAAGGGCTCACCTGAGAAGCATCCAATTCGGATGTAGGTGAATGTGGGAAATTGTAGGAATACATACCCAAAATGGGACACCCTACTGTAAGTGGCCTCTAATATTCTTCTCTTATATAGGCCTTTATAAAAAATGCACTTCCAAACAACAAAGAAAGCATCATTAACCCTCCTGTAATGATTACCTTGATTTTTGATAGTTAGTTGATCATAGTATTCCCAAACAGGCACTATTCTTCTATCACCCTTAGTTGACAAGCCTGGATATTACCTCATACAGGTAACTGCGTAAACTAGGTATGAGGTCATATAAAACTTCAGTGTTACCTTGACCTCTTTTAGTTGGGCACAAAGTGCATCATTGATTTGTTCTCCCCAATCAATTCTCGCAGCTCCCTTTTTGATTATATTCATATAGTAAATCATCCAGCTTTGGAAATAATGAGAGTCTTTTAATCCTCTCACTTTGGATAACATGGTGACCATGTCATTATATTCCTCATAAAAATCACTCTTGTGGAAAGACTTAGACCATCATGAGGTGAGAGAAGATCTAGTAGTTGAGAGATAAACAATATTGATCACCTTTTTGCATTTATCCATGTGTTTCTTGTAGTAATCTTGAGCACTCTCTTGAGAAATATCAGCCACTTCTTCAGTTGATGAGCCTTTGGAAATGCTATTGAAGAATATGCTATCTAGAGTCATTATGACGTTCTGATCATCATCTTTTACCTGTCTCATGCTTGGATCAAAGTGATCAGCCACTGATATTTATGCAGCTGAGATTTGATTAAACTGGTCAGGTGTGCAGGAGCCTTTTGAACCCGGTCAAGAAACTCTTGCATGTCAATGTGCCCGATTTCAGTGTCCCTAATCTCCTTAATGTTAGAATCCACTGAACTTTAAGGGTACATAATCAAGTACCTATCGTACTTGTATTTCATCTTTTTTGATGATGCCTTAGTTAGAGAAGGTTGTCTTGAGGAAGACTCAGGCTTGTTGTGGGAGAGCTTTGACATTCGTGCATAATGATTGCATTCAACATTGATGATTAGCCATTCATCATTTTTAAAAAATCAATTTTTTGTCAAACGGATCGAAAAATGGGACTCAAAACAGGCCAAGGAGTAAAAACTACTAAAACAGTAGGTCGGAGAAAAAAGTCCGATCTGTTTCTAAAAACACATTGCACATGGGGGTTTAAAGTCCGATGTGCAATGCAAGGGAAAATGAAAAACACATCAAACTTTAAAGTCCGATGTGCTAATTCAGAAAAAACAACATGCACATTGGAGTTTAAAGTCCGATGTGTAGGTTCGAAAAAAAAAAATCAAAGGCACATCGGACTTTAAACTCTAATGTGCACTTAACTGGGAAGGATAACTGGGTGACATGTTGGGTTTTAAAACCCGACATGCCACCCTATATCTCTCTGAATATCGGATTTTAAAGTCTGATATGCGAAGGTAAATAGGTCGCATATCAGACTTTAAAATCTGAGATGCGAAGAAAACAAATCTTCAGTTGCACACTGGAGTTTAAACTTTGATATGCAACTTTAGATAGGGTGGGGTTTTGGAGGACGATCAAGTTTTGAAGTCCGATTGTTCTCCAAAGAAAAGGAGGCAATTAGACTTCAAAATCTGATCGTCCTCCAAAGGGGAAAATTGAAAACAAACAAGAAAATCAAACAAAAAGGAAAAAAGAAAGTGAAGACACTCAAAAAAGAACAAAAGAAAACAAAAAACCAACCTCTACCAGTTTGATCTTTGAAAAATCCAAGGCGTGAGCGATCCAATCAAGCCACGGAGAAGAAAATCTGAGTTGTGAGCAATGAAAATGGGGGTGGAGGTGTGCGATACAAACCAGAAATGAAGATTAAAATGCAAAGATTAACTTTTGAAAAAAACTTTTAAGAAAACCCTAATCAGCAATAAATGCTAATTAATATAACTTGCAGTTGCATGTCGGGTTTTAAAGTCCGACATGCAACCTAGGGTTACTTGCATGTCGGACTTTAAAACCCAACATGCAACTAACACAAAAACCCCATGTAGTTCAAACTTTAATGTCTGAACTGCAAGCCAAGACAACATGCAGTTCGGACTTTAAAGTCTGAACTGCAATCCAAAACAAATAGTAGTTCGGACTTTAAAGTCTGAACTGCAATCCAAAGCATATGTAGTTTGGAATTTAAAGTCCGAACTGTAGACTACAATAAAACCAAAATACACTTTAGACTTTAAAATCCAAAGTATAATTCATTAATAAAGACCCCTGCAGTTCAGACTTTAAATTCCGAACTGTAGGTTAAACTGCAATCCTAAGAAGCAAAGAAAACAATAAAAAGGAAAAGTGAAGAATGAAATGAACTAACCGACCAAGTCTATTAAGCTCTCCCGGAGACCATAAGGTACGAAACAGACCAGTTTTGTAGGGTTGCCTCACAATTTTGGTCAAACTAAAATCAAGGACAACAGCTGGCTCTGACTAGGGAACAAGCTGCACCACTTGAAGCTTGTAGAATCCAGAACTCCTAGTGCCTGTATCCATTGGGTTATAGAGTCAGGCGACAAAAAACTAAAAAAAAAAGAATATACATATTTTACACAAAGGTAAAAACTTCCTCTACATTGCTCTCTATTGAGTAAAGAGCTTCAAATGTTCTCCGCTATGAGGTAGCGAGAACGGGGGTACCATCTACATATGCAAGTAAGTAGCTATGCTCACCACATACTTCATGAATAGTGAAGGGACCTCTCCACAAGGAATCAAACTTTCCATGCAAGCCTTTTGGTTCCCTCCTCTTGTCCCATAACAAGACTTGATCACCAACTAAGAAGTTGCGGGAAGTTGTTTTCCTATCAAACAATGCCTTCAATTGGCTTTGGTGTGCAGCAATCCTATCTACGACTTCAGTCCTTGTTTCTTCCAGGTGAGAAAGAAACATAATTTGCTTATCCAGTGAATCTTGATATGTGTTGTCTTCAATGGCCTTAGCAAGCTTTAGTGCTGGAAGTTCTACAGTGATCGGAATCTCAACATTCAACCCATACAAAAGTTGAAAAGGTGACATGCCAATTGCTCTTTTTGGAGTAATACGATCTGCCCATAGCACATCATAAAGAGCTTTATGCCAAACCCGTTGTTTCTCGTCAACAAGTTTCCTCATGATAGTGACCAGGTTCTTGTTGCTTGACTCAGCCTGACCATTTCCTTGCGGATAATAGTCAGATGAGTGAGAAATAGTAATACTATGATCAAAGCAAAAATCAATTATCTCATAAGATGAAAAACATGAAGCATTATCAGCTACAATCTTATGAGGAACACCAAACCTTGAGACGATGTTCTCCTTTAGAAACTAACAAACCACCGCTGAGGTAGATTGCTTAGTTGGAATTGCTTCCACCCACTTGGTGAAGTAATCCATTGCTGTGAGGATATATATGTGACCTGCACTTGATGTTGGATTGACAGGTCTAATGAAGTCCAATCCCCACTGTTTGAAAGGCTCTTCAATTATTACTGGCTTTAGTGGAAGTGTAGCTAGTTTAGCCTTGCCAACAAATTGCTAACATTGCTCACACTTGCGAACCCAACTTTATGTATCTTTGAATAATGTTGGCTAGTAATACCTAGCACACAAGATTTTGTGTGCAGTAACAGGGGCAAAAAAATGTCCTCCACAAGCAAGATCATGGAAAGATTGAAGTAATCTTACTTGCTGTTGTTTGTCCACGCAGCACAGGAAATTGTTGTCCAAACCTTTCTTCTACAAACCATTATCCCACAGGACAAAATTCACTGCTTTGAGCTTTAAGGTTCTCTTTTCTTTCCTTGAAAAATGTGTGGGACAACCTCCATATGTCAAGAGATACGCCAAGTTGGAATACCACTCGTCAGTAGTACTAACGAATAGAACATGAGGAAGATCTTTATTAATACCTTCTTTTTCAAGTACCACTTCATCTATTGATTTATTGTCAACTATCAACTGACATAGACCTTTCCCATGAACCAACTTAGTGGGCTTGATTTCCATATCATATTCTTGAATATTGGCAACCCAGTGGCCCCTTTTAGTCCCTAACTCTTGTTGTGTCAAAATAGACTTGACAACAGCATCAGGAACAAGAGCAATGACATGTGAATTTAGAATATAGAACCTAAAATGTTTAACTACTTTTAGCATGAGAAAAGCATGCTTCTCCATTTCTAAGTATTTCAACTCATGAGCTTTCAATGGATAACTCATGAACGCGATAGGTGATTCCACACCTTCACTATTTCTTTGCATTAGTATAGCTGAACATGTATGATCTGACGCATAGCTATACATAATGAACTTCTTAGTATAATCTAGGCATACTAAGACTGGAGCATTTGCCATGGCTTCTTTGATCTAATGGAAAGCTTACTTTCCTTCTGGAGACCATTTGAAGAGAGAGTTACCTTTCATCATATTGACTATATGACGAGTTTGTTCGGAAAATCGAGAATGAATCTTCGTAGGAAATTAACTCCCCCGAAAAAAGAATGAATGACAGTCTTACTAGTCGGCAATGTAAGGTCACGGATTGCTTTTACCCTTTCCGCATCAATTTTAATACCTTCCTTCGAAACAATATGCCCAAGAAATTTATCTTCAGTGACCCCAAAAATAGACTTCTTGGGATTGAGAGAGATTCCATGCTGGCGGCATTTTTCTAGGACTTGTTCTAGATGGGAAAAATGATCTTGACATTCCTTAGAATAAATTGTCAAATCATCTAAATAGACAACATTGAACTTACCAAGAAAACTTTGAAAAGCCAAATCCATTGCACGTTGGAAAGTTGCTTCTGCATTTATTAACCCAAAAGGCATCCTGCAATATGCAAAGGTACCTGAAGGAGTGGTAAATGCGATCTTGTGCCGATCTTGTTCTAGCACTTCTACCTAATTATAACCTGAAAATCCATCCAACATGGACATCATCTCTGCTCTAGTAACAGCTTGTAGGACATGGTCCATGACAGGCAGAGGATAATTATCCTTCAAGGATGCCTGATTCAAGTTTCAGAATTCTACACATATCTGAATTTCACCATTCTTCTTACGTATAGGTACAATGTTAGCAATCCAAGAAGAATGGTGGATGGGGAAGATTATCCTTGCTTTCAACATCTTTTGTACTTCAGCAAAGATAGTGTCAGATATTTTTGGGTTATATTGCCTTTGCTTCTATTGAAAAGGCATAGTACCTGGTTTCAATGGAATGTCATGGCGGAGTTCTTCAAGATGAAAAGACTTTAGATCTGCATAGGAGTATGCTAAGATGTCAACATACTGCTGCAATAATGCAACAAATTTCTGTCTTTCTCCTTGTGAGCAACATTTTCCAATGTTGATCATTTTAGGATTGTCCTCAGTCCCAATGTTTATTTGTTCATATTCCATTGACCCTGTAGTTGATCTTTGCTGCTTCTTAACATAGCGTTCATGCTTGTCAAAAAGATTTTCTAGTGAAACAAGACCCTTGGGGATCTTGTTTCCTTTTAATTGTAGAAATTTTTCTCCTGTTTCTGCGTCAACACTTTCAATTGCATCCTTTGAAGGGCAGTGACTACCTTCAAAGTACAGATCATCAAAATTATTAGAAGTTTGTAAGAAATTTATTACATGATGATTATCATTGAACACCTACCAATGATTAGAGTTGTCAGGAACGCTTGGCCGGAAAACCAATTCAACAACATAAGTTGATCCTGAAAAATCTTTGTGAGGAATCAAAGATGTTGCTGATACTGCTAATGAGTCAGCCATATCATTGAATTCATGGGAAACCACGGATATATCAAAAGCATCAAATGTTTCTATTAGATCCCAGACAAGATTGTGGTAATGCCGCAACCTTTCACTCCTTGTTTGATATATGTTTTTGATCTGATAGAATATTAACTCAGCATCCCCTTGAGCATGCAAGTTCTTGATTCCCTTCTACTGAGAAACATTCATTCCCAGAAGGAGAGACTCATACTCAGGGGTGTTGTTTGTGTTATTGAACTACAATTTGAAGGAGAAAGGGAAAAGATTACCCTTGGGAGAGATCAAAACGATACCGGCTCCTGATCTGGTGGAAGAACAACTACCGTCAAACTCCAGCGTCCAAACATCATCTGGACTACCAATGCTGACGGTATCAAAATCGAGAATTTATTGTTGTGAAGTTGAAGCTCCTTCTGATTCAATAATACTACTTTCACAACTACTTTCATAATTAACTGGGAAATAATTGAGTGAAGTATCAACTTCACTATTAGGAGTCATCTTTAGACCATCATCAACATGCATGAAATAATTACCCATGCCTGATGATTCGAAAAGAATCTGGGCCCGCTGATCATCATATTTGACTATGGTATATTTTGACTCTTTTTCTGGAAGTAACCTTTGGACAACTCCTTTAATTGGGATATGAGCCTCAGTAATATCCATGTTTAACTCACCCCCAACATCTCTAGAAAAATTCCTTCCCAACAATAGCCCATAGGAAGCCGGTACGTCAGCTACCAGTATTGTCATCTTGATTTTCTTTTCTGGGAATGAAGCAAAGGCAAACTATGCATCTTTGATTTGACCAATCAAAGGAACTTGTTTGTTATCCATAGAAAAACACCTTCCAAATGTTTTGGTCAAAGTTAAACCAAGGGAATTGGCACCTTTTGATGGCATAACATTATCAGATGCCCTAGAATCAATGACATAGTTGCTAAGCTTGTAACCATTTATTAACCAAGAAATGTAAAATGGTTCTATCTTCTCAACAGGAGAAGGGGAAGATACTAGATTGTTTTGAAGCAAGTTTGATTTTGGAAGATTGCTAGGGGTAATATGTTTTTCTTTAACAAATTTGACCAAACAGTCAAATTGATCGGGGTTAGATCTCAAAAATTCTACCTCAGACATTTGTATCTTGGTTTTTCTAGCATGATCTAGAATATCAAATGACTAAAAAGAATTCATTAAAGACAAACTTGCATTATCCTTTTGAGAACTTACAACATGAGGAACGCTAGTCTTCGGTGTAGGTGCAGAAGAACTAACAAGTGCAGAAAAATTAATAGCAGTCGAAGGAGTACTTACGCCTTTATCTTTCATGACGTCGTTTGAGATAGAAGTGTCCTTTGGGGGGTTTGGTATACGAGTCCCGCACTTAGCAATAGAAACAGATAAACATTGAGAATCCTAGATCTGAGCAGAATCATCATTTTTCACACTGGCAGGTGGCAGAGCCACTTGTGTTTGTGAATGTGTGAACACTGCAAAGACATCTCCTTTGCATGCATTTGACGCATCATCTTCTTGGTACTACAAAAACCTGATGTTAGAGTCGCTAGCTAAATCCGCATCACCTTCTTGATGTGAATTAGCATCTTCTTCACCAAAAGGAGGAAGATCATTTTGTTTAGCTTCATAGTATCCAGTAGCTGAACTTTGGGGTGGTGCTTCCAATGCAAGCCTCTCTGGAGCAGGAGGTAATTTATTCTGATTATGCATAGCATAATTAGAAGCATTGTTTGGGTAAGTCCTTCTTGGGACATCTCGATAAGAAGTATTTCCTTGTGAGGAAATCTTCTTCTTAAGCACCAGTAACTCATTTGCTAGCTTCTGTATCATAGGATCAGCGAAACTAGTTGAAGAAGGAGATGCATCTGCAGCTTGATTACTCCTAACCTTGTTAAGATCTCTCCTTATCTTGCTAGCAAGGATAAGATCATCTTCAACTGATATGTCCATTTGTTGAGTTGTAGCCAAATTTGTAGGATTGTTCCTCCGCAAAAGGAAACTCACCTCTGGCAATTGGGAGTTGATGAAAAAACATTTCAAGTTTCCAGTAGTAGGTCTTGAAGTAACTCGAATATGATTATTTAACTTGTCGAATTTGGCTACAAACTCATGCATGGGTTCCTGAGGCTCTTTATTCAACTGAGTTAATTGTGCTAATAAAGCATGATCATCTTTGGTAGACTTGAATCTGGCCTCAAACAACATTCTGAGAGATGCCCAAGAAGTGATACAAGCATTGGGTAGATGATAAAACCAATCGGCAGCAGCTCCATGCAAAGTTTCAATGAACAATCTTACTAAAACATCTTCGTGTTCAACACCAAGAACTCCACAAGCAATGTAGAAGGCAGCAATGTGTTCGTCTGGATGTTGAACACCATCTCAAAAAAATTTGGGTAGATTTTTTCATGTACCTTTGGGTAATTTATGCAAAGGTGTGGTCAAGTTGAGAGGACCAAAAGAAGTACCCCAGGGACCAGCAACAACCATCCTTAATGGATTATAAGGTGGTATTACAAATAGATTTGCTAATGGAACAACTGCAACTTGCAAACTTGATGCCTTGCTTGGTACGGGAGATCGTTGTGCAGATGGAGGAAAACTTCGTGTCCGTTGCAAAGGAGAAAACGTCCATGGAGGTGTCACAAAGGGAAAATTGAATTGCTGCAATACTTCAAAGGTAGGATCAACAATTCCTACTAATCATTGCCCACGAGTGTAACGTCGATCAGCTAGATTATGATTTGAAGAAAAACAACAATGTGGACATTATAATGAAAATGCACTGCAACCCAAGAGACAAACTGGTTGCACGTCGTTCCCCAGCAAAGTCGCCAAAAAATTGTTGGGTGAATATTTTGTCACCAGCATACTAATGACAAAACATAAAATTCACACAATGCTATGCTAAGAAATTAATTTCTCCTCTCATCAAGGGGAGGTTCCCTATGAAATTTCTCCTCTAATTAACAAGAAATTAAATTGGTGGGTTGGCGTTGGGCATATAACTCTTTTTTTTCAGAGTTTATGTATTCTCCCTTCGCCTAGTTACAGTTTCTCTACCTCTTTAGATATTCAAAGAAAAGAACTATTAATCTAATAAACTATACTAAGAGTTACTTTAAGCAGCACAAAGTCTCCTATATGGTAACACTGATTCACACTGATCGTTACAAATTAAACAAGTAGAAACTTAGCTTAAAGCTCAAAGTCTTTAATTGTAAATTTCTAATCAATTAAACTACTAATAAACACAACAATACAAAGCTTACTACAAGTTACTTCCTTTATCAGTAGATTTCTCAAGCATGCTAAGAGCACAAAGTCTATTGGCAAGATTTGAGAGCTCTTTAACCATGTAGCAATATCTTAAGATCAAATACGTAAAGATAATATGTATTCAATGGACATAGGAACATTAAATAATATAAACAAATTTATTGATACAACACAAAGTTTGCAATCAACAAAATCATTTTATTTATTTGTTTGTTTGAATTCTCATCACAAAAGCTCAAAGTCTAAATTGGGATAAAAATCCAGCAGAGTTTTGCTAAGCATGAAAAAGATGATAATATTTACAAAAAGGTCCTCCTTATATAGGAAAAGAAGTTGAGAAAAAGGTGGGCACATTTGACTTATTCAACCACACAGTCCCATTTTACTACAACTACTACATAAAGAAAACGTGCAGCTGCATAAAAATTTACAACATCTATCGGTGCAACTGCATGAAGGAAGAGTGCCAAAAGGGGGAACTTCATTCTTGATTCTCTTCTTCATTGGATTTCTGAAAACCTTTGAACTTGGCGAGGATAGCTTTGACCTCTGCTTTGTTTGGCATCAAGGTAGAACTTGTGATGATTTGAATGAGGGATATCACATCTTGGATCTTCACGTGCTTCTTCTTAACATCTTTTAGCATGGATGCAAGTACTTCAAAGCTGACTTGAATTTCTAACAATTTATCAAATGTATCAAGTGAGAAGTCTTGTCCCATACACTGGTCCATCAAGGAAAGAAATTCTTGGGTGAAGACCTCAGCAATGATGGGATTTTGATCAGCATCATACAATAGCAAGGGAGATCACCTACTTTAGCAAAAATAAGGTCAACCTTGTCATCACCTTCTTTCTTTTCACGATCCAGCTCTGCAATCATTAATTTCATTGTCTCTTGTTTATGAGACAATAATGACAAGATTTGAATATACTTCTCTCTTGTGCGAATTACCTTGTTCTCAACCAGGACATCTATCCTGAAATCCTCCATTTTGCTCCAAAGGGTAGTGCTTTTCACAACTTGCTCAATTTCTTGGGATAAAGAGGTTTTGAGTCTTTGCATCCGACTCTGATCACTTCATAATCAGACAATAGCTCCACCATTGAACTCAGGAGATGAGAGCCTTTTGACCTTAGCCGTGAGATCCATTCGTCCATTACTTGACCCTTAGCTGCTACCTGCTCAATCTTCTTGATAGCTTCAGTATCTATTGATGATCCTATAGGTTCAACCTCTTGAGAAGATTGTGTTACCATTAGGAGGACATTGGTCAATTGCTCACACTTCTGCTTCAGGATATTTTTCTCATCCTTCTCCTAATCCAATCTTCTCAACAAAGAATTAAGGGTTGTCTGAGAATCTAATTTCACACTTTCATGTGTCTCCACTCCGAGCTCCACAACTTGCATGGTATAATCCTTTTATCGTATGCTCCCTTTGTCCTTATCTGACGATGGCACCATAACTTTAGTGTATTTTCTTTTGTAAGCCGGGTCTACTACCACCTGAGATACTGCCTTTGTCTTCTTTGTTCCCTTAGGCTTTGGAGGAACCAAAAGTTCAAAGTCAAATTCATCAAGAGATATTACCTGTTTCTTCCTTTTAGGGGCCACTACTTTCATCCAAGGGGGTAGCTCTGGATTGGATGATGGAGTAGTGGCTCCTTGCTGGCTTGGGGTCAAAGATTCAGGAGTAGGTTGACTGGAACTTGTAGCAGTTGCAAGTGTAACTGATGGTGTTGATATTGAAGCATCTAATGGAACATTTGTTGCTGGTACCTCTTCAATTATTGGTGGAAGAGTTGAGGGTGCCGTTAGTGTAACTTCAACACTTACCAATGAAGGGATGGTTGTGATGGTGGTAGTAATGACTGGTAAATCTACCGAAACTTGTTCTACAAGTGCATCTTGCAAAGTTTCATTAAAGTCCATCATGGTAGATTCAAAAGTAGATGAAGGGATATCATCTAAAGTAGAGAAGTTGGTTATTATAAAAAATTGACTAGCAGTCTCTAATTGCAGCATGCCCATACTTAGATCTCCATCTTCATGAATATCTTCATCTTCTTGACCAGAATCAGAGTCAGAATCAATAGAGTGAATGACTACTTGTGAAGTAGTTGTCGTATCTACCTCAACTGAATGTGGTACTTCTTCTACCTGAACTTCCTCTTGTTGAGGAATTTCACCTTCTTTGACCTCTTTACCCTTTCCAACTTCACTGACAGGTGGTTGTTCTGGCTCTTTTGCTGTTGCCTCCTGTGACACTGATGATGATTTGCCTTGTTTTGACCCTTTAACTGTAAATTTGATTTTAGGCCCTTTACCTTTTGATTGTACCACTGAAGCTGAAGATAGTGCTTGTGAGTCTGCCCTATTCTTGGTTCTAGTTTTAGCTATCGTTGTCTTTCCCAATGGACCATCACTATTGTTATTGTCTCCTGAACTAGTGGGAAACTGTTTCATCCCGAGACTCTTCTTTAGCAACCAAGCATTGGTGTTTGCTATGATAGGAGAGATCCTTTGAGTAATGGACTTGCTTTCCTTCTTCGACCATTGTACAAGTGGGAGTGGGCAGTTAGCAATCTTGTTCTCATAGTAAATAGGATCCACTATGTCATCTGTGTCTTCCATAGTCATTGGGATCTTAGCTAGATCCAGATTCTCAATTTGTTCTAGAGTAAGGTGGTTGAAGTCCATCCTCCTTATATCCTCCTCATTCTGACAGTCTGCCCAAACATCTTCAAACCTATAGACATGAGTGTATGTCCTTTTGAGCTTTCTCTTTATACCCCCAAAATCAAAATTGGTTCGGGCCTTGAATATTTTTATGGTATTCCACTGCATCTCCTCCTCCATACTTTTGGCTTTGGGATTAGTTAGCACGAAATACCTACCAATTGACTCTGGGAATTTTAGCCCAGTCTTTTTTGCTTGTCATTGTTTCTCATGCACACTAATCAGTTGTCTGCATAGCTCCATAAGGACAATTTTATCTGAAGGAAACCTTGGAAGAATGAAGGGCTCACCTGAGAAGCATCCAATCCGGATGTAGGTGAATGTGGGAAATTGTAGGAATACACACCCAAAATGGGACACCCTGCTGTAAGTGGCCTCTGATATTCTTCTCTTATACAGGCCTTTATCAAAAATGCACTTCCAAACAACAAAGAAAGCATCATTAACCCTCCTGTAATGATTACCTTGATTTTTGATAGTTAGTTGATCATAGCATTCCCAAACGGGCACTATTCTTCTGTCACCCTTAGTTGACAAGCCTGGATATTGCCTCATAGAGGCAGCTGCGTAAACCAGGTATGAGGTCATATAAAACTTCAGTGTTACCTTGACCTCTTTCAGTTGGGCACAAAGCGCATCACTGATTTGTTCTCCCCAATCAATTCTTGTAGCTCCCTTTCTGATTATATTCATATAGTAAATCATCTAGCTTTGTAAATAATGAGAGTCTTTTAATCCTCTCACTCTGGATAACATGGTGACCATGTCATTATATTCTTCATTAAAATCACTCCTATGGAAAGACTTAGGCCATCGTGAGGTGAGAGAAGATCTAGCAGTTGAGAGATAAACAATATTGATCATCCTTTTGCATTTATCCTCATGTTTCTCGTAGTACTCTTGAGCACTCTCTTGAGAAATATCAGCCACTTCTTCAGTTGATGAGCCTTTGAAGATTCTATTGAAGAATATGCTATCTAGAGTCATTATGACCTTCTGATCATCATATTTTACTTGTCTCATGCTTGGATCAAAGTGATCAGCCACTGCTAGTACAAATTCAGGATCATGAGTCACAACTCAGAAAGATGCATATTTATGCAGCTCAGATTTGATTAAACTAGTCAGGCATGCAGGAGCCTTCTGAACCTAGTCAAGAAACTCTTGCATGTCAACGTGCCCAATTTTAGTGTCCTTGATCTCCTTAATGTTAGAATCCACTAATTTTTCAAGGTACATATTCAAGTACCTATCATACTTGTATTTCATCTTTTTTGATGATGCCTTACTCGGAGAAGGTTGTCCTGAAGAAGACTCGGGCTTGTTGTGGGAGAGATTTGACATTCGTGCACAATGAATGCATTAAACACTGATGATTAGCCATTCATCATTATCAAAAATCAATTTTTTCTCAAACGGATCGAGAAAAAGGACTCAAAACAGGTCAAGGAGTAAGAATTGCTAAAACAGCAAGTCGGAGAAAAAAGTCCGATCTGTTTCTAAAAACACATTGCACATCGGGGTTCAAATCCAATGTGCAATCCCAGGGAAAATGAATAACACATCGGACTTTAAAGTTCGATGTGCTAATTTGGAAAAAACAACATGCACATCGGAGTTGAAAGTCCGATGTGTAGGTTCAAAAAAAAAAATCAAAGGCACATCAAACTTTAAACTCCGATGTGCACTTAACTGGGAAGGACAACTGGGTGACATGTCAGGTTTTAAAACCCGACATGCCACCCTATATCTCTTTGCATATCAGATTTTAGAGTCTGATATGCGAAGATTAATAGGTAATATATCGGACTTTAAAATCCGATATGCGAAGAAAACAAATCTTCAACTGCACACCGGAGTTTAAACTCTGATATGCAGCTTAAGATAAGGGGGGGTTTTGGAGGACGATCAGGTTTTTAAGTCCGATTGTTCTCCAAAGAAAAGGAGGAAATCAGACTTCAAAATTGGATCGTCCTCCAAAGGGGAAAACCGAAAACAAAGAAGAAAACAAAAAGGAAAAAAGAAAGCAAAGACACTCAAAGAAGAACAAAAGAAAACAAAAAACCAACCTCTACCGCTTTGATCTTCAAAAAATCCGAGGCGTGAGCGATCCAATCGAGCCACAGAGAATAAAATCTGAGTGGTGAGAGATGAAAATGGTGGTGGAGGTGCACAATTCAAACCAGAAATGAAGATTAAAATGCATAGATTAACTTTTAAAAAAAACTTTTAAGAAAACCCTAATCAGCAATAAATGCTAATTAATATAACTCACAGTTGCATGTCAGGTTTTAAAGTCCGACATGCAACCTAGGGGTACTTGCATGTCGGACTTTAAAACCCGACATGCAACTGACACAAAAACCCCATGCAATTCAGACTTTAAAGTTCGGACTGCAAGCCAAAAACCCCATGCAATTCGAACTTTAAAGTCTAGACTGCAAGCCAAGACAACATGCAGTTCGGAAACAACAGTTCAGACTTTAAAGTCCAAATTTCAATCCAAAACATATGTAGTTCGGACTTTAAAGTCTGAACTGTAGACTACAACAAAACCAAAATACACTTCGGACTTTAAAATCCAAAGTATAATTCATTAACAAAGACCCCAGCAGTTCAGACTTTAAAGTCTGAACTGCAGGTTAAACTGCAATCCTATGAAGCAAAGAAAACAATAAAAAACAAAAAGTGAAGAACAAAATGAACTAACCAACCAAGTCGATTAAGCTCTCCTGAAGACTATAAGGTATGAAACAGACCAGTTTCATAGGGTTGCCTCACGATTTTGGCCAAACTGAAATTGAGGACAATAGAATCGAGGGAATGGATGCTGCTGAAACCAATCTCTATACTGGGGCAATACCTCTGTATCCACAACATCATCCATATAATCCCACCTTAGGTGATGTAAACTAGTCACCTCCTGCATCGCCAAAGCATAGGACAACCATAGAGACCATCCCTGTCTCTTCTCATCTGCGTAACACACATATGTTGTAAACTCCTGTGAGATCCCCTGAGGCCAACCATATTGCCTCATCACTCGAGATACAATGAACCGCTCCACAATGGTCTGCATCTCCCAATAAGAGGATGTGTAATAAAAAGGTCCCTATGAACCATGACTCTAAGCCTCTGTATGGTTTTCATACAATGGCTATCAGGTCATCTAGTTGTCATCTCCAAAAATCTGTCTTGCCCAGATGGGGCTGCGTAATGTATCTAACATACCTGTATATAATCGGTTGCCTAGGTTCTCTATTGTAATCTACTATGGGCTGACAAACGAGAAGGTGCTCCCAAGCCCACACCTGCAAAATATATACACTAGTGGCCATGCTCCATCCATCTCTATACATGATCTCATGCATCTCTTGATACATATGGGCCAATAAACACGAACCCCAGCCAAGTCTCTGAGGGGTCTCTATCAATCTCTCTGGCATCCGAACCCACCTGCACTGGAAACCCTGCTGCCCTCTGTCTGGCATTAGAAAACAACCTATGAACTCTGCTAGAACACATGCTAGAGGAAACTCCTCGCTGTACCTGCTCATCAATATGTCCCAACTAATGGAACGAGTCAAAATGTCAGGATCATTGAAGACATGCCTCACTGCCTGTAATCCTAGAAGGTGCCCTGAATCATAATCCACCTTATCCCAAGCAAAAGGGATACGAAGGATCCTATATACATCCTTGGGAGTGATAGTCAACTCCCCCACCGACAGATGAAACATGTTATACTCTGAATGGAAATGTTCTACCAATGTCATGAGCATTCCGTGGTTCACACAGATATCAGGTAATATCAATTGATGAGTCAAGACACACAAGTCAATATGAGCCTTCTCAACCTTAGATAAATGTCGAACTAATGCCAGAGTAGGAGGATAAATGCATCTAAACAACATAGGAGGTAATTGAACTTGCAAAAACCCAACAACGAAGCATTAGAAAACATTCCAAATTAGCCTACAAGAGAAGTAAAACATCACACAAATCCAACTAAGTCAAATGCAAAATCAAAATTTCACGTTTAGACCTTCAAAATTGCTCATTGTCTCCCGAACGAAAAAAGACAGAGAGACAGAATCTTGTACAAGCCAGAAATAGCTATAGCATGACAAAACAATCCCAAATGAAAAATTATTGGACTCTGCACGACAAAATGGTCTTTTTATAGACCTGTCATCCGATACAAGGGTGTGTCCCAAACAACAATTCTAATAACCCTAAATGACAAAAAAAAATTTACCAGTTACTCGTACGAGACAAAATCCTGTCTCGCATGATAAAATGTGAAACCCGACCCCAAACATGCAAAAAACTTGAAAAATGAACAAAAATATTCAAAATTGAAAACATAAAGAGGCTTAAGATCGATCACTTACCGCTGGCTCATAGTTTCGGGGTCGATTATGTCTTCTTTGGTGCTCGAATCGATGCTAACGAGTAGGGACCACCATTTTTTTCATAGAAGGCTTTTTGAATTTTCAAACTTGGAGGGTTAAAATGATTTGAAAATGACACTTTCGTCCCATATATAGCAAAAAACCTAATTTTTCAACTTACTCCGATGGACACAAAAATTGTACCCTTAGCTAAATTGACCCCTCTAATTCTATTTTCAGGATCGAAATCGAAATTCGAGATCATTTTGCTAGTCAATTTCACAATTTGGACCACTTAGCGCTCTTTTCATCAAATGCTCATTTTTTCTTCAAATTGCGCTCAATTTCAATGTTGAATCTTAATTCAATTTCAACTTTACGATCAACTCTGCACTCTTTCAAATATTCCTCAGAATCAATTGGCGCTCAAATAACTTATTATCGCCAACAATTGCCTATCATCAATCCCTCGCTATTTTTCGATTTCGTTTCCGAGGGGGCATACTCACGACCTTATGACCTCACATCTTCAATGTTGAGAAAATTTTCAAATCTTCATCAAAAGTCGAGAAAAATCTTTTCAACTAAAGAAAATCAATTCTTATTGCTAAGGGGCATCTCAACTTCATCGCTTGACATCAAGTTGAGATCTCTCGATCATCTGAATCGAATCAATCGCTAGGGGCATATCAGTTTCATCGCTTCAAATCAAGTTGATATTTGTCCTTCATCTGATTCAATCTCTTAATGTTAATCAGTTTCATCACTTCAAATCAAGCTGATTATTCATTTAAACTTAATCAAAAGTTTAAAGAGTATCTTTGATCACACTCAATCTAAGCAGGTGTTCAGTATTCATTTCTTGATCAAGCTGGATAGTTTATCTTCATCGTATCTTGATCAATCAAGTTCAAGATTGATTTTTATCATCACTCACTGTGTCTAGATCAATCAAGTTCTAGATTAGTAAGATCTACTTCTTGATCAATCAAGTTCAAGTTCGGTATCTTTTATTTCTATCATTCCTCAGTTCAATCAAGTTCGGGAATGGTATCGCAAATCAATTACTCAATATTAATTAAATATTCATTTAATTAATTGAATCATTTCCAAGAATATCATTTTTTATCAATTATCCCATTTTAATTTATTAAATATCCTTGCATATTTAATTAATTAAAAAATTTGCCATTTAATCATGCAAACAGAATTAATTTATTACAAAAGAGGAACTAATTACAAAACAAGACTTGAATTGAAAATTAAACAAAAAAAATTGAATTGAGAGAGAAATCAAACTTGAGATATTATTTCTTTTTCTAAATTTAGAACTTGAAATCGAAAAAGTAATTAAATTGAATTATTGAATTATTCTCTCAAATTGGAACTCAAAGCTTTTCAGAAAAAGAAGTTCAGTTGCATTGAAAAGACTCTTTTCTTGAATAAATAAAAGAAATATCTATTTTTATCACAAATGCATGGAATTAATTTATTATTATTTCCAATGCAACTTGGACTTCTTATTTGAATGCATTTCAATTAAACTATAATTGGAATCTATCTCAAGGTTAACTTAACCTGATTTCTCAATTATTTTCAATTAATCCTAAATTGAGCTTTTCTTTTGTGATTCTCTATAAATTCAGTCTTTAGCTCTCATTCCAATTTACCCCAGAGATTTTTGAGAACACGCTTGGAGATTATTATCACGCTAATTTCACTCTGGAGTCATTGAAGATTATTGTGCTTTTTAGATTATTTGCATCCATTTTACATCCATTATTGCTTGAATTGATTATTTTGCTTGAATTATTCACCCATCTTGCATCCATATAGTTAATATCATCTAGATTAAATCCTTCATCTTGGTGTAGTCTAGTCACTGGTATTGCTTAGAAAAATCTAAGAGCAATCCTATACTCGCATCTTTTAGAAGGCAATTAGTTGCTTTGTTATGGTTTTTTACTTATTGATTATTGATTATTAACCATGCATATAATGACTTAATTGAAGTGTTGTGCTTACAGCTTACAAACCACTTTTTCACACACACACTAACCACTTGAAAGGAGATATGGGGGAATACAGCATGAGGGAACTCACTCACCATCTGGCTGAATCTGAGAGAGCCTATGATGAACTTAAAGTCAAGTATAAATCCTCTCTAGCCAAAAGAAGAGAGCTTGTTGAACAAATGATGGAAATTACGGAGAACAACTCTTCTAATGAAGCAAACATGGATGCCCTAGTCCAAGAAGTAGAGAAATTGAATGTATCCAAAACTAACCTAAGAAGAGAGATGGAAGAACTGACCATTAGGATAAGTCGGGAACTGGAAAACAGAAGAAAAACTGAAGATCTAGTAAAGGACAAGGAGCATGAGATATTTAAGTTGAATCAAGAAATTGGTACCATCACCGCTTATCTGCAAGAGGGTAAGGAAGAGAAAGAAGAAATGCAAGTTGAACTCAATGCAACCATTTTTGAGAATGAAAACCTAATGAAGGCAAATGAAGCTCTTTCCAAAGAACTTGCTGAGACAAAGGAAATTATTGCAAAGTTCAATCGGAGCTCTGAGAAGATGGACCAACAACTGGAATCAATGAAGCCATCAAAGGATACCACTGGACTTGGTTTCTCTTCATATGAGGTAGGTGAATCCACTGGAACCAAGATTGATGCACCAAAGGAGAAATCAGTACCTAAGAACAATAGAAGCAAAGGTAAGCCAAAGTTCAGACCTATATGTTTTAACTGCCATAAGGAAGGACATACTGCCAATGTATGTAGGAGCAAGACCTATAATAATTTCCCTTACATGCAAAACAATGTGTATAACCGCAAGGCTAGAATCGGTAGATTTAATGGTCATTGTTATGCATGCAATAAGTTTTGGGCATAAATATTTTGAGTGCAGATCAGTTATGAACAACCCTAGAAGTTATGCATCAAGACCAAAAGGAGTTGTCCATGAACCTCCTATGAACTGGAACCCAAATCAGTACAAAACCTTAGACCATGAGTCAAATGGTTATGGAGTGGCAAACAATTGGAGAGTGACCTATTTGATCAGTCATGGTAGTGGTCACACTACTGCAACATGCAGGAGGAAGAATGGAAAGGTGAACACTAGACCCTGGAGAGAACCTAGTATGGTATGCTATCATTGTCACAAACCAATACATATTGCCAAAACATGCAAACTGAGAAAGAATTCACCGGAAGACAGACCGGTCGACCTAGAAGGTAAAAGGAAGGTCAATGTTGAAACCACTTGGGAAGATATGAACAAAACTTGGAAAAAGAAATCTCAAGAGATGCCACAAGATGTACCAGTTTCTACACCCAGTGTGGAGATCTCTGAATCAAAAAATTGAGCTTCGAAAATCTTAAGGGGGAACATATCGGTAACAATGTTTTGGACCCCCGATGTATATCGGTAAAGTGCTTTTATCAGTATTAGTTACCTATCAACTGACAAAAGAAATGGAGTGGTAAAGTTAAGGTTTGTACCCTATCGGTGATGCATTTATTATGGTAGGTAGGAGTATGTATAAAGGTGACTCTTGTCATCATTTTTGCTTACCTATTTTTGAAGAAGAATATTTCTAGCTTGAGTAGCACAACAAAAGCAATTCATCTTGCATTCAAAAGAATCCAGAAATAAATCTTGTGCAAGATTTAGTAGCCATTTCAAGCTATCCAGTGTGGAAGTCAGATCAGTAAAGTAAGCTTTCAGAGAACTATGGTGTGCTCGATATCGACGAACCCATTTCTGAGTGGAAAGGTATTTTTCATCGAATATCTCCTATCATTCAGTATTATTTAGACATGGCTTCCACATCCAAAGTCTCCTCTAGCTCTTTTGCACCCAAGGAGTCATCCAAATCTTTTAGGAATAAGATGAATTACAATTCCCTATCTCAAATTCCCACTGGATTCATTGTCGAAGGGGATGTTTCTAGTTACATTGATTGAAAATTGGAAGACCTAGGGTCTCTAGTGATTCACTCCCAGTTAAGTTTGTTTTGTGAAAAAGATAAGAAGATTAAACCAGAGTACAACATGATCGAGAAGAAGAAATTACATAATGTAGTATATTTTCTCAAGGAATCCACAGAAGATCACATAAGAATCATTCTTAGTAGGGTTCATGGTGACAAGATGTATCTTGAATGAAAACACGACATCACACCTAAGGCACTCTATGCCGTGAACGGTTTCTACAATGTAGGAGAAGTCCCTGTTCTTCATAAAGTCACAAAAACAAAAGTAGAAGAGCTCACCAGTTCTATCAATGACAAAAGGGTAATGACTATGAATACCATAAGAGATGACTTGGTGAAGTATGCGTGCATGGTGATCGGATATAGAGTATTCTATGCTAGCAGAGTGAACTCTGTTCCTACAGCTATGGTGCATGCTGCTTATCGGATGATCAAGGAAGATGCAAAGTATGACTTGTGTACCTTCATGCAAAAACAACTCATGGAGAATTTGAAATCCATCAAAGAGGACAAGACTCCAAGGTTCAAATTTGACCAACTGCTTGTCGGGTTGTTTTTCTATTTTCAAGGGTATTTTCTGGTCAATGGTCAAGTGACCTACCGGTCACAAGACAAATCAAGGAGAGTCTACAAGTAGTGGGATCTACTTATCCAGAGACTCTGAACATGTATTTTGATGAGTTCAGATTAAAGATAAACCAAAGAACTAGGATATCGGGTGACCTAGTTAAGAAATACGAAGATGATATTTGTTTCATGGTCAAAGTGGATCATTGCATAATGGAAGCGGTTGAGCCAAGGAAAGAGGAAGTTGAGCCAATGGGCTATGAAGTGGTGAGTGATATACTCATCGGGTATGCCTCTACCCTATTTGCTTCACCACTTGATCTAAAGAAGAAGAGGACCGGTACTTACTCTGAGAGGATCAATCCTACTGATGTACCAAAGCAGAAGAAGAGGAAAGATGTGCCATCAGCATCGACATCGGTTACATCAGTTGCCAGTCCTAAAGTGACCAAGAGGTCACCAGCCAAGAAGAAACTGGAGGCTATTTCACCAAAGGTATTTGAGAGGAAGAAAAAAACCAAGAATGACACACCGAATTCAAAAGACACTTAACTGGAAGTGGAAATGAAGAAGACAAGGCAATCAAGTAAGAAGACCAAATCAATTGGTAATGTACCTGCAACCTCTGCATTGGTAAATATTCATGTTCCTTCTTATAAGCCTATGTCACACTACCAAAGGACTATAAAGAATATTAGAAGGAAAACTCTTGATGATCTAAAGGATTATTTTGATGATCTTAATGATACTGAAAAGGAAGAGGTAGAGAAAGAGGTCATTAAATACTTATGTGATAATGATCGGTCTCCAACTGATATCAAACCTTTAGTTTCTAATTCTTTGTATGATTCTTTAGATAATGAATGGCGCATTGTCATTGAAAAGGAGCAAGCAATTAGGGAAGAAAATTTTTCTCAATATTTTCCAGGTGCTTCTAATTCAGAATTGTTTGAGATTCTTAATCGGTAGAAAGGTACCTTTTTCATGAGAAGGAGAAGACTTCAGTTACTTGGAGGCAAAAACTCTGAAGTAGAAAAGGACACCCATCTGCAAGCTATAGATGCTGTCAACACGGAAAAGGTAGCCGAAGCAAATTGGCAGGTTGAGCAAGCAATTGTCCTTGCAAAATCTAAACTGGATGAAGTCTTCAATAATCAGGGTGAAAGAGTAGTTGAAAAAAATGATCTCATTGATGTTGATGCATTAGATGTTGAAGGCACTATTGTAGAGAAGGAGAAAGCGAAAGAGGACAAAGTAGAAAAGAAAAAAGCTAAGAAAGAAAACAAAGAGAAAGCATAGAAAGAAAAAGTAGACAAAAAGAAAGTGGAAAAAGAGAAGGCAGAGAAGGAAAAATAAGAGAAGGGGAAAATAGAGAAGGAGAAACTGGAGAAAGAAAAAATGGAGAAGGAGAAGGAAGAAAAGGAGAAATTGGAGAAGGAGAAAGAGGAAAAAGAGAAGGCCGACAAGGAGGCCAAGGAGAAAGAGGAGAAGGAGAAGAAGAGACAAGAGGAGCTCAAAGAAAAGGAAGGAGGACAAACTCCCAAGGCAACTGGAGATCAAGTTCATACTAAACAGGATGATCCCACCAGTCACAGTGAACTAACTCTTGCCTATCTTACCGGGTCTTAAGATGAAAATGAGCTACTGAGAAGTATACAACTTGCTCAAGAGAGATTGGAGGAACTAAGGAAGAAGAAAGAAAAGATGTTATTCAATTTGCTATTAATACTCTTTCAAGCTTAGTCCTCGATACCAATCTTCCTAATAACTATCTCTCAATGGCCCAGTTAAAGCTCCTATGCACAATAGTGGGTGATCAAGTGCAATCTTTGGAAGATGTTGCCCAGGTTTCTACAAAGAAGAAGCATGAAAAGGCTCCAGAAGTTGAACTAGTGAAGAAAATGGATGAAGACAGAGAAAAGCTGATCTAGCAGAAAGATGATATCAGTCTAGCAATGGTTGAAGGAAATATACTTTTGAGCAAAATTTGCCAGCTTGATCTATTTTGTGATGATTCTCTGAAGAATAAAGGTCAAATCCAATCAGAATTGAAGTAGTATGTGGAGACCTTGAAAGAACCATATGATTCCTTCATAGTGTATGGGCAAAGTGTAAAGACTTTCAGACAACAGATTGCTAGGATTGACTCAGAGATCTGCAGGAGTTTCAGATGCTCTTGTTACCTAAGTTGTAGATTCTTCAGAAGTGCTTTCTAAACATGGAAGCTATTATATTTACTCAGGAGATGAGTACTATGGATTCCATGGAGGATCTAGCCTTCCAGATGAAGACTCAGAGTGAAATTGCCGCCTCACTCCTAGATACCTGGTCAATAGACATGAAGGAATTTCTGAAAGACTTTAAATTTATCTTTGAGAAGTTTTATTCATTATTATCATAAATATTTACTTTGTTTTCATGATTATGCAATATGATTTTGGTAAATGTTTGAGGTATGTTTCAATTACTTTGTCATTGTTGGCAAATGGGGAGTGATATTTGAAATGAAAATTTTATGGGGAGTAGTATTGAAGTAGTACATGGCAAAGGGAGTAGTGTATATGCTTAGGGAGAGTAATTTTGATTATGGCATCGGTTTTTGTTTTGTAAGCCCTTGGATGTCATATTTTTCCTAGGTGTTGCCATCAATGCCACAGGGAGAGATTGTTGGCTTTTTGATGTTGTTTGTACTTAGTTGAGGAGATTGTTGGCATGTTTAGTTGTGATTGTCATTGATGGACACACATTTATTTTATGCATGAGTTATTCTCAACTGGTAGTATGTGATGTATTGTTCAAACTGGTATTATATGCCATTGTATGTATAGTCTTTGTTTGTAGAAGACTATCGGTGTTTTGTAGAAGGAGCTTACTAGCCAAAGCATGACTGAGGATCTCAAGCAGTATGAAGACCTCAAGGGGTACAAAGACCTCAAGTGGTATGAGGACCCCTAGAGACAGTTAATCTTTTTTGATCAGAACACTATGTTCTAGCTTACTAGTCTTTGTTTGTTAACCGGTAATTGGTATAATGGTGTTAAACTGACAAACATGTAAAGTGTGATGAGTTATCATCCACCGACACTGATGCAGTGATTCAATCGGTAAAATTGCAAAGTGTGATGAGTTATCATCCACCGACACTAAGGTGATGATTCTATGTTGTGTTAACAAATGTGTCTAGATGGTTTGAACTGAGGAAATTGTAATCCAATCTCATTGGACAGACATGAAATCAACTTCCTATATGAGGACATCATGTCTAGGGTTTTTAAAAGAGTTGAAGTGTGAGTTGTATGGAGAAGAATCGTGCAATAGAGATTGAACATGCAAAGGATAGAAGACTGAAGTAATGTTGCAAAGCATTAACATAGAGCAATTAAGGATCTAACTAAGCATTTAGTGCCACTTTCTAGATCATTCACTTGTTGATTACTAATCTCTTCGACAAGTCAAAAATCCTTAACCAGGTAGGCTCAGTCAAGCCTGTTGTAAATCCTCTAACAAGGTGGTTCACAGTTGTGGATCTGAAATCCTTTGATATGGTAATCTTTAACAGGAATTATCTCCTAACAAAGATCTGGATTCCTAACAAGATCTATTCTAGTGAAAAGCATTGTAAGGCCTTAACCGGTCTGACCTTAACTAGTCTGGTTGCTATTCTGCAGATAGTTGACTTGTGAGTTTTACTCACCGTGGTTTTTCCCATTTGGGTTTCCATGTCAAAATATATTTTGTTATGGTGATTGTGTTATTGTGGGTGAATGCTTTATTTGGTATTTGGCTTGTTTGTGTTTTAACCAGTTTTCTTTTTAAACTATTATATCGGTCTGAAGTAAAATTTCTTAAGTGTTTGATAAAGTTATTGGGTATACTAATTCACCCCCCCCCCCCCCACTCTTGGTATCCATCAATTCCCTTTTAGCATCATGGTTTGTAGGGAGCACTTGAGGAGCAGTATAACCATTTTTTATTAACATCTAGAAATCAAAGCCTAAAGAGGATAAGTAAGTTTCCATTCTTCTACTCTAGAAGGAATAGTTTGTGCCATCAAACATATTCTCTTTAGCATAGGAGTATTCATTCCTATCCATTGTGTTCACTAACTAGAATCTACCCAAGCTAGAGAAATCTTATCTAACTGAGAGCCTGAGCTCTGATACAATTTGAATAACACAAGTGATCACTAAGAGAGGGGAAGGTGAATTAGTGATATTCTAAAATTTCAAATTGAAGTGTGCAAACACAAATGATTCCTTGGGCAAAGGTTTAGTGAAAATATCTGCAATCTTCTCTTTAGTGTTCACATAAACAAGTTTAACTTCATTTGCTTCCACCTTTTCCTTCAAAAATTTGTACTTGATAGATATGTGCTTTGTCTTAGAATGAAATACCAGATTCTTTGATATATCAATAGCAACAAAGTTATCACAATGAATAACTATCGGTGCATTACAATCTACCTTTATATCCTTTAGCATTTGCTTCATCCATAAAACTTATGTACAGTTAATAGAAGTAACAACATACTCATCTTCAATAGTAGATAAAGAAGTACATGATTGTTTCTTGTTGATCCATGAAACCAACTTCTTTCCAAGAAAGAAAGCTCCATCGGAAGTACTTTTCCAGTCATCAACATCTCCAACCCAGTCAACATTTGTATATGCACATAAAGTAAAGTTATCATCCTTAGGGTACCATAAACCATATTCTAATGTACCTTGCAAGTACCTAAAAATCCTTTTCAGCCTTACTCTCATGATTTTCTCTAGGATCACTCTCAAATATTGAAACAATACAAACAAAATTCATTATGTCAGGCCTAGTCTAGGTCAAATAAACAAGACCTCCAATTATAGATTTGTATCTTGTAGGATTTACCGGTGCAAAAAAATCTTTTCTTGTCAATTTCTCACTTGTAAGCATAGGAGTATTTACCGATTTAGAATCTCCCACACCAAATTTCTTTAAAAATTCCTTAGCATACTTAGTTTGATAGATAAAAATACGTTTTTTAGTCTGAGTAATCTACAAACCTAAGAAAAATTTCATCTCACCAATCATAGTCATCTCAAATTATTTCTCCATATTCTTAGAAAATTCCATGCATAACCTCCAAAAATAATATCATCAACAAATACTTCAATAATTAGTATATCATCATTAGTGATCTTATAGTATAAATTTCTATTAGAACTACCCTTTGTAAAACCAAGCTTCAAAAGATATTTATCTAACCTTGCATACCAAGCTCTAGGTGCTTGTTTCAATCCATATAAAGCTTTCCTTAACTTGCAAACTATGTTTGTATAATTTGATAGTAAAAAAACATCAGGTTTCTCAAAAATCTTCCTCATCAAGATCCCCATTTAAAATGCACACTTAACATTCATCTGATAAACCTTGTAGTTCTTATAAGAAACATAGGCAAGAAATGATATTACAGCTTCAATCCTAGCTACCGGTGCAAAAGTCTCCATAATAAATTCCTTCCTGTTGAGAATATCCTTTACAAACCAATCTAGCCTCATTTCTTATAACTTGACCATCTTCATTCAATTTATTCCTAAAAACCCATTTAGTTCCAATAATATTCTTATTTTTAGGCTAGAGAACCAAAGTCCATGTGTTATTTTTCTCAATCTAATCCAATTCTTCTTCTATAGATTTTGACTAATAATCATCTTTATATGCCTCAATTATTGATACCAGTTCAACTTGTGAAATTAAACATACCTCATAAATTGCCAGTCTTCTTCTTGTCATCAATCCATTGTTGTTATCCCAAATGATGTGATCTTCTGAATGATTCAATCTCATGTACCTAGGAGTCCTCTGACTCTCCGTTCCTCTTCCCAGTTCTTCAGTTACTGTTGAATTTTTTGATACTGCCGAAGTAACTGGTTCAACTCCCTGTTCCAGTAAAGATGCTACCAGTTTAGATATGATCATTTCCACTGCCAGTTCCTTTTCATAAACTTTGATTTGACTTATGTTCAACTCATCTACTTTGACATTATAACTCTCCAAAATTTTCTACAATCTCTTATTATAACATCTATATGCTTTGCTTTCTTTAGAATAACCAAGAAATATACCTTCATCACATCTAGGATCAAATTTGCCAATGATATCATCTCCCTTGATATAGCATTTACTACCAAAAATTCTAAAATACTTAACTGTCGGTGTATTGCCAAACCAAAATTCATAAGGTGTCTTACTAGTTTTTCCTTTGATATGTATTCTATTGAATGTATAACCATTGTGCTCACTACTTCTCTCTAGTAGATATGAGATAGACTAGCTTCCATCATCATTGTTCTAGCAACATCCAAGATAGTTCTATTCTTCCTTTCTACAACTCCATTCCGCTGAGGTGTCTGGGGAGAAAAAAATTATCTTCTCATACCATGATTCTCACAAAAGTTGTTAAACTCACTGGGTGTGAATTCTCCACCATGATCTGACCTCAATCATTTAATCTTCAATCCTATCCTAGTTTCTACTTTAGCCTTAAAGATTTTAAACTTTTCAAATGCCTCAAATTTTTCCTTTAGAAAAGTAACTCACATCATTCTAGAATAATCATCAATGATTAGCTTCAAATATCTGTCACCTTGAAAACTAAGCAGGGCCACACAAATCAGTATGAATAAGATCAAGAACATCATTAGATTTATCTTGTATACTCCTAAAAGAGGTTCTGACCGGTTTCCCCATTTGAAATTCTTTACATACCAGATTATAGGGCTTCATAATCTTAGGTATATCTCTAGATGCCTTAGTTGAACTGATCTTCACAATGCAATCAAAATTCACATGACACAACCTTTTATGCCATAGACAACTCTCATCAATATGTGTAATCAAACAAGTATTCTCACTGGAGTTCAAATAAAATATATTAACTTTAGTCTGTGTACCGGTCGCAATCTACAAACCAAATCTGTTAATCATTTTGCATTTTACATCTTTGAACTGTAATTGAAATCCCTTATCCACTAATTGTCCTACACTCAAAATATTATGCCTTAAACCTTCAACATAATGCACCGGTAGTTATTCACTATGATAACTCTGTTGCTATTGATATATCAAAGAATTCGGTATTTCATTATAAGACAAACAACATATGTATCAAGTACAAATTTTTGAAGGAAAAGGGGGAAGCAAATGAAGTTAAACAAGTTTATGTGAACACTAAAGAGCAGATTGCAGATGTTTTCACTAAACCCGGTAAAGGGAAAAACTGTCATGCCCAACTTTTAAGCACGAACGGGATAATTTTTTTTTTTAAATCACAACTAAATAACATTAAAATGCTAATATGAAATGCACTAGCAAGTTTTGTCTTTAACTAGCTTTGAGATGACTTAAACCACTAACTCAAGTAACAAAAATAATTTAAAATTTAATGCGGAATACTAAATGAATGAACTATGTCTCATCGATTTTAACCTCTAAATTAACTTAATTAAAACTTCCTAAAATATTTGGCGAAGATATTATTAATCTTCTATAATCAAAATTTGTTTTAAGGAACAAATTAAATTAGACCTAGCACTTTATTTATAATTTCTAAAATTATATTTCAATCAATAATCAAAATGTGCTTAAAATTAAATCGACTAAAGGGTCAATTAAATTCATAATGCCCTATGTCCCATAAAGTTTAATCACATATACCTACGTCTAGGTGGGCTAAAATTATTCCCTATAGTCAAATAATTTACAACAGAATTAAATTCCCTAAAAAATTAAACTTCATAAATATTTAATTCAAAACATCTCAATATATATATATATATACACGTATAACTACACTCATAAATAAAAGAAATATATATATATATATATAATTATATATATATATATATATAAATAAAAGTGTTTTAACCATGCAAACCCTAATCCTTTATTTAATATAAAATATGCCCCTCATTTCTTTTTTTTTTCATTCTTTATTATCTTTCCACATTTTACCCTAGCCCTAACCGAGCTAGGGTTCTATTCTTTTTTTTTTGTCTGTGCAGGGTCGAGTCTATTGGGTGGCGGCCATGGATGGAGGGTCAGTGGCGGTGGTTCTCGGGGGCGCCACTCACTGTGGAAAACCACAATGGCGGCGCTCGGGCTGTCCACTATGGGAAGCCACAATGGTGACGATCACTATGGTCACCCACAGTGGCGGCCCTCGGGCCGTCCACTGTGGTCACCCACAGTGGAGGCTCCCTGTCCGCGCCGAGCACTGTGCTAAACACAGTGGTTCGGCCCTAGTTTGGCCCTGAAACCCTATGCGATGAGTTATTTTTTTATTATATATTTTTTTATTTAAAAAAAATTATTTCGCTTATAACATTTAATAAATTATATATATATATGTATGTATATTTTTATATAAATTTGTATATATACATATATATATTGTTTGCATATTTTATGTTTATGTTGTGATTGTCATTGATGGACACATACTTGCATTGAGATCCCCTTTATATGTACGAGTTAGAGCACAATCAGTATTTGTTCCAACCGGTATGTTGTATTATAGTCTTTAGACTATTGGTATTTTGCAGAATGTGTTTAGTGGTCTAAAGCGGCATGTCGACCCCAAGCGGTTCATGGATCCCAAGCGGTACAAAGGATCATTGTGGCAAAACACATTTTTACCAGTCTTCATTTTTGTCAAACTGACAACTGGTATTTTGTATGAACCGGTAATACTCTATGATGAGTTACCATCCACCAATTGTTTGACGGTGCCAACACTTTTACGGTGCTTTTTGTGTCATGTTACCAAGTATGTCTAGGTTCATTGAACCTATGAAATTGTAATGTAATCCTATTGGACCGACATGAAATCAAATTCCTTTATAAGGACATCATGTCTAGGGTTTTGGGTTGTTGATGTTGTCGTTGTTGCGATAGTTGATATTGCGGCTAGGGTTTAAGGTGGTTGAGGAGTTGGAGAGAATATGAATGTGTAGAAGGCTGAAGTAATGCTGGAGTGCATTAAGAATGAGCTATCAAGGATCTAACCAAGCAGTCTGTGCTATTAGATAGATCAAACACTTGTTGATTACTCACATCTTTGACAAGTCTGTAGCCCTTAACCGGGTAGGCCCAAAAGCCTTTTGTAAATCCTCTAACAAGGTGGTTCACATCTGTGGATCTAAAATCCTCTAGCAAGGTAGTCTTTAATCGGACTTATCTCCTAACAGAGATTGAGATTCCTAACAGGATCTGTTCTGGTAAAGAACATTGTAAGACCTTAACTGGACTAACCTTAACCGGTCTGGTTCCTATTCTACAGATAGTTACTTGTGAGTTCCATCTCACCGTGGTTTTTACCATTTGGGTTTCCATGTCAAAATCTCTTGTGTTATGGTGTTTGTGCTTCTATGGGTGAATGCATTATTAGCTATTTAGTTTGCATGTTTGTTAACCGGCTTGTCTGCTAAACTGTTTTACCAGTTTACTAACAGTCTTGCAAAGTGTTTAAGTGAAAAGATTTTTGGCATACTAATTCACCCCCCCCTCTTAGTATTCATCAATTGGTATTAGAGCCAACCTTTCTATAAGTTTAACCACTTGGAAAGAGATATGGGGGAATATACTTTGAGGGAACTTACCCACCGGCTCACTTAGTCTAAGCAAGCCTATGATGATCTTATGGTCAAATACAACGCATCTCAAGCAAAAAGAAGAGAACATGCAGAAAAGCTGATGGAGCTATCTGAAAATAGTTCTTTAGATGAAGCAGACATGGAAACCCTAATTGCAGAAGTAAATAAGTTGAATGAATCAAATTCCAACCTGAGAAAGGAGTTGTAAGGACTGACTATCCGAATGTGTCAAGAGCTTGAGAACTGGAGGAAAGCTGAAGATCTGGTGAAAGAAAGAGATCATGAGGTCTCCAAGTTGAAACAAGAGATCAGTGTCCTAAATGCTCAACTCCATGCAAGCAAAGTGGAAAAGGAAGACATGCAAGGGGAACTAAACATTGCCATCTCTGAGAATGAAAACCTGTTGGAAACAAATGTTGCTATTTCCAAAGAATTCTCTGAGTCAAAGGAAATACTTGCTAAGTTCAACAAGAGTACTGTCAAGCTAGAGCAAAAGCTTGAATCTGCCAAACCGGTGAAGAATACCAATGGACTTGGTTATTCCGGTCATGAGGAAGGTGAGACCTCTAGTATAAATGCTAGAACATCAAAGGATAAAGGTAAGCAAGTGTTTTAACCTATTTGTTTTAACTGTCTTAAAGAAGGACATATTGCAAATGTGTGTAGGAGTAAGGCTTACAATAATTTTCCTTATTTCTTAAATGATAAGCCTAGATCCTATAGATTTGATGGTAACTGTTATGCATGCAACAAGTATGGGCATAGAGTATCTGAATGCAGGCCTGTTATGAATAACACTCGAAGATATCCTCAGAGGACCCAAGGAGTTGGTCCTAAACCTTTTATGAACCGGAATCACAACCAGTTTAATGCCTTGAATCATTAGCAAAGAAGCGGTGGCTATCAAGCAGCAACTAGATGGAGAACAAACTGTATGGTATGTCATGGTCATGGTCACACTACTACAACATGCAGAAGGAAGAATGGAAACATGAATAATGGACCTTGGAGAGCAGCTGGATTGGTCTACTATCACTGCAACAAACTGGGTCACATTGCCAGATTTTGTAGATCAAGAAAGGACATATCTGATGATATACCAGTCACTTCGAAGGGAAACATTGATGTTGACACTATTCAAGCAAACATGAACAAAATCTGGAAGGAGAAACTAGTGGTGTTACAAGAGGAACCGGTTTCTGCACCTAGTGTGGAAATCACAGATTCGACAAACTAAGCTTCAAAAAGCTTAGGGGGAGAAAATGGCGAAATGTTTCAAACCCCTAGTTTACACCGGTAAAAGACCTTAACCGATATGTTATACCTATCATTTGGCAGAAGACCGCAAATAGTCAAAAGGCAAATTAGGGTTTATGCCCTAATGGAGGAGCATTAATGATGGTAGGTGAGGAATATGCTTAAAAGAATTTTAAAAATCATTTCTCACTATCAGTTTTCGAGCGAAGAAAAGTTTTTCAAAGAGCAGAGTGACAAAAAGGTGATTTGAGCTGAGATTTTAAGAAATTGAGAAACCGTGAAGGATATTCAAATTCAAACTACAAACGGTCAAGTGGAGAACACTAAGCGATGATTCAGCAACCGACGGAGTGTGAAGTGAAGGAGAATTGGCAAGCCCTAAATTCACGTGTTTCAAAAGGTATTTCTCAAGTTCTTAAAATTTCTATCATGACTTCCACATCTCATACCAGTTCTAGTGCATCTGTCGAGTCTGCAAGTTTTATTCAATGAAAGTCCAAGTATAATGCCCTATCACAAGTTTCGACTGGTGTGATAGTAGAAGAGGGAATTTATGACTACATAGATTACAAGATTGAAGACCTAGGGTCTCTAGCTATCCACTCCCAGTTAGGTTTATTTTGTGGCAAGGATAAGAAGATCAAACCAAAGTTTAATATTTTGGAGAAGAAGAAGCTCCACAATGCTATTTACTTCCTGGAGGATTTCACAGAGGATCATATAAGGATCATTCTGAGTAGAGTCCATGGTGATAAGATGTACCTGGAGAGAACACATGACATCAAACCGCAGGCAATTCATGCAGTCACCAGATTCTACACCACAGGGGAAGTGCCAGCCCTAAGGACGGTAATCAAAACTGAAATGTCCAAGCTCACCTGTTCAGTGAGTGACTCATGAGGCATGACAGTCAATTCTATCAAGGATGATCTGGTGAAGTATGCATGTATGGTGATTGGATACCAGACATTCTCAGCCAACAGAATTAACTCTATGTCTGTGTAGCGGTAAATGTCGCTTATCGGATGATAAAGGAGGATGCATCATTTGATCTGTGCACTGGTATGCAGAGACAACTCTTGTTGAATCTGAAGTCGATCAAACAGGATAATGCACTAAGGTTCAAGTTTTGACAACTATTGGTTGGGTTGTTCTTCTATTTCCAAGGCAACTTTCTAGGAGTAGGAGATGTCCAGTGGTCTACTGACCAACCGGTGACCAAGCAAATCAAGGAAAGCATTGAAGCAATTGGAACCAGTTACCCTGATATTCTGAACAAGTATTTTGATGAGTTCAGATAGAAAATGAGCCAAAGAATGAGGATATCAGGTGACATCATCAAGAAATATAAAGACGATATCTATTTCACCATCCAAGTGGACAAATGCATAATGGAGGCTGTTGAGCCCAGACAGAAAGAAGTGGAGCCAATGGGCTATGAGGTGATGTATGATATGCTGGAAGGGTATGCCTCTACCCTTATTGCCTCACCTCTTGATCCTAAGGAAAAGAGGACTGAAACCTATCTGGAAAGGGTTACACCGGTCGAGGAACCCTCTGCAAAGAAAGGAAAAGAACCGACAATAAAGAAGGCAAAGGCAGTGCTTGCAACATTAGCACCAGTTACTACTGCAACTCCAAAAGTGACCAAGCGGTCACCAGCCAAGAAGAAATCGGAAGAAACACTGGCTCAAGTGTTCAAGAGAAAGAGGAAGACAAAGAATACCTCTCCAGACTCAAAAGAAACTATGTCTGAGGAAAAGCCAAAGAAAACACGTCAAGCATAGAGGAAGACAAAGAATGAACCGACATCATCTGCACCGGTAAATATAGATATCTCTTCCTATAAACCTTTGACACATTGTCAAAGAACAATAAAGAATATTAGGAGAAAAGTGCTACATGACTTAATTGAGTGTTTTGATGACTTTAATGATGATGAAAAGGAAGCGGTTGAAAAGGAAATAATTCAGTATTTATGTGTTAATGACCGGTCGCCCTCAGAGATTAAACCTTAGACACTAGATTATTTATATATGTCATTAGATAATAGATGGCACATTGCCATAGAAAAGGAACAAGAAAATAGGGAGAAAGTTTTCACACAGTACTTTCCCGACCTATCAAATTCTGAATTATTTTATGTTATTGACCAAAATAAAGGACTCTTCTTCACTAGAAGAAGAAGACTTTGGCTGTTAGAAGGTAGAGTTGATGAAGTTGAAAAAGACACTCATCTATATATGAGAACCGTTGTCCAGTCTCACAAAGCGCGTCTAGCCAACCAACAAGCTGAAAAAGAACCGGTTATATCCAAACCGGACGAAGTATTTGATGATGAAGGAAATCCGGTTGTTGAACCGATCGACACCATTGATATTGATGCTCTAGATGTAGAGGATGTTACTTAGGAAACACCATTCGAGGCAACAAGATAGGAGCAACAGGCTAAACAGGTTGATAAGCAAGTCAAGGATAGACAGGAAGTAGCAAAGGAAGAGGCCGAGCAGAGGAAAAAGGATGAAGAAGAGAAGTGGAAAAAGGATGAAGAAGAGAAGCGGAAAAGGATGAAGAAGAGAAGAAGAAGAAAGATGAAGAGGAGAGAAAGAAGAAGGATGAAGAAGAGAAAAAGAAGAAAGATGAAGAGGAAAAGAACAAGAAGGATGAAGAAGAGAAAAAGAAGCAAGAAGATGAAAAGAAAAAGAAATAAGAGGAAGACAAGGAAGAGGAGAAGAGGACATGATTCCTGAGCCTAAAATGCACTTTCAGCTCACCCCAAGTCCTAAAATGAACCTAAAATGCACTTTCATTTGCATTTTATCCAAATGCACTTTCAGCTCACCCCTCGAAATGGGTACCTGATAAACTTATCCAAATTGAATTCTGAAGTTGCACATCATTGCATAGGCCAAATGAAAGGTTTAGGACATGATTCCTGAGCCTTACCCTTTGAAAATCAACTGTCTCCATTTAACCCTCTCTCTAACTAGGCCATTCAAATTGACACATTTAGGTACTTTTCTGACATGCAGAGCAAAATTTTGAAATGGGCCTCTAAACTTGACTCAAATTTAATGAGTCCCAATAATGGCTCTGACTAGGGATGGTTGATTGCAAGATCAACACAAGAATCTAGAATCAATGGTTAAGTAGACCACCCAAAAATGGAATCACTCTTCTCTTCTCAAAAATAGGGCTTCCTTATTCAACCCAAACAACATGGTACTTTATTGAAAACCACACAACTAAATCAAAGTGACTGTATAGTATATACAACACTGACAACTGATCATAAGCTGCTCAAACAATATTAGCATTTACCTCTGTCAAAAATATTATTCTCATCACCTGATGTTATGATCCAAACAAAGGCACCTCTCAATAACAACCGAGCATAACTTTTATAATCCACCTCTTTTGTCTCATCACTGTAACAACTGGTGTGCTTACCTTTGGTCTGATTTTGAACTTTGCAATCACACACTACTTCAACACAAGTAAAAACATGAGACAATTCACCATAGAGGCCTTCCCACAAGATATCATACATTTCACTATCCCAATCAATTCTACCATTTGCAAAGACATCATCATGTTGAACTTCAAAAAATAAAGCATTCAATTTCAACATTGCAATTCCTATCAGCACTCACCTTGTTATCATTTAAATTCATAGAATGAGGGGCATTACTAATCAACTGATGCAAACAAGGAACATAAATGTTACAACCCGGATGTGATACTTCACTATCTTGATCACACTCTATACTCTCCTTGTTTATCAAACTCAAAACTTCCGCATTCTCAAGATCCCATTCATGGAAAAGAATGCATACCTCTCGCTGAAGAAAATCCTCAGCTAAGTCTTCCTCTTTCAGGTTTACATCTACTTGAAACACTTCCATTTGTGGTCTGAAATAATCATCACACAACTCATGCCTCTTGTCTTCATCATGAAGTAAATTTTTACAACCCATGTTACTGATGTTCGGAACTACATCAACATTACAAACTTGTTCAACACAAGGGAAAACTTCAGCATTTTCATCAATAAAATCAGCACCATGAACATTAGTATCAAAAGCAAAGAAATCCATATCCGGTTCAAGCAAACTATCATCATTTTCATTCTCTTCATGGTACCTCAAATTATGAAAGCATTCAAATGTGGGTTCATTTAAATCTGAAAATAGAACATTATTAGCACTGTCACATACATTCTTATCTTCAAAAACACTTTCATTTTCAGATTCATAACTAAGGTACATAACTTGGTCTCCTCTTGTATCATCTTCATAAGATGAATAATAAGAATTCTCATAACCATCATCAGCTGCATGATTGACATTCATTTGCTGATCATAAGAAAGTGAATAACTCATACCAAGATTGTTCTCATTCTGAAATTGATCTTCATTGTTCATTTGCATACCTTCAAGGTGCTAGGAATAGAACTCATTGTCCTCATAATCAACAACACCACTCCATTCTGAAACACATTCATCACTGGGTATACTTGCACTGAACACATCATCAACATCATTCACAATTTCATTTTCAGATTTATCAGACTTAACCAAAATCTGATTTTCATCATATTGCACATCTTCACTTACATAATTAGCAACATTTGGTGATCCTTTAGTATTTGGTATTTGAACATCAGATACATCAACAACATTTAAAGATCGATGGGCATCACCATCATTTTTTCATTTTTACTATCCCTGAGAGATGCATGATTCACTTCATAATTGGAAACTACATAATCAGCATAACCGGCATACAAATCAAATGGTACATATCCCTTGTATATATCTATCTCTATATCAACATTTTCACAACACTTCCCAGTGATCATTCCATCATTACTGTGAGAGACAACCAGCATAAACAACATAGGTTCTTGACTCTTATTCAAATTTGAAACACATGCAGCAACAAAACCTTTTGGAACTACAGAGCTTGATATGTTTGGACAAGGAATGATTTGATCAGTTTCAAATGGTATTTCACCATTGAAGGTGCTTTGACAAGTAATGACAGTGGACACAAACCTCTTGGCTATCCCAAATTTTAAATTATTTTCGATGTCCCTAGCTATGTTAAAAGCTTCATACAAGGTTTTGGGTTCTTTGTTTCTCAATAAGAAACCCATCTTCTTACCAAAAGCACTCATATAGATATCCAGACATACTTTATCATCAAACTGATACTTTCTGGAAATTTTAGACAATGTTTGTGAAAACTTGATATTAAATGTTGGTACCAATTCATCTTCCCTGATTTGTATATAAGTGAATTATTTCAGTAAATCACAATCACTCATTTTTTCATCAAATTGATCCATGAAATCTGAAATCAATTCTTCGCATGAGGTAATAGAATTCACTGGTAAAAAAGAAAACCAATCCCTTGCATCCTCTTTTAGTGACTGAACAAACAATTTCATGCATATATCTTCCTGACAAATTTCAAACTCTCCTATCAAATCTGAAAATCTTTTCACATGTTGACATGTTGATTTTGATTTCTTCCCACTGAAAATTGGCAAATACTTTCTAATTTCTATGGGTATGGGATTTGGGTAACCCGGAATACCTTCAAAGTTTAGAGCAGCATGATACTTCATACTGAAACTCTTCCTATTACATGGTTGTTCTGGTTTACTAGGCATGGCTCTATGTGGAAATACACAAGGCTGAAAAACTTCACTATTCATTTTCCTTCTTACTCCCACAAATGATTATGCAACCTTGTGTTGAATGATAAAACACTTCAAACACATATCAGCATACTGAAACTATTCATAACATTGCTTGACACAATTTTTTTCCTAAATTTGCATACTACGGAAGATCATAAACACTGGATATTTTAGTAGAATAGTTATGCAAATTTATTTTGTGATTCTTCTTTTCCTCTAGACTAGTGCTATTCACTAAATGGGAAAATGACATTACACATTCTAATTTTTAGAACAAATATCTTTTCATTTGAAACCTCTGAAAAATACCTAGAGATTTGCAGCTGTAAGACTTGTAGATCTGAAGATTTACTTCACATTTTAGCACTATCTTTTACCTCAGAGTCGCCACCTCTTGCATAGAGGACATTTTGAACAACAGAATGTCATTCAATACTTAATTAATTCTCTATTTACTTCTTCAATCTTGCTGCAACAAACACTCTTCCAGGCTATTTAACACTGGTATGAACCACAGAGTCACCCCCCAAATAAGGAATTGGGGAAAAGTTCACATACAGCTGCAAGCACTTCTTACAACTTTCAACAATGAACTTACTGTTACTCTTTCATAAAATATGACATGAAACCCATATCATTTTGCAAATCCAAAACAAGGAACATTCTCTAACATAAAATTCAATTTCAAAACTCTGTGCATACACAATGGACAGATTGGCTGGATATGAAATTAGGCAATTCTTATTCAGCAAGTCCCCAACATAGTCGCCATTTTTGTTGTTCACCAAAAGTGATAACCCAAGAACACCTGCAATTGATCTATGAAGTAGCCAATTCAATCTATGAAGAACCTCAGAGCTTGGACAACATGACAAGGATATGAATCCTTCTACTCTTCAAGCTCTGCAAAACCTAGGTGGGTATACCTTTGATGCTTAAAATTAAATCTATTACACACCTATGACAACATTAACATAAACAGATAGATTTCACCAGGGCTCTAAAACAAGTAGTTTATTGCAGATGGGCTAGATCTACATATAAAACTCAACTATGCTTGAGCATGAGATAGATGAAACATTTCAAAACATAACATAAACTAAAGATATTCTGATTGGATTTTAAATTGGTTTGAGAACACCCTTAATTGCAAGATTAGTGCCTTATCCAAGGGCAATAGAGTCATACATCAAACTATAAATGGAAGCTTTGATTGCAAATCCATCTTCATTATTAAATATTCATGCATTAATACCTTGTATAAATGCATTACTGAGATCATTCACAAAATCATCAGATCTTGAAACTATATTCCATTATTCATGATTTATTACAGAATTTAAATCCTTCCTTGAAGAATCCCTGCAAACAATCACAACTATCTCCTTGAGATAACAAATTTCATCCTCCTTGAGGATTTGATTTGATAAAATGGAAATACAAATCTAGAGACAATCTTGTGTGAATTTATGTATGCCTTACATACACAAGAACCTACAACTAAGAACACCTATAGCATGAGTCAAACTCTATTCTATGGAAAAGGACATTGCCCTATACAATTTTGAAAAGAAATTAGAATTGGAAGCCATGAAAATATGGACCCCCTCTCCAAATTTTTGGAACCCTTACAAATGAGAAGAATTGAGAATAAGAAGAGGGAAAGATCAGATCTGCAACCGAAATTGCCAAGTGTCTATTTTCTTTAACTGAAATTCTTTACCTTCTTCTTTCTAATGGAAACTTCTCTTGAAATATCCCAAATTTGTTAAAATTAACCACCTAATCAGAATCCTCACTCCGAGAGCTTTCCGAAAATATATAATACTTCATATTTTGGCCAAAAATTGAGCCCTGAGCGAATTAATTCTTCACATGTGCACAATCATTTAAATTTTTGAATTTTCAATATAGTTTCAACTATATAATAAACTAAATTTAACTTTGATTTTTTGCTCCTTTTGTGCTCTGACGCCTTGCCATGTGGCGATCTCTAATTGGTTGATGGGGTCCACTGGGCACCACCTCGGATGACACCTCATCACTCCGCCATGTGTCCACTTGCTTGTCGGCCACCTCAACGCCACCTCGGTGCCATGTCATCACCACCTAAGCTCCACCTATGTGCCACCGGACAACCACCTCACCGGGGCCCGCTTGCTGGACCGCTGACTAGACCTGCCACCTGTGCACCACCTGGCTTTTGCCATTTCGCAATGGGTAAGTTTCGTGCATGTTTGGGTCACGAAGTCATGCGAGCTGTCGATCTTTATCGCACTTGCTTGATCTTTAACTCACTGCATTTTCACCCTAGGCTTTTCACCATTTTGCAGCCCTTAAATCATGTGCATCTCACCTTCGCAAAGTCGCGTCGACCGTCGATCTTCTCTAAACTTGCTCGCTGGTTAAGTCGGTCTTTCTCTGCAAAATTTTGCCCGACTGCCTCGAGATCCATGCCTACATAGGGTCCACATTTCGCCATCTATCATCCTCCCTCGGTAGCCTTGGGATTCATGCCCGCGCATGGGGTCCACTTGGGTGCTCATCCAACACCTTGTGTCAAAAGCCCAAAGCTTTGACACTATGGTAGTGTGGAGTATTTCTTTTATATATTAAAATTTTCCCCTCCATAGCCAATGTGGGATATATGCATCTTCCTGGGAATGCATTTTTGAAAGTTTTTTCTGAGTCTTTTCATGGAGCCTTTGGTATGAAACCTTCTTAATGCTTAAACTCCATCCTCACACCATACTCTATATGCCATTTGCATTTGAAGCCTTTTCCACTTGCATTTGATTAAAGTTTCAATGGTTTGTTGTTCAACTACCACGCACAACGGAAAGAAGATTGGCCAAAACCTTTTCATTTTCCTGAGAGTTTATAAAATTGTTTAACGCTGCCCCCATGAGGAAAAATGCTGGGAGAAGTTGTGGAATTTGGGTATACACCTACCATTGCACTTTGCTAAAGGACTTATCTTTTACCTACTGTGTGGGAGAAGCTTTAGCTGCTGATTGCACTTGCTTAAAAGTTCCCATGCTTTTACAATGCCACGTGAGGGAGGAGGGAAGCTCTGTTAAATTGCATTTGCTGCAACTTCAATACCTCCCAAACATAACACAAAATGAGGATGTTGGGAAGGTTGTGGAATTTGGCTTTGTGCTAGCCGTTGCATTTGCTAGGAAGTGTCAATTTGTTTTTAAACCACACCATTTCATTTGTTGAATTTAAAATGCCCTTGTTCAAACACCACCGCTAGCTAAGAAGGATAAGGAGGCACGTGAGGAAGGAGGAATATGGTTCTTGTTTGACATTTGCATTCGTTGGAGACATAAACTCACGTCACACTCTACCTGACATAATGTCTTTGCATGGAGTTTTGATGCTTGCTAATGGCATTTGCTAAAACATGTTTTAATGGGCTGCAATTGCTAAAAATTCCAAATAAAAACTTCAACACCTCTTTACAACCTCCAATCTGGCATTTCACCAGCATATTGAATTTGTTGTTTAAAAATTAAAATGCATTTTCATTGTTAACTCCCACCATAGAGGGGACATTGGCAAAGTTACATGGACTTGGGTTTGCACATACCAATCTGCAATTCATTGAAGTTTTAATGCCTTTTCTAAAACCAATTCGCCATTAAAAATTAATGCATGGGCATGAGCCAAGTCAAGCCCCAAAGTGGGTCTGACTAATTTTTTTTTCGTTTCCATGCAATTGACCTTCGAAATGCTTGATGAACCTTAAAAATACCTCTGGAATTGATCGACACCATTTTCGGATCATTAGACTGAGTTTTGCAACTTTCAGGCAATTACACTACATTTTCGCATTTAATCGCAAAGATGTAATTTTCAAAGTGGTCAAAACACCTTTCTGGACCTCGCCATCTGACAAGCATGTACTCTGATATACAAGGATGAAATATACCAAATGATTTCTCAGGATGAGTCCCGAGCAAAGAGATATTAATCGATGAAAATGACCAACTGGCTTTGTCGAGACTGCGGACCTGATGAAGTCAATGTTCTGGCAACACATGATGCCTTTCTCAAAAATATCAAACAACTTCCATAGGTCCTCAAATTTGAAACACAGGTACCTTGAAGTAAATATTAAATCTTTGAATTCTCAGTTTGACCAAAAATCTGACTGGGTGCAAATGGCGCACTCATGAAAATGGCTAAATTAACTGATATAACATTGAAAGTACAGATCACTGAAAATGATGACTCAATGAACCCTTTTGAAAACTGATCAAACGGATTGGTAGAGGCTTGAAATTTAAAACATGACTCATCATTTATACCAACAATAGCCCAGAACAAACATTCTAGCATAACACTCATTGAGACAACTTTTACACTTATGCGAAACAGGGCTCCGACTAGGTGCTGAAACAGGGACGTGTCAAACCATACAAATTGCAAACATATTGATCTTCAAAAACTGGGCAAATGGATTCGCTAAGACTTGAAACTTTGTAGGATGAGTCACATTTATGCATAAATTTGAATCCATTTTGAATTTCTTCATGACAATCAACAAGGCAAAAGATATAAACACCCAAAGTAGGCTACTCAATAAAATTTGCATTTGTGCCTAAAATGCACTTTCGGCTCACCCCTCGAAATGGGTACCTGATAAACTTATCCAAATTGAATTATGAAAGCTGCACATCATTGCATAGGCCAAATGAAAGGTTTAGGACATGATTCCCGAGCCTTACCCTTTGAAAATCAACTGTCTCCATTTAACCCTCTCTCTAACTAGGCCATTCAAACTGACACATTTAACTACTTTTCTGACATGCAGAGAAATTTTTTGAAATGGGCCTCTAAACTTGACTCAAATTTAATGAGTCCCAATAGGTTGTTGATGTTTTCGTTGTTGTGATAGTTGATATTGCGGCTAGGGTTTAAGGTGGTTAAGGAGTTGGAGAGAATATGAATGTGTAGAAGACTGAAGTAATGCTGGAGTGCATTAAGAACAAGCTATCAAGGATCTAACTGAGCAGTCTATGCTATTAGCTAGATCAAACACTTATTGATTACTCACATCTTTGACAAGTCTGTAGCCCTTAATCGGGTAGGCCCAAAAGCCTTTTGTAAATCCTCTAACAAGGTGGTTCACATCTGTGGATCTAAAATCCTCTAGCAAGGTAGTCTTTAATCGAACTTATCTCCTAACAAAGATTGAGATTCCTAACAGGATCTGTTTTGGTAAAGAACATTGTAAGATCTTAACCAGTCTGGTTCCTATTCTGTAGATAGTTACTTGTGAGTTCCATCTCACCGTGGTTTTTCCCATTTGGGTTTCCATGTCAAAATCTTGTGTTATGGTGTTTGTGCTTCTGTGGGTGAATGCATTATTAGCTATTTGGTTTGCATGTTTGTTAACCGGCTTATCTGCTAAACTGTTTTACCGGTTTACTGTCAGTCTTGCAAAGTGTTTAAGTGCAAAGATTTTTGGCATACTAATTCACCCCCCTCTTAGTATTCATCATATATATAAATCAGTATGTTTTTAAAAAAGAACTCATTTATATATATATATATATATATATATATATATATATATATATATATATATATATATATATATATATATATATATATATATATATATATATATATATATATATATATATATATATATATATATAAACTGTATATTAGATCTAGGGCATTTTCTTTGTAAATAAATGTTGATATTCCTTTATTTTGAAACATTTTAACAAATTAGATAAATACTCTAGATTAAAATCATTGTATTTATTTCCTTTTATCAAAATCCTAGTTGCTAAAAATAAATAGATAGATTATTTAAATAGAAATTTACTTTCTGCAAAAATAAAGTAAATAACAAAATTAAATATACTTAGAACAACTCTAGAAATTATGTGTTTCTATTAATCTGTTTAACTATAGATTTTATTTTCTGCACATAAACAAATGACAAAATTTAATAATTCTTATAGCTACTATATAAATGACAAAATTTAATAAATTTAATAGCAACTAGATAAATGAGTTCATATTTAAATTAAATCTTAGAGGTATGCTTAGGAAATATCTGATTCTTTTTATTTTCAGAATTCACATGCAAAATAGACTTTCATTTCCAAACTAACTTGCATACTACTAACACCAACTACAGGGAACTTAATCCAAGATAAATGTATTTCTTTTGCAACAAAATATTATTTAACAAACTAATTTCATTTATTTAGAGTACGTTTAAAATACATTATAGCCATCAATACAAATGGGATCTCTCATTTCTTTTCTTCAAAATAACATGCTAAAATATTACAACTCTTTAAAAAGTATTTCAAAGACACTATCGTCACTTTACAAATGGGTCTCTCATTTCTAATAAATGAGGACTTTTCAAAATAATAATTACATTTACAAATATTTTTCTGCAACAAATAACTCTAGCAAACTTCCACTTGTCCTCTTCTTTTCTTTGGACAACCTGCAATTTAATCAAAGCTATGACCATGAAGTGCTCACCTCCCAGCCTAGGCTAACTAGTAGCCAGCCCCGAGCTTGAAGAACCAAGCCCTAGATAGGTTACACACATGAAAATATAATAAACACGGGAAAAACAATCGCATACACATTCCCAACCCAGGCTACACTGCACCACACATTGTGATGTCTTTTCAAGGGTGGTAGTAGACCAAGTGCCCTGAGGAGACTACAAGTATGGTAAAACACAAAGCCACCTCATGGCAAACCAAATACATCATAAGTATAACAACCCCACATACGTATGCCCCCCAAGGCATTCATGCCTTATTTCCCTCCTTATGACCCCCAAATGCATAAACAAGCCATGCAACAAGGGTCACATAAATATTCCTTGTGATCACTCTCATAACGAGAGTCTCTCACTCGAGGGCTATCAAACTGCTACCACCCACAAGACCATCCTCTCTACCAAGAGTAGGAGGCCTTGGTTACTCCCAAAGCACATAAAATGCATACAATAAGTAAAACATACAACACAAATAATTTTCCAAGGAAAACATACAAGAAACTAGCCTTTTTACACAAGCAATTCTTTTCTACATAACATGCAATATGAAAAACATTACAAGAAAAGTTAAACCAACTTTCAAACTACCCAAAGGTATGCTAGATTAGTTGAGGATGAGTAGCCCAATTCCACAACCCCTTGCTTCTCTACACTTAGCCAAATACCTAATTCAAATCTATCTTTTTCTTTCAAAATTTCTTGTCTCCAAAAATGGAGAGTGGGTGATTACCCGCAAAATCTCTCATTCTTGCCTAAAAAGGCCTCAGTGAGAGTTCTCATAGGTTTCTAAAATTGAAAAAGGAAAAGTCAGAAAAAGATCTAAAAGGATCTCTCATCAAAAAGGAAAGTTAACAACTTAGGTGATGCCTTCTAATTTTCAATTTTCGCTTAACTTAGGAAACCCACTTTTTAGGGTGTCTAAATGGTCACATGGGAGTTGAAACATGCCTAAAATTACTCCTAACCCTTAGGTATACCTTATGGGCTTTAGGAAACACTCTTAAACTACCCCTAGGTGTCCATTTAACCCCTTTTAAACCCCTCTGAAGTTAATTTTCGGGTCAAAATTAAGTTGGCCACCCCAAAGATTCTCTTCCCAAGGCAGTTATGGTATCACATTAAATTAATTGAAAAAGCTATGGTTAAAAAACTCCCTCCAAGAGATGATTTAAAAAAAAAACCAAAACATAAATCCACACGTGTCAAGTGACACAATAAAAATAATTTTACAAAATTATACATGAAATCTTGTCTCTTGTTGGATTTACACAAATAAATAAATTCAATCTAACACACATGCAACATCCACTTTTACAAATAAAATACTATACAAACGGGGTGTTGTCTCTGCAAATAGACAAACCCTAGTTTTACGAATGTACATAGGTCTAGGTTTGGTTCTCCATAATATTTCCATGGTCACATGGATAATTTTCCTGCGCATCTCAATTACACATTAGTAATTCCAAATAACCTCATATAATATAAAACACATAAATAAGAATACACATCAAACACTCTACATACAATATACATTTAAACAAATCAATACATCTTACATCCAAACAACTCCACATAAGCAAATATCATAATTCTCATAATTTTGATCCACACATAAAACATGCATCCTATTTCTATCATCATAGTAAAGTCCTGCAAATCCAATAATGACATATATCATCTCAAATTTATCCTATTCTAGAATCATGTAGAGTTCTATATCATAAAGCATATAAATGAAGCATCAACATATAGCAATGTTATCCAAATCATGGAATCATATAGGTTCGAAATCCATAATGCATAAAAATAAAGCATCCATAATAGTCTCAACATAAAAATCACTGAAATGCTAAACTGAGTTGGGGTAGGGCCTCACACCCTCCCCCTCTAGGAATGAACTTCCTCCTAGAGTTCATCAAAAAGATGGAGGTACTGTAATGCCCCACCAGGAAACCCCAAAGGGTTTAAGTTTAAAAACACTCAAATAGAGTGTAAATATTTTTTTTTTAATTTTTTTTTTAATAATAATTTAGAGCGTTAATGAAAAATTACAACATTAAGATAGTTTGAAGTTATCTCAAAGTTATCTCTAACTAGATAACACAGCGGAAGGCTAAAATGATCCTAAGGAGTTTCCCAACGCGATTACATAACCTTACACCTAACTCAACTTGCGTCATTAGATTCATTAAACTGGATATCTTAATTACGAGATAATGCATAGATCTTGATTATATATGTGTTCAATGGTTTGACATCTTATAATTTTTAGGAAGCGTTCATTTACTTTGGGTGGTTAGGAGGCCATTGAGAGGTTATTTATTCATTGCACTTTAATTCATAATTACATTAAGAGGCCTCCAAAAAGGTTCATGCGTTTAAAATAATGAAGTTCATTCGTTTGGGTTTAAGGTAACCACCCGCAATTGATTTCTTTCTTAAATATTAAAAGTATGGTTAAACAGACAAGATTCATTCATTAAGGATTAACTACAATTAATAGAGTGAGGTCCCTTCATTTGATTTCATGCATAGCCAACTAATGAGTTGTAGTTCTTTTATGAAAGGTAAAATGTGAGTAGCCGTAGAATTCATTTTTGAAGTTTTGATAATGCAAATAAATGGACTATTAAGGTGGATATGCATTAGGACACACAAGAGCATCCTTTAAATTGAAATATCGTTAGCTAGACGACATTCATCATTTCAAGATTAGAATAATAAGATCATAGTGACGTTCTTCTATTAGGATTGAAATACAATTATCTTATTGCATATCACTCTTTTTTTTGTTAAATGAAGTTAATATGAGAGAGATACTTTTACTAAGATTTAATGTATAAACAACTAATCAATCATTTTCCCATTTTAGTTCAATTTTAGCAACCATAAGGGATTTTGTTTTATAAGGGTTATAATATGGATATCTAGTTGAGTCCACACATTTATCAAATTAATCTGGTGAGGATTATTGGTTATAATTACAACATAAATAACTAAATATATTCATCCAATATAGTGGATTATAATTAACATGGCGTTGCTCATTTAAGAAGATAAAAGTAATTACCTATATGTTGATCATCCTTTAGATTTCAACTTAGAAATTATAACATTAATTCTATCTTTATTTCCCCTACCCATTTGTTCAATTTACATGCTTAATAACAAGTTAATCCAATGATGTAATCTAGCAAGATTCTTTCCACTATTACAACTTTAATTAACATATTTTAAATGCTTTGCCATAATCATAATATACAATGTCTTATGAATCTGATTTACTACATTCCTCAAGATGTCTGATTTTGTGCATTTGATTTAAATTCATTAATTTTCCATCATACACTTATACAAGATAACAACCATACATGATAACTTAAAGAATGAAACAAGGGAAACTAAAACATCGCATAACACAGATATGATCTCGGAGTTCACCCCTAAAGGGCTACATCTTCGGGTCTGCTCAACTGCAAGACCCCTCTGGCATTTAATATAGTTAAGGTTACATATTTACATGTCTTTACATCTCTGCCCTTTAGGCGAACTCATACACTATTCAACATCTACCTCGATTGATTATTACATAGTGATCCCTTTTAAAAGCGGGTCAAATTGAATCATAACCAAAAAAAAAACCAAACAAACCTAGATTCTCTTGTTTGACGGTACCCTAACTAGGGGCTTGACCGACTTATGACCAAACACTAGCATATCAAGTCTTACCATTAATGTCGAGCAAGTTTACCATATCCTTTTTTTTTTTAAACCATTAATGTCGATCAAGTTTACGGATTTGATAATTTAACTTTTATTTAAAAATTCGTATTAGTCCACCATTACTATTTAGTCCATGTTAATAATAAGTATTAACTCGAGTATGATGTAATCAATATGAAATTAAAAACTTGTATTAGAGTATGGATTTACTAAATGTTGATTCTCTAAAATCCAAATATATTATTTACTAATTTGAAATTAAATAAGATAAGAAACTGAATTTAAAATTAAATAATATCAAGGAGACTGGATTTAAAATCCCTTATACTAATTTTAAATTCACTTATTAATCTGAATTCTTCCTTATTTTTTTTATATATTACATACATATATCTTTTTTTTAAAAAAAAAATTATATAAAATAATTAAAAATAATAATTAAAAATTAAATAAAATAAATCTTTTTTAAGTTTTCAAAAAAAAAGAGGGAAGGTACCCACGTGGACACCCACGTGGGCCCCCCCCTTGGCAGCCCAAGCTACCATTGGTAGCACTGCTACCAAATGGTAGCAGACCGCTACCTCTGGTAGCGCTGCTACCATTTGGTAGCAGTTCGCTACCTCTGGCAGCGCTGCTACCAACTGGTAGCAGCTGCCATGGGGGTCACAAAATATTTTTTTTAAATTTTTTTTTTTTTGTTTATTTAAAGGACAGTAACAGATCCCAACAAGCTGCTAAAATATGCAGTAAAAAAAAACATCTTTCCAGTCATGAAATACTATCATCAACATCATTTTTTTTTATTCATTGAATACATTTTTTTTTTGATAAAAAGGTAAATAACTCACCAAAGCAATCCACACAGTCTGAAACACAGACTTAAACCATTTTCCAGCAATCCCCCATTTTTAAAAACAATCATAGACATTTCTCTTTCCCCTTTTTTTTTCCAGAATGTCAAGGGTTTCTAAATAGTAATAGAAATTGTTGAATAACCCACCCATCAAGAAAATCTTTGGCACAAGGAAACTCACCTCCCTCACAAAGATCCAACATAGCTATCATTTTACAAATTTCTACAATAAAACTCATTCACAAACATCAATGGAAAATCTGAAAACCAATGTTGCAAGAGAGAAAAACACAAAACCCTCTTTTTTTTGTAAACATTTTAATCAAGCTAATGATTAGATTCCTACCTCAAAACGTAATCTGGGAAGAATATTTTTGAAGAAGAGCTCCCAAATCTACTGCTCTAAAACTCCATCTTTGTCCAAAATCCCCAATCTCTCTTCCAAAAACCCTTTTTTTTCCAAAAAAAAAATGACCAAAAGAAAAGAACCCCCAAAAACATTTCCAAACTAGGTTAAAATGAGAAACCCTATTTTTGCCCTAATTTTCAATTTCGAATTTAGGCATTTATTTATTTATTTATTTTTTTGAAAATAAAAGGAACATGAAAGTGGAAATCATATTTTTCCACTACTCAACAAATCTAACTTGTTTTATTCTAATTAAAATTTACATGCTTCTATTTCTTATTTAATTTCTAATTTTAATCTCTCAATATCGATTTAGGCCTACATTTATATTTCGGAACTATTGACCGGGTAAGGCGTTTTGATTAATTTAATTTTCTAAAAATCAATCTTTTTATACTATACCAACTATACAAGTAAAAAGGAAATAATTTCTTTATAAGTAATAAAATTTACCCTTTCTCTTCCAACATGCAAAAATGATTAATTTATTTCTATTTCTCAATTGACTTTTAAATTTTTCCTTTCTAAAACGCATAACTCATTAAATTCATTATTATCGAATTTAACTATTAAATTGACTTGCTATAACATAGTAAAGTGACCTTTTCAAATAAATGACTAGTCCAATGAACACATTGGACTAGTCATTATTTCAATTTAAAATGCCTTAAGCTTGCTACAATTATAATTAAAGCAATCTCTTTAAATTAACGAATGATCATATAAAAGAAGCTGCCTATTTAAATTTCTAAGTTACTAATGTGTACGTCTACTCATTAAACTGAATTTAATACTTAAGATAACAACCTCCACTTACCCCGCGCAAGGCACGCAAATTGAGGAAGTCCACCAAATCACTTGACATGCAATCCAATGAAAAGAGAGGCCCACGAACCACACACACGATGCTCACCTGACCATGGCTAAGGCAAGACAAGAGTTTTATGACCCCCAAATCTGAATACTAAGGATGAAGGAGGCATACTCAACCCTACAAATCCCAAAGGAGATGAACCTCGCCCTGGGCGGTGTTGTACCTGCAATCTCCTGCACCCATGAATTCATGCAAGCATACATATACATATACATATTAAATGAAGGCGTTAGCTCAAGATTTATCACAAGGGTTAGGAAACAATTACATTTACACAAAAATAGATGCAAAAGCACAATAATAAGTATGCACAATTTATTTATATTATCTAAACTACACATTGCATCACAGTTAACCTACCATTCATGAATGCCACATAGGAAGTCAACCAAGGTCAAACAGGTTTTACAAGTCCGACTAGGGTAGGGGCATTACAGGCACTCAGATCTCATACATGCTACGTCCTCCCATGAAGCCATAACCTCATCATAGCAATCCCACTGGACCCTAACCTGGTCCAGCTCTTGACCTCGAAGGGCCAGCGTCCGGTGTGCCAAAATGCAAATGGGCTCTAAAGCTAGCTGCTCGTCCGACTCCACCTGCAAGGTATTCCAATCTAAAATATGAGACTCATCATGGATATACTTCCTCAAAACTAATACATGAAACACATTGTGGATGTGTGACAGGCTAGGTGGCAATGCTAAACGATAGGCAACTGGTCCTATCCTCTCAAGGATCTCAAATGGTCCTACAAAGCGAGGTGCGAGCTTAGAACCCTTTCCATAATGGATTAGACTCTTATGCGGTCTCACTCTCAAGAAGACTCTGTCTCCAACCAAGTAGCTATGATCTATACTCTTCGCATCTGCATATTTCTTCTGTCTATCTTGTGCCTCTCTAAGACGCTACCTAATCAAATCCACCTGCTGTTCCATATCTCAAACTATCTCAGGACCAATAGCAACTCTGTCATCTATGTGGCCCCAACTCAACGGTGTCCTACAAGGCCTGCCGTATAATGCCTGATAGGGTGGTATCCCCAAAGAAGTGTGATGTCCATTGTTATAGGCAAACTCCACTAAGGGAAGGTACTCTTCCCATCTGGTCTGATGATCCATGACGTACATGCGAAGCATATCCTCTAACACCTAGTTAACCCTCTTTGTCTGACCATCCATTTCCTGATGATATGTTGTACTGAAGTTGAGCTTTGTGCCCATAGCAGCCTGTAATGCCTTCCAAAAGGAAGAAGTAAAGAGGGAATCCCTATCAAAAATAATCTTGTGTGGAATGCCATGAAGTTTGACAATGTCTCACAAGAACACCTGTGCTACTGCTGGTGCTGTGAAGGTAGTCTGGACTAGTGAAAAGTGGGCCACTTTGGTCAACTTGTCAACTGTCACCAAGATGGCATCATGGCAACGAGATGACATAGGAAGACCAATGATGAAATCCATGGATATAGTATCCCACTTCCACTCTGGTATAGCATGAGACTGGAGCAACCCACCTAGATGGCGGTGCTCCACCTTGTCTCTCTGACACTTGAGGCATCGGGCTACTAACTCAGCAATGAGCTGCCACATTCTTGGCCAATGATATAACTGTCTCAAGTCAGCATGCATCTTCTTAACTCTGGGATGTGCTGCATAAGGAGCTATATGAGCCTCTGTGACAATGAACTCTCACAATCCCTTGGAAGAAGGTACATAGATGCACCCTCTATGGCATAATAGTCCATCGGACTTCAAAGTATAATCCACATATTTCCCTTCCAGAGTATCCTGAGATCGTATCACCTAAAAAACCTCTGAATACCACCCATCCTCTGGCAACTGTTGCAGTATACACTCTCTCAAATCCGTGCCCATAGATATGGTGTATACCTTGTGACGTCTCCTACTCAAAGCATCTGCAACTATGTTTTCTTTCCCTTTGATGTAGTGAACGTCAAAATCATACTCACACAAGAACTCCATCTATCTCCTTTGTTGTGCATTAAGGTTTGGCTAAGTGAATATGTACTGAAGACTCTGATGATCTGAATGAAGCTTGAAATGATGACCCAAAAGGAAGTGTCTCCACCTCACAAGTGCATGCACTACTGCTACAAGCTCAAGGTCATGAGTAGGGTAGTTAAGCTCATAAGTTTTAAGTTTCCTAGACTCAAAAGCTATAGCCCTACCATCCTGCATAAGAACTGCTCCTAAACCCTCTAGGGAAGCATCTGTGCAAACCATGAAGTCAACTGAGGGATCTGGTACTACAAGGATAGGTGCGCTTGTAAGTGCCTTTTTGAGATTATGAAAGGCCCTCTCGTACTTCTCTGTCCACTCAAATTTCTTCCCTTTACATTGAAGAGAAGTAATAGGATGTGTGACTCTAGAGAATCCCTCAACAAAGCATCGGTAATAACCTGCTAAGCCCATGAAGCTCTTGACCTCTGTCACACTGGTTGGCACTGGCCAATCCATAATAGCTCTGATCTTTGATGGGTCAACTGAGATCCCATCACCAAAAATAACGTGCCCAAGGTACTCTACCTCTGATTGAAAGAAAGCACACTTCGACAAACTACCATACAACTGATTGTCTCGCAAACACTACAATACCTATTTCAGGTGCTCCTCATGCTCCTTCTCATTCCAAGAATATATTAGTATATCATCAAGGAACACAATCACAAAGTGGTCCAGAAATATGCGGAATGCCCCATTCATGAGGCTCATGAAAATAGCTGGATCATTAGTAAGACCGAATGGAACCACGGTGAACTCATAGTGGCCATATCTAGTGCGAAATGTGGTCTTGTGGATATCACTTTCCACTATCCTTAACTGATGGTATCCTGACTTCAGATCAATTTTGGAAAATACTTTGGCACCCTGAAGTTGGTCGAATAAATCATCAATTTTGGGCAAAGGATATCGGTTCTTGATGGTTACTTTGTTTAACTAACGATAATCCATGCATAATCGAAGAGATCAGTCCTTCTTCTTCATGAAGATGACTGGTGTACCCCAAGGGGATACACTAGGATGAATGTGACCCTTCTCTAGGAGTTCCTCAAGCTGCATCTTGAGCTCATTAAGCTCATTTGTGGTCATCCTATAAGGTGCTCTTGAAACTGGCTTAACTCCTGGTACAAGGTCTATATGAAAGTCAATCTCTCTATGGGGTGGCATCCCCGGTAGCTCTAAAGGAAACACATTTGCATATCCCTTAAGGATAGGATGGTCATCAATCGATGTTTCCTTTTCATCCTCTTCCTCCCTATCACTGATAGTGATGGCAACTAGCTGACATCCCTTTCGCATGCTTCGCTTAAGCTGCATTGCGAAAATCATACGAAGAGACAAAGGTCTCTGAATCCCTGTGATTACTATGGGTGAACCCGGTTCATCCTCACACTCTATCACTTTCAGGAAGCAATCCATCTTGGCTCTGTGGGCATAAAGCTAATCCATGCCAAGTATGATGCCATATGATCCAAGTGGTGTAACTCTAAGCTCTACTAGGGTGGTGGTATTGCCAATTTGAAGCTGACATACCCTAACCTCTGATTCCACTGACACTCTAGCCCCTGAAGCTAACTCCACTTCCCAACTGACACCCTGTCTAGTTGCCACTAGCCCACAATGCTCCACAACCAATGGAGACATAAAGGAGTTAGTAGCTTTTGAATCAAATAATATAGATACAGTGTTACCTCTGATCATACCTACAACCTCAATGACCGTGGCCTGGTGCTCTGCCTGGTGGTTGTCAACTGCTGTAAAGACCCTATGGGACCTACCCATATCTCCAACTGTAGGCTCTGATGTTGCCATCTGACCCTAAGGACACTCTCTCACCATGTGCCCCATGGCTCCACATGTGAAACAAGCACCACGTGCCAGAAACTGGACGCTCTAAGGCCTAGACAAAGATTGTAACCATTGTACCCACCCCTGGAGGACTGCTGAGTCCTTGCCGGAGGTGTGTAAGGAACCTGAGATTTCTGATCTCACCTTTGACCCTGAGACTGCCACTGCTTGGGCTTTGTGCCCTACTGATTCTGCGGAGGCCTCTGCCTCTAGTTCTATTGTGATTGTTGCAGAGGAGGGGGTTTGGAGAACCCCTGTGTGTTTTTGTTATTTCCCTTCCAATGGGGTTTCTGAAACCCGTATGTCTGGGGTATAGGGTTTCAGTTCTAGAACCAATCTCTGGTATCCTATGGCCTGACCTGAATCTCCTCTGCTATTAGTTCCTTCTCCATGGCAACCCGAAGGCTCCCTAGAGAGGACATCCTCACTGGTCCTGCTATGTCGACATTCAACCCTCTGATGAAAAGATTGATGAGAAGCTTCTCGTCTTTCAGGTAGTCCACATAGGGCAAGAGCTCGAAGAATTTTCTCTCGTACTGGGTCATTGAGAGACTCTTATGTTGGAGGTCATGGAATTCATCTATCCTACACTATCTGTAATGCTATGACAAGTACCTCTCCCTGAACCTCTCTGTAAAAATCTCTCATGTGAGAGTATCAGCAACTAAACCACACTTGTATTCCTTTTGTCTCCACTATGTGGAGGTCGTCCCTCTCAATAGGTGCACTACTACACGTGCCTTTAGATTGCTCTCGTAAGAGCACAATGCAAAGCACCTATCAAGGTTCAATAGCTAAGCTTCAGCTTCTACCCCGTCGGTAGATCCCCCAAAAGATGGTGGCTGGAGGCGCATAACCTCCCTGATAAGATCTCCTAGATCCTGACGTGATCTCTCATAATATACTAGCTCTGCCACTGGTGGTGGTCCTGGTAGGTGCACAGACTCTGGCTCATTCCCACCCTGTCTCTCTATGGGAATAGGAGGTGGACTCTTGCTCCGTTCCCTATCTGCCGATCTATGACTCCCTGAGTTCTGATTTTCAACATGATGATCCTCGGCTGGAAACCTATCGTGGACTATACCAATTAGGTTCTGGAGTGCTTCTAAGATGTTTCGGTTTGGGTCAACTAGTTGTTCGAGAGGAGCCTTTGGTTTCACTTCCGGAACTGATTCCTCCCTATCTACCTCTTTGTGTGCTATGCGTACATGCCTAGGACCCTTTCTGCACTTGGGAGCTTGTCGCGTAGTCAGTGGCATCCTTAAGAGAAAATAAAATAAAAATAAATTAAATTAAATAACTAACTCCTTTGAAAAAATATTTAATTAATTAAATTTAAATATCTTAGAAAATTAATAAAATAAATTTAATTAAATAATTAAAGTGAAACGTAATGGAGAAAGGTTCCTAGTGTTGGAAACCTTGCTCTGATACCAAAATGTCATGCCCAACTTTTAAGCACGAACGGGATAATTTTTTTTTTTTAAATCACAACTAAATAACATTAAAATGCTAATATGAAATGCAATAGCATGTTTTGTCTTTAACTAGGTTTGAGATGACTTAAACCACTAACTCAAGTAACAAAAATAATTTAAAATTTAATGCAGAATACTAAATGAATGAACTTATTGTCTCATCGATTTTAACCTCTAAATTAACTTAATTAAAACTTCCTAAAATATTTGGCGAAGATATTATTAATCTTCTATAATCAAAATTTGTTTTAAGGAACAAATTAAATTAGACCTAACACTTTATTTATAATGTCTAAAATTATATTTCAATCAATAATTAAAATATGCTTAAAATTAAATCGACTAAAAGGTCAATTAAATTCATAATGCCCTATGTCCCATAAAGTTTAATCACATATGCCTACATCTAGGTGGGCTAAAATTATTCCCTATAGTCAAATAATTTACAACATAATTAAATTCCCTAAAGATTAAACTTCATAAATATTTAATTTAAAACATCTATATATATATATATATATAACCATACTCATAAATAAAAGAAAACTTCTACAATTTTGACCAACTTTATATTCATAACCCTATATATATATAATTGTTTTAACCATGCAAACCCTAATCCTTTAATTAATATAAAATATGCCACTTGTTTCTTTTTTTTTTCATTCTTTATTATCTTTCCACATTTTACCCTAGCCCCCATCGGGCTAGGGTTCTATTCTTTTTTTTTTTGTCTGTGCAAGGGCGAGCTTATTGGGTGGCGGCCATGGATGGAGGGTTGGCGACGGCGTTTCCCGGGGGCGCTGCTCACTGTGGAAAACCACAGTGACGGTGACCATTGTGGCTGCCCACAATGGCGGTGCTCGGGCCTTCCATTGTGGGAAGCCATAGTGGTTGCGATCACTGTGGTCGCCCACAGTGGTCGCCCTTGGGCTGTCCACTATGGGACGCCACAGTGGCACCATCTACTGTGGTCGCCCACAATGGAGGCTCCTCTTTCGCGCCGACCATTGTGCTAAACACAGTGGTTCGACCCTGGTTTAGCCCCGAAACCCTCCGCGATGAGTTTTTTTTATTATATATTTTTTTGTTTTAAAAAAATGATTTCATTTATAATATTTAATAAATTATATATATATTTGTATATATATTTGTATATATACACATATATATATATATATGTATATTTGTATATATATTTGTATATATACATATATATATATATGTATATTTGTATATATACATATATATGTGTGTGTGTGTATATATATATATATATATATATATATATATATATATATATATATATATATATATATATATATATATATATATATATATATATATATATATATATATATATATATAAATCAATATGTTTTTAAAAAAGAACTCATTTAGACATATTTATCTGTAAATAAATTTACACACACACACACACATATATAAATCTATTTTAATTGTATATTAGATCTAGGGCATTTTCTTTGTAAATAAATGTTGATATTTTTTTATTTTGAAACATTTTAACAAATTAGATAAATACTTTAGATTAAAATCATTGTATTTATTTCCTTTTCTTAAAATCCTAGTTGCTAAAAAAAAAATAGATAGATTATTTAAATAGAGATTTATTTTCTGCAAAAATAAAGTAAATAACAAAATTAAATATACTTAGAACAACAACTCTAGAAATTATTTATTTCTATTAATCTGTTTAACTATAGATTTTATTTTCTGCACATAAACAAATGACAAAATTTAATAATTCTTACAACTACTACATAAATGACAAAATTTAATAAATTTAATAGCAACTAGATAAATGAGTTGATATTTAAATTAAATCTTAGAGGTATGCATAGGAAATGTCTGATTCTTTTTATTTTCAGAATTCACATGCAAAATAGACTTTCATTTCCAAACTAACTTGTTTACTACTAACACCAACTACAGGGAACTTAATCCAAAATAAATGTATTTCTTTTGCAACAAAATATTATTTAACAAAATAATTTCATTTATTTAGAGTACATTTAAAATACATTATAGCCATCAATACAAATGGGATCTCTCATTTCTTTTCTGCAAAATAGCATACTAAAATATTACAACTTTTTAAAAAGTATTTCAAAGACACTATCATCACTTTACAAATGGGTCTCTCATTTCTAATAAATGAGGACTTTTCAAAATAATAATTACATTTACAAATATTTTTCTGCAACAAATAACTCCAGCAAACTTCCACTTGTCCTATTTTTTTTTTCCGAGAACCTACAATTTAATCAAAGCTATGACCATGGAGTGCTCACCTCCTAGCCTAGGCTAACTAGTAGCCACCCCCGAGCTTGGAGAACCAATCCCTAGATAGGTTACACACATGCAAACACAATAAACACTACAAAAACAATCACATACACATTTCCAACCTAGGCTACACTGCACCACACATTGTGATGTCTTTTCAAGGGTGGTAGTGGACCAAGTGCCTTGAGGAGACTGCAAGTATGGTAAAACACAAAGCCACCTCATGGCAAACCAAATACATCATAAGTATAAGAACTCTACATCCTTATGCCCCCTAAGGAATTCATGCCTTATTTCCCTCCTTATGACCCCCAAATGCATAAACAAAGCCATGCAGCAAGGGTCACATAAATATCCCTTGTGATCACTCTCATAATGAGAGCCTCTCACTCGAGGGCTGTCAAACTGCTACCACCCACAAGACCATCCTCTCTCTCAAGAGTAGGAGGCCTTGGTTACTCCCAAAGCACATAAAATGCATACAATAAGTAAAACATACAACACAAATAATTTTCCAAGGAAAACATACAAGAAACTAGCCTTTTTACACAAACAATTCGTTTCTACATAACATGCAATATGAAAAACATTACAAGAAAAGTTAAACCAACCTTCAAACTGCCCAAAGGTATGCTAGATTAGTTGAGGATGAGCAGCCCAATTCCACAACCCCTTGCTTCTCTACACTTAGCCAAATACCTAATTCAAATCTATCTTTTTCTTTCAAAATTCCTTGTCTCCAAAAATGGAGAGTGGGTGATTACCTGCAAAATCTCTCATTCTTTCCTAAAAAGGCCTCAGTGAGAGATCTCAGAGGTTTCTAAAATTGAAAAAGGAAAAGTTAGAAAAAGATCTAAAAGGATCTCTCATCAAAAAGGAAAGTTAACAACTTAGGTGATGCCTTCTAATTTTCAATTTTCGCTCACTTTAGGAAACCTACTTTTTAGGGTGTCTAAATGGTCACATGGGAGTTGAAACATGCCTAAAATTACTCCTAACCCTTAGGTATACCTTATGGGCTTTAGTTAACACTCTTAAACTACCCCTAGGTGTCCATTTAAGCTCTTTTAAACCCCTTTGAAGTTAATTTTCGGGTCAAACTTAAGTTGACCACCCCAAAGATTCTCTTCCCAAGGAAATTATGGTATCACATTAAATTAATTGAAAAAGCTATGGTTAAAAAACTCCCTCCAAGAGACAATTTAAAAAAAAATAAAACATAAATCAACACATGTGTCAAGTGACACAATCAAAATAATTTTACAAAATTATACATGAAATCTTGTCTCTTGTTGGATTTATACAAATGAATAAATTCAATCTAACACACATGCAACATCCACTTTTACAAATAAAATACTATTGAAACAGGGTGTTGTCTCTCCAAATAGACAAACCCTAGTTTTACGAACGTACATAGGTCTAGGTTTGGTTCTCCATAACATTTCCATGGTCACATGGATAATTTTCCTGCGCATCTCAATTACACATTAGTAATTCCAAATAACCTCATATAATATAAAACACATAAATAAGAATACACATCAAACACTCTACATACAATATACATTTAAACAAATTAATATGTCTTACACATAAGCAAATATCATAATTCTCATAATTTTGATCCACACATAAAACATGCATCCTATTTCTATCATCATAGTAAAGTCCTGCAAATCCAATAATGACATATATCATCTCAAATTTATCCTATTGTAGAATCATGTAGATTTCTATATCATAAAGCATATAAATGAAGCATCAACATATAACAATGTTATCCAAATCATGGAATCATATAGGTTCGAAATCCATAATGCATAAAAATAAAGCATCCATAATAGTCTCAACATAAAAATCACTGAAATGCTAGACTGAGTCGGGGTAGGGCCTCACAAAAACCATGGTGGGAAGCCTACCTACAGTCAGATAATACTTCTGCATTAATTATGTGAATTGCAATTGAGGGGCCTACACTTGCAGGAATGGAAAGGACCTAGAGCACACTGCTCATCACAAAAGAAGTCTCATTGACTACATAGAAATCCAAACTACAATTCAAAGAAGTGTTGAACTGCAAAAGCTAGCATCTCCTATGCCTGAGTATAGTTCTAGTTAAGCTCAATACTAGAGGACTAAATCCTCTTACATAAACCTAATTCGATCTCCAATGATCGACCAAATCCTCTACCTGAATGATATTACATTATTTGCATAATACATCCCTTTCACATAACCATGGTGATTTACAATGAGATCTTAAATATATATATATATATAAACCCTCGACCACAAACAATCAGGTCGACCACCAGATAATAATCCAATTACACAATTATAGAACATGTCGGCCTAAAACCAAACAAATAATATCCAACACATAAGACATCTCAGAAACACATTGAGAGGTCCAATCCACACGCTTCATTAAAGTTAGTCCATAACCTAGATCAACCGGGACCCAGTATAGGTCCACACACTATAGCAATTATCTCCATCCACCAAGTCTCAAATATGATTACCATCGACATCCTAAAACTCCACCAAAAACTGCACCAACATCACTTATGCAATTCATCAAAAGCTTTGCCGGTGAAACCCTCGCCTAAACTAGAAGCGAGGCTTCCAAGAAAACAAGATAGCATCCAATCACTAGACCAAAACCAACTTACTAAATATGAGAATGAGTATTATGAGCAAGCCAATTCCATAACCAAACTATATCGGAGCGTACCGGATCATTCTAGATCCAAACCAATCAGAAACCATTCAACCTACTGGGACCAGAAGAGTATCGGTAAAGCATCCAAACAACTAGTGTTGGCATCAATGACAAAACATCAATGCAACACATAATCGATTCCTCCAAATGGCCAACAATTACATCAACAACTAGAGGAATTGTCATAAGCGAATTGCAACATCAAAGCTATATTGATATCATGTTAGCATTTAAATTCAAGAACTTCATTCTAGATTGAGCCTTTTCCTTACAAGGGAAGATCTCTTTTTTATCATCATTTATATGTCTGGTTAATTTCAACCCAGGTTTGACTTGGGCAAGCCCCTATATAGCCTAACACCATTTTCCTTTTCTTTTGTGCATGTGCAAGCTAGGTTCAATTTAAAGGTGTAGTCCTAAACACATAATAGACTGAAACATAGGCAACGAGACAGATTCTAGTAGAATGGGTAGGGTCTACGATGCCTAATACCCTAGTTGTCTAGGTCAAGGATGCATAGTACCCTAGTTCCCTACGTCTAGAGTATCTAGTTCCCTATTCCCCAAGTTTTATGCCACCTAGCACCATAGTCCTAGGGTTTTGACCTTAAAATTGATTGAAATCAAACTTGGAGTTTTTTAAGACCAATTTGAATCATGCTATACAAATTTTTTTTATTAGAACTAGGGCACCTAACTACAATGTCTAGTTAATTTGATCTTAAATTCAAAACATAGATTCCTCTCTATCCTTTTCAAAATCTATATATTTTAGTTGACTCTCAGTTTTGCATATGTCTATTTATGTTAATTATTGCCACTTTTGTACTATTTATCCAAGTTCTTTCTTTCTAGCATCTTAATCATTATCCAAGGAAAATCAAATAAAAAGGAGAACAATCAATCAGTAATCATGTCCATCTCTCTCAAGGGTTTGAAGTATGGCCTATTGGTTGTTCTCTAATGCTTTTCATGCATTTGGGTTTGATTCCTAGTTTGCAGGTTTAAACTAGTGAACCCCATTTCTCTATATTACAACCTTATTTAGAATATTTTTTGTATTGATGGATGTGCATCACTAGGAGTTTAAATTGTTAGGGCTACTTTATCAGTTGTATATAGCATTGGTAAACATATTTAATGTTCGTCTCACGTTGGGGAAATGTATTTAATTTAATATTTGGAGAATTTTAATGAAGTGAAAACTTAGTACCCAGTATTAAATGTGGGTTCAATAATTTTGTGAACTCATGGTTTTGAATCACATGGTTTTACTTTACCATGTGGTTTTATTTGCGTGAGCTTGAATCTATATAAGAAAAAACATGTTTAGTGGTTTAGATTTGTTGGGTGTTTAGGCTATAATTATTGAGTCTTTATCAGGAGTGCATATATGAAGCATGACATGGGACGTGTGGATTCATGCTTGGGCACATGAAGAATGCATTGAAATGCTTGATGTTTTAGAAGTATTTATTGTAACTTTGTAAGTACATGTATTGTTTATTTGTTAAAAAATAGATTGAGTATGGATGATTTTGGAGGCTAGGTGTTTCCCTCATGAGGGTTTTTCTAAGGTATATCTTGTGGGTTTTCTATTTGATCTTGCCATAATATTAACTCTATAACCTCGTATGCATGCTTGTCTCTCATAGGTTATGTATAAAGTAGATTAAATTAACTAGGTATTGATAAATCATTTCCTAACAAGTGGTATCAAATATTTCATGGTTGAATTTTGATTTATAACCATGTCTTGAGTGGACAAGCTACAAAGTTGAAGCCAATACTATGCATGAAATATTTCTAACATTATAAGCTATGAAACATACTTTTAAGTTATTTTAATAGATCTAAGCATTTTGGGGTTTTTTTTATGATGGCTTGTTGTAGATTTGGTTTTGAGAAAAATGGATTAAAAGGGTTTCCTATAATGGGCTTTCATGTGAGGATTTTATAAGGGAAATTTTTTATATGACCCATTGAGATGAAATAGACCCCAACATTAGATTTAAGTTGGCTAAGAGATTGATTTGACATAAAATTTATCATATTTGGCCAAAGTTGAATAAAAAAGCAAAAAAAATTAGGGCTTGACTAGGCATACAAAGCTATTCACAAAAAAAAAAAACCCATCACCTTTTAAAATTTGATTCTACAAAATATTATTAGAAAACATAGAGAGAAATGAATGTGTAGAGATGGATTGTTGAATATTTAAAAATAATTTAAAATGCCTTTTTGTGGGGTGGTCTACATACCCCCATGACCATGTACTTTCATGCATGTGCGAAAGACCTATTGTACCTACTGTTTTCATGCTTGAAATCATAAATTAAGCTCATTAGGAAATAAGGACAATACAAAATCCTTGACTAATATAGATAAAATCAAACACAAGTCAATGAAATAAATGCTAGAGTCAAAAGAATTAAATCAATTCAAACTCCCTATTCTAGATTTGTGCTTCCATTATTCTTCTCCAAATTGTTGGTGTAGGTGGCTCTTAGTTATTGCAATGGGATTTCCTACATAAATATGACACTTATTTTGAAGAGTGTGATCTCACTTGTATTGCGAAAATGATCTTGTTTATATATATTTTCAAGAGAGATGGGGATTTTGGACTCAAGTTTTGATTGGGAGTGAACTAATTTAGATTGATCAGTTACTAGAGTTGATTGATTTGTTAACTCAAATTGATTGACATGTTGACTAGATTGATTTAGTCAACTGAATAGATTGAATAGTGAACTAAATAGATTAGCTTGTTGATTGAATAGATTGGGGAAATGACTGAATTAATTAGGAAGATGATTGAATCAATTAGTTAGAAAAGGTGATTTGGAGTGAAAATGGGTGATTGATGAGTTAACTGAGTTAATTGATTAGTTAACCGATTCAATTTGATGAATCAGTTAGGATTTCAACATGTGCTGTAGGATTTTGAAGTTGAATTTGATTTCATTTTTAATTTGGATCAGAAGTTGGATTTTCAAATAGTGAAATGCACATGAAATTTATTGAAATTCTTTGAAATTAAGATTTGATGAAATGTTAATTTGATGATTTAGAATTATATGAAATTAATTGAATCTATATTTGGGGAATTATGAATTTGAGAGAAAATGAAATTAGATGAAATTATTTGAAATTCTAATTTGGGGAATTGGAGGTTTAAACATTATAAATGTGATTAATTAAATAATAAAGATTGTTTAATTAAGAAATTAATTGTAATTAATTAAATAAATAATATTTAAATATATTGAAATGTACATGAAATTTATTGAAATTCATTGAAATTAAGATTTGACGATTTAGAATTAGATGAAATTAATTGAAATCTATATTTGGGGAATTGTGAATTTGAGAGAAAATGAAATTAGATGGAATTATTTGAAATTCTAATTTGGGGAATTGGAGGTTTAAACATTAGAAATGTGATTAATTAAATAATAAAGATTATTTAATTAAGAAATTAATTGTAATTAATTAAATAAATATTATTTAAATAATGTTTGAGATAGGGTTAATTGATTAATTAATTAAAGGATAGAAATTTGATAATTAGAAATGTTAAATGTGATGATTGAGTCAGTCTAGAAGAATAGTTAACTTAATTAAATAATTAAATAATTATTTAATTAATTAGATGAATAATTAGTACATGATTAATGAGACATTTTTAGGTGTCTACATTTGCCCCTCTTTGACACAATGTCGAGACAATTTTGTTTCAAAGAAAACAAAAAGAAATATCTGCTCTAGTATACCCTGGTGACACTTATAGTGTAAATATGCCCCCCCCTCAGAAAAACTAGTCAAATTTTTTAAAAATTGAGACCATTTTTTGATACCATGGTAGTGAGTAATCGTGTGAAGTTCCATGTGATTTTGAATCCGTTTGACTGGGCTACAATTGCGTTTAAGTTTAGGGGGACCATGGACATTGGAGTGGTAGGAACCCTAAATTTGAGCTATAAATAGTGAATGGGCTTTTCAATTAGCTCATTTGCATTCATTTGATTTTGTGGAGCTCTTATTGATTTTAGTGCTTTCCTACGACATTGGAGCATGATGGCAAGTCCAAGAGTGAGGTTACATTTGTCTAATCAAGTGCGTTCATACCAGAGACCACCTAGAATAAGAGGCATGGTATGTATTTCCAAAAATTTGCTTGTTTTTCCAAGTTTTTATGTTTTGATGAAAGTAAATTTTTTTAACTGATATGCAATTGTATTTTGATTTGTTTGCAATTTAAATATTTATGCATAATTGTCTTAAATGATATGCAATTTTTTATTGAATGTGCAATTGCTTCTAATAATTTGCAATTGTAAATTTTTATGCACATTTATAATTGCAAATTTTAATGCGTAATTGTATTAATTGATTCACATTTGAATGTTTGTAATGCACAATTGTAAATATCAGTTTACATTTGTTGATTATGATTTTTTTTCCAAAATGCTTGGTTTGATATTTGGTGTGCAAATAAATTATCTGATATTCACTTGCAAGAAAACTTTTGTGTGCTAATAGGCAGACAAATGAGGCCTGATAGTCTTGATCGACGAGATGAGTTCTTGCAAGAGGACATTGATCTAATTAGGCATTTGGGACTATACCATATTCTCCATCTTCCAGAGGTTACGACCAACGGGGCCATGTTCACTACTTTGGTTGAGTGGTGGTACTCAAAGACTTGTTCCTTTCATTTGCCCACAAGAGAGGCATCAATTACCTTGGAGGATGTGTGGAATCATTTATGCGATCTATTTGGGTGCACTAAGCAAGATTTGTGGATACGGGATCAATATGATATTCTCGTGGGATGCTTTGGATTATGATGATCTGATTTTCATATTATGCAACATTGTAGCCAATCCTTTGATTCTTAATAGGAGGACACATGGATTTCCAATTGGTTGTGGTAGAGTTATCCATGATATGATCGTACATAGACACATTTATGCTTGGGGTCCTTTCTTATTAGCCAATTTATATCATCAGATGCATGGGATTATTTATCTTGGACATAAGTCTCTTAGATGTGGGATCACATTGCTCCAGGTATGGGCTTGGGAGAACATAGCTATCTTTCGGTTGATTTTTCTTGTTGATCTTGGTCTTAAGCAGCCATATGTGTACAAATATACAGTTGGTATTAGACATAGGGGTATGGAGAACACCCTCTATTGGAGACATTAGATAGATATCTTGTAGTGCTTCTCTTGGAGACCATGTCTTGATTATCATGGTTGGGCTGATGATGCTCAACATTTACCTTATTGCTGATGGCAGTGATATGTCATTGGTCAAGATGTTGGTAGGCACAGGGTTATTGACATCCATCTTCCTGGCCAAGTATTTAATCACTTTGGGGAGGTATAGGGTGTGCCAGATGTGATAGCTTACTTCACTAGGAATACTCGAGAGATCAGGGATTGATAGCTTGTGTACAACCTCATGTTGCTATAGAAGAGTTTGATTCTCTTTTCCCTTTATAGTGGGGTTGGTTAGTCAGGGTTGCAGATCTAGGTGCGACTCCTTAGTATGATGCTTGGTGGGTTCAGTACATTCCAATGTCGTTGATAGATCCCACAATTCCAATTTCAGCACAACAAATTCAGCATAGTAGACCTTGGGGAGGAAGAGGGAGAGGTAGAGGGAGAGGTGGTGGAGGGCGAGATGTGGGAGGATAAGATGGAGGTCAAATTGAGATGATCATAGTAGCAGTGGCGGTGGAGGTAGATGATAGTGAGGAGGATGTAGACATTGATGGAGACATTGAGTCTATGAGCAACTCTGACTGGGATCATAGTGAGAGTGATGATTCTCTATCAGAGTCATCTGGTAGCGGAGGGAGTGATGGTGGGGATGGTGGCAGATAGGAATTGAGATGTCCCAGGTTAGAGATGTGCCAGCTACAAAGGGAGGTATAGATGGAGGTGAGGAGGGCGAGGATGAGTAGTTTTGAGAGCTTGGATCAGGAGCTTGGAGGATCTAGTTGCCACTTTAAGACAACATTAGATGGATGATAGGGAGCAATTTTGGAGAGAATATGGAGCCTTGGAGGTAGAGAGGAATCAGATTGCATGAGAGAGGGATAGGGCTATTGCTGATAGAGATTGACTCTAGAGAGAGCGAGATGATGTAGTGAGGAGGACTCAGTTGGTTCAGGGTGCATATGACCAACATATTTCTTCAGGTACAGATGTATGGACATAGTATGATAGGCTTTATTATGTTGCACATGAGGCCTTGTATTATAGACAACTCTATCATGGTGTTGTACTTGAGGGAGGGAGAGCTCTGAGTTTCAGTGAATTTAGGGGTTTATCAGGTTCTAGTAGGTCTAGCTTGCAGAGGACTAGCAACAGGGGTGTTATGGGTCCACCTCGAACATCAGTGGGACATCCTGGGGTAGGATCTAGCAAACAGGATCCTCTTGGCAACATAAACAGTGTCAATTAAGACATTTATTTGATGATATTAGTCAATCCATTGGGCTTTTTATTGTATACCTTGACACATTATGATTTTTTAGTTATATGATATGATGTTTTGGTGGTGTTTTATATGCTTATGTTCTATTGATGATGCATGTTTACTTTATGCAGTCTATATGATTTTATTTGTGAATTGTGATGCATTTTTACATGTATATGACTATCTATAATGATTGAAATGCAACTATTAAAGTGATTAAATGAAATGTTACTAAGTGAGTGAGTAATGCAACTAAATAAATACAATTTTATCATGATAATGTGATTAACATGAATGGTAACAAATGGTCTAAATGAGTGAACTAGCTAAGTGAATGAGCTATATGAATACAATTAATTTTTTCTTTTCAAATGTGTCAAAATATTACTTTGTCTCTTTGACTCAGTTAGAATAGAAGAATTATTAGAAAGATGAAAAGAATGATGAGAGAGAGATAATGAAAAATGATGAAAGGATGTAAAAGATAACTGAATTCAATCCACTGGGAATAATGATCTTGATTGATATCAAACAAGACAATAGGAGATGAAATGATACAATAGATGATGAATACTCTTATTTGCCATTATTTATAGTGCAATACATTATCATCATTGAACATTATTATGTAATAATGAAGCTTAGTACACCAAGGTATAAGGAACCAACATGTATAGATATCTCATTGCAAGAAAAAAACACTTAACAGACAAGGAATGAACCCCTCCATTCTTGGAATTATGCTAGGGGTCAAGTTATGTGTGGCATGCATAGGCTAAATGCTCCTATCATAGACACCCATTAGAGAAATTCCCCCAGAACTTCATTGGTTCACACCACAAATAGAAAACAAAGGAAAGGGTCATGCTCATCATAGCTCCTCTAGTCGCTTTTGGACATCCTTGAGTAGCATAGAAATGTGATCTTCTCCAATTGATAAAAGATAAAAACCAAATTAGACCAAACTCACCAGCTAAACTGAATGTGCCTTTGCTTTGATTTGTGTTATGTGATGGTTGATAATATCTAGTTTTAAAAAGTTGTGGACCCCATTTAAGACTGATCTGTCTAGTTTTGAGTGTATCCTCTTCTGTTTAAGACAAGATAATGATCACATTGATAAGGATAGGTTAATGATTAATAAGACTTGATAATATTGGTTGCATATTTTTTATAAGATAGTTATATCTTTTATTTAACTTCATGAGAAGTGTTTGCTGGATATCTGCTAGGGTATTTGTTTCTAATGATACATTTTATTGTAATTTTATTTATTGTTTTTTATTTTTAGTTCTTTTTATGAGTTTTTCGATGTTTAGGGTTTTTTCTAGGATCGTATTTGAATGTTTTTGGTTGGTTTCTTCGATTTTTAAGTTTTTGATGTTTTCAGATTGTTTTTGGTATTTGTTCAAGATCGTTTTATGATTTTTATGATTTTTTAGGACTTTGTATGTTTTTTATGATTTTTTCAGGTCATTTATGATTTTTTATGATTTTTATGATTTTTTTAGGACTCTATCTGACTTTCAAGACTTTATCTAATTTTTAGTAATTTTTTAGGACTTTTTCCTTATTTTTAGGACTTTATATGATTTTTAGTATTTTTTCAAGACTTTTTTTAAAGGATTTTTTCAAGACTTTATTTGTTTTTTATGATTTTTTCAACTATGCCCCCAGTGTGCAGACCTCTTATGACATGATTATCTAGGAAATGCATGTGGAGACAATGAATTTAGACATGACCTATGAACAAGGATGATTGTGTGTGTCTTTCATTTTGAAATGTACTAATTGGATTAAAGGTGTGAAACATTTTATAGATAGGAGTTCAATTTGTTCTCAGAAGACCTTAGACCATCCAATCTAACATACTATATAACCAAGATTTATGAATGGAGGAGCGAAAAACTTCTCCATCAATTTTTGAAACTTTGATCTTCTTTTGCCCATGTGTGTGCACTTGAATTTATTCTGACTCTTAAAACCATCAAAGACCCTTGGAATCCTATGTAGCTAGCTACATGAGTTATTCTAACTTCAAAAGCAACCTAGATAGAGCCTTGCTGGCAACAATATTTTAGGGCTTCGACAAGGTTATACACGGCAATCTCTCAAATATTGCTCCATTGCCAGCAGGCATCCATAGCCCTAATGGAATTATTCGCATGTTCCCATAGTCAAGCTTTTAGTTGCACTTGTATGCATGATATTTTAGTTATATATCTTTTCTCTTTTTGCCATGATATTTTGATATTGATTTTGGCATAACACTTTTTCTCTTTTATTTTCTTGCCTTGACTTGTAAGTTATGAAACTTACTTGGGTATGACAATTATAGCAGAGCTGAAGGATAATTTTGGATTTTTCACTTGCCACATGACCAACTAGGTATCTGTAATGAATTAGAGCATGTGATTAATGTGTGAGATTTATCAATTGATAGATTTTGGGTAACAATACTTGATAGTAAAACCTCTACACAAACATCAATAATTCTTAATCACAAGGTGATGTTGAAGATAAATGACTAAGGACCTCCTAAAGACTTCATGAACAAGTATCTAGGAAATGAGACCACCTTCTCTCCTTTCAATATAGATAGGGGAATGATTAGACAATCACCTTATTTTATTGATGCAAATATATGCCCAATAAAATATAATATGCTATGAAGATTGTGAATGCAATGCATTTAGGAAAGAAACTATATGAGATGCAATGTGTTAAGAAAAATGATATGCAAATGAAAAAAGTAAATGCTAAATTAACCCAACCCTTAGATGTAATATCTATTTAGCTGAATTATATTCATGGGATTTGGGAGTGGATCCATTATTATGAAATGACAACCACTATTTCCAACCACTTTTGTTATGAAAAAAGGCCCTAACCAATTAGGTTCGAACTTTTCTAGTTTTTCACGTTCTGCAAGGTTCCTTTGATTCTTCTTAAGGATGATATCCCCTACTTCAAAGAAATGTGGGTTTTGTTGGAGTTGAGAAAATACAACACCACAAGAGCCCAAATGATCTCTGCAAGCTGAAAAACATGTTACAAGGAGAAGCAAGGAAGCAAATCATAGAAAAAAGAAATACACAGAAAATATGCTCAAAAAGAGAGAGCTCAATATTCACAAAATGTGTAATGTAAAAAACCTTCTTCTTCATACAATGAAAAGAATGAACTTAACCTTTAATAGGTCAAGAAACCCTAAAAGGGAAAACCTAGGTTTGCACATAATAATTAATAAAAGAATTAATTATTATGCACCTAAAGTTAGCTTAAGTGTAAAAGAGATAAAGGGAACTTAAATAATTAAACAAATATTGTTTAATTAATCAAGTAAATACCCAAATAGTCTAACACCCCCCTTTAAGCTAGACTTAGGGAGAAGCTAAAACCTAGAACAACTACTGAAAGCAATAAAGACGGGTCTTGACAACAAGGCTTGATCAGGTACCCAAATACAATGAAATCTCTATGAACTGGAGAAATAGAGAAAACCATGTGGGAACAAAACTCTACTCCAAAAAGAGATGGAAAAGAACACCACTAAAGCATGAAGAACCTACAAACTCTATTGAAGAATAACTGCTGAGTTGAAGAACCTCCACTGAAATAGAACATGACTAGGCAGAGAAGACTGTAATCTGTATGAGTGCCCTCAAATGACACTACTTGAATCAGAAGGCAAACAAGGCAAAACAACTGAAATCAAAGATACAGATGGCATGAAAACACCAAAGCCTAAAGAGATGATCAATTGAACCATGGAAGCATTAGAACCAATAGGACAAACCTCCCCATAATGCTGAAGAGGGAGAGGGATAGGTACACTGAAAAGAACAGCCAAGAAGAACTACATGATGAAGAACCAGGAACATCAAAGGTGCTGAGAAAAGTACATGGTGTCACGGAAGGAACACTCACTTGACACACATCATGAGGTGAATGTCGTGGAAGGAACACTCACTAGACAAAGGAAGATGGCAAACAATAGACAAACATCAACCTCCTCATGACACTTTATAAGTAGAGCATGTACAACAAGGTACAAGATGTGCAAGATCCCAAGTAAACAATGCATGATGGAACTTTATCTTAGTGCATTTGCATAAATACAAGCTACAATGATAAGAAGACTGGAAATAGAAATGTGAACCAAAAAAGAGACATCCTACTCAGAGAAGAGATCCCAGGACCTGAAACAACCACAATATCCACTAGAGTGCTGAAAAGAAAAAATTAAATAAAATATGCATGGAGTAGAATCTAGAAATAAAACTTAGATGGCTGGAAAGTACACAACACATGCTTTCCAAAAATATAAACTTTTCAAAAAATGGAGTTCGGATGCTCATTCTATGTCCCCTGGAGTGCAAAAAAGAGACCTCACTTTGACTGGAAAAAAACATAGTCAAACATAAAAATAATAAAAAATTACTAGTGTAACAAGGTTCATCTTGGAACCAGCTTTCTGACGCCTATTTGGTTTCAAAAAAATGACTCCGTATGCCCAAGATAAGGCCAAAAAACCAAACCCCCCCTGAAAGAGGCAAAAAAGGTAGTCTGGTGGCTCTGGTGGGCGGAGGTGGCCAGTGAGTGGTGCACTGGTGGCAGGATGGTGGCGCTCCAGTGGTGGCCAGGTGGAGCTTTAGTGGCTGGTGGTTTCCTGGTGGCCGGTAGGCGAGGCAGAGGTTTTCCGGTGGTGGCGGAGCTAGGGCAGCCGACGGTAAGGGTGCCGTAGGGAGGCTGACGACGGGTTTCGGCGATAGGTTGACTGTGGGTGGCAGGCTGTAGGGAGGCTGGTGGTGGCACTGGGCTGGGCGGTAGGGGCTGCAGGGAGGCTAGGGGCAGTAGGTAGGGTCAGGGGCTGAGCGGGGCAGCAGGGCCAAAGGGAACTGCCGGGAAGGCGCAGGGCCGGAGGGAGCTACCGATGGGGGCTGGAATGGTGCCGGTGGTGGCCTTATGGGGCCTGCAGCATGGTAGGGGCCCCACGGTACCTAGCATACCATGGGAACCCCTCCCCCAAAATTTTTGCCAAAAATGAATTTTATTTTCAAACCCTATTCACCTTTTTTTTTTCTTTTGATTTTTTTGAAGATTTTTTTGATAAAAAATTAAAATCCAGCCTGCATGCCATAAAAAGGCAATATATATATATATATATATATATATATATATATATATATATATATATATATATATTTTGAAATTTTTTTCTCGAATTGCATGCTAGGGCTGTACGACCTGGATCTAGAGAAAAAATACTCCCAAAGGCTCAAGAACCAAAATAGGTCAAAATTTATATAACCATAGGGGTTTTCGGGCCTTCTAAGCATGATGGTGAGGTCTGTTTAGGCCCAAAGTGCTCAGAAAAAAGGCCAATCCCTAAGTACATAAAAAAATATTCCTGAAACCCTAGATCTACTTCTAATGCAAAAATTCTCAAAACAAGAATAGGTAGCTGTAGATCTGCAGCTCTAATACCATGTTGGAGTTGAGAAAATACAACACCACAGGAGCCCAAATGCTCTCTCCAAGCTGAAAAACCTGTTACAAGGAGAAGCAAGGAAGCAAATCACAGAAGAAAGAAATACATAGAAAATATGCTCAAAAAGAGAGAGCTCAATATTCACAAAATGTGTAATGTAAAAGAAATTCTTCTTCATACAATGAAAAGAATGAACTTAACCTTTAATAGGTCAAGAAACCCTAAAAGGGAAAACCTAGGTTTGCACATAATAATTAATAAAAAAATTAATTATTATGCACCTAAAGTTAGCTTAAGTGTAAAAGAGATAAAGGGAACTTAAATAATTAAAAAAATATTATTTAATTAATCAAGTAAATACTCGAGTACTCTAACAGGTTTACTCTTTTGTTATAGATTCATCTCATTCTACTTTGATATCCTTGCAAATGAATTAGAGCACTTTACCATTTTTCATCCAATAATTCAAGTTCTTGGAAATGGGTAACTCTGTAATCTTCCTCTGATATGACATGTTTGAGAGAGACTCTTAGTGATGACAATTCTACCTCAATCAGTAAAATAGATTCTGAACCATATACTGAAGAGTAAGGTGTAGCACCAATATTTGTGCGAACACCAGTTCAATAATCTCAGAGAGCTGGATTCAGTTGAAGATGCTAGTCTCTTCCAACATCATTGACAACTTGCTTTAAAATTTTCAATATGGTTTTATTTGTTGCCTCAACTTGTCCATTGCTTTTGGGAAAAGGACTTGAAAAACATTGTTGAATATAGGAATTATCACAAAGCTCACTCACTTCTTGATTTTTAAAGGGTCATCCATTGTCAGTAACAATGCACATGGGGACTCCATATCTGTAGATGGTGTAATTCAAGATGAACTTAGCTATCTGTTTTCTAGTTGTGTATGTCATACAAATTTCCTTGACTCATTTGGTAAAGTACTCAATAGCTATCATTATGAACTTGTGTCCATTAGAAGAGGAAGGGTTTATCTTCCCAATGAGATCTAGTCCCCATTGTGAGAATGGTCATGGTGATGCAATCAGTTATAAGTGTTATTTTCCATTGTTGGCCAATAGTATCTAGTTCTCGATAGTTTTTTCGCTAATGAAAGAATAGAAGAGTGTTCCTTGCATATTCCATCATGAACTTCTTTCAGGGTAGTTTGTACCTCCTTGGCTTTGAGGTATTGAAGTAAAGTGCCATCTAGGCCTTTTCTGTACAAAGTATCAACAATGATAGTGTGTCTTGCAACTTGATGGATAAGTATCTTTCTTTGGTTGTGATAGAAATCAAGATACACATTGATCGTGAAGATAGGCATATACGTCTCTATACCAGGGAGATTCAGGTCCCACTATCATGCAAACATATTCAGAAGATGGTATTTCATATGCTGGCACCATGAGTTTCTCCATGATAAACTCAATGTGTGTTCCATTTTTAGGCACATGCAAGAGAGAGCCTACTATCGCCATATCATCTTCCACATTGTTTTGTATTCTTGGGATTTGCTCAAATGTTATATTGGTGAAATTTTGCTTGTATTCTTCCACCAATTGTTTGTAAGGTGTCAGCTTGTCATCTTTTGTATTGTAATCATCTTTGGCTTGATTTATGATAAGTTGTGAGTCTCCATGGACTCGTAACTCCATGATTTTCCACTGTATGGCAGTACGAAGTCCTATTACTAGGGCTTCATTTTTAGCTATGTTATTGGTACAAGAGAAGTTGTTCAAGAGAAGCTATTTTTGTATGATATAGGGATGAAATATCTTTGAGGAGTTATGTAGAGTATTCCTACTCTTGCTCCATGATTTGTATATGACCCATCAAAATACAATTTCTAGTTTATAGGTGGTGAAAGTGTGAACACTGATTCATCTGGAAAATCTACCACCATTGGATGACTATCTTGTAGGGGTGCCTCTGCAAGTTGGTCTACTATGATTTGTCCCTTGATGGCCTTTCTATCGATACACTCTACGTCAAATTCACTTAGTAGGGAATTTTTCTAGTTAATGTTTCTCTATTCAACAAGTACTTTAGTGGATCAAAGTGTGCAATGAGGTGGACTTTATGACTCAACATCTAGTGTCTTAGCTTCTGGGATGAAAAGATCACTATGAGTTATGCTCATTCTATTGGTGTGTAGTTGAGTTCATATCCAATGAGTGTTCTACCGATGTAGTAGATAACTCTCTATTTTCATTGCTCATCATGTTGTGCTAGAAGAGAACCTAAGGATAAATTTGTTGCTGATATGTACAGGAGTAATGGTTTCCCATGTGTTGGTTGTACCAAAATTGGTGTAGACAAAATATATTCTTTTAGTGTTTGAAATGCTTCTTGGCATTGTTCTATCCATTTGAATGTGACACCTTTCTTTAAAAGATGTTGGAATTGTTGGCACTTGTCTGCTAGTTATGCAATGAAGCATCTTATGGATTGTAGTCTCCCTTGCAGACTTCTTAGTTGCTTGATTGTGATGGGTGACGACGTGTCTAGTATAGCATTCACCTTTTCTGGATCTATTTCTATGTCACAGTTTTAATACATAGAACCCCAAGAGTTTACTAGTTGTTATTCTAAACACATAGTTTTTGGGATTGATATGGATATTGTATTTCTCAAATCTATCAAATATTTTAGCTAAGATATCCGTATGATCATCCCTTGTTTTGGATTTAACTAGTAAATCATCTACATAATCTTCCATAATTTTGTGTATCATTTCATGAAATAATATGGTCATTACCCTCTGATAAGTAGCATCAGCATTCTTGAGACCAAAAGGCATCACATTCTAGAAATATATTCTCCAAGGACAAGTGAAATATTTTTTATGTTGATCTTCTGGTGCGATCTTGATTTGGTTATAACCAGAAAAATCATCCATGAGTGATAGCATTTCATGTCCAGCTGTTAGATCCACTATCATGTCTATATTAGGAAGTGGAAAATCATCCTTTAAGAAGGATTTATTTGGATCTCTGAAGTCAGTGAAGATTCTTATTCCTCTAGTGGGTTTGGTTACCAGTACCAAGTTTGAAATCCATTCTGCATAGTCTATGGGTCTAATGAAACCCACATTTAATAATTTTTGCAATTCAAATTTGACTAATAGGGATATTTGAGGATGCATCTTCCTGAGATTCTTCTTGTATGGTTTCACACTTGGAAGTAATGTAAAATGATGTAATACCAACTCAGGATATAACCCTAGCATATTAGCATATGACCATGCAAAGTTGATTGGTCATTGTGAGAAAAATTGAATAATTTTTTCTTTTTCCATGGGGTTCAACAATTTATCCAAGGGTATCTTATGTACATTATCATCATATATAATATTGATCTCTTCAGTTTCATCCACTAATAATGTTGACTTTTCTTTATCTATGGGAAGGTTGTCCAATATATTATGGACCATATGTTCTGATTCATTTTCATCATCAAGATTGGAAGAGGAGCTTGCTTCTCCAAAGTATGCAATTCTATCAAGATCTATGGAAAAGCCAACTTTATGATCATCATAAGGAATTCCATCCCTTGCACCCAATAATTTAGCTATAGTTTCATCATTTTGAAACCAATATAATTGTGCTTGTCCTTCTTGCCCCTAGTCTATTAAATGAGGATACATGAGACAAAGATCTCTTTCTTCAATAAGAAAAGATGATGCTGAGATCATGTGGATTCTGTTGTCAAAAACATACTTAACTAATGGTGGATAGATTGGTATGCCTTTATGTTCAATGTTGTCATCCTCAATTGTTTGGCTGTCATAAGCTCTAAATGCTGAAAAATGTGTTGCAACAGTGTAGAGATAGAAACTCATAATCATGTGAGGCAGTTATACTCTTTCTATATGTTTCTCTATCAAATTCATATTTATCAATTTCTTCAATTGGAAGAAGAGGATTGTTAGTTGTATCAATGATGAATAGGAGAGTACCCTAATTGGTAGGCTCTTCTTCTGTGATAGTGTAGCGTCCTAAAATTGCGACACTTGCAATTTCGACTGCATTTCGGTCTTCACGATGGCGACGCAACACGCAACCTGAATGGAGACCCCGAAACCTGATTATGACACTAAAAACTGCATTTTCTTGCACCTTGGCCTGAACCTCCTTTGCACCCTGCTGTCCTGGGAGGTGGGACCAGGGCGCCCAGTGCCCTAGTCCCTGGGTCCTATTTTGGGCCCGGTCTCTTTTGGACTTCGGGTCTTTTTGTTTGCAATTTGGAAATTAACTTTCCCTGGTCGGCCTAAGGTCAGGAAAATCAGTCTATCAGCCCTAAATGACAAGTATATAAACTACATTGTCCTCTCCCATTTGGGTAAGAAGGTCATATGTGCAAAAGCTTGGAAACTATACTCAAGCATTCAAGCATTCAAGCATTCCTTCAAGCAATTGATCATTTCAAGTCTCCATTCAAGGCTAAGTGTTGCATTCAAGACAAGGATTCAACCATTGAAGAGGAGATCACATACTACATGCTACATACAACATACAAACATACAACAAACAACAACATCTAAACCTTCGCACATAAGGATACAAACATCCTTAGAACAAGGTATTAGTACTTGTTTTACAGTCATTTACATTTACAGCACTTGCTCATTTCTTGGTTAATTCCAAAACCGGGGTTTGACCTAAAGGCAAACCCCTAATCCCTAACCCCCCAATCGTCTTCTCTTTTCTGTGTGTAGGTTGCAGGTACGCGGCTGAAATTGAAGATCTGGAATCCTTGTGCAGAGATGAATAGATCCCCCTTCGTTTCACGGATTTTTCGGAGGACCGTGGCGCTCAGGCGCCATTGTCCCGACAATTTTTGTTCAAATTTGCAGGACAATGTCGTATCGACATTTTACTGCTAATTCCAGGTCCGCAGCTTCATACTGTATCCCTATCTTAGTTTATAAGCGAATCTTTCTCACTTTCTATGCATTTCTAGCTTAATTCTTCTATGCACATTCTTTACAAAAGAGGGTAGCCTTGCTTTCTTAACCCTTGAAACTCATTTAGCATCCAATCTTGCATTGCGTGGGATTGGATCTTGTGGGTTTCAACCCCTCTTTTGAATGTAAAGTCTCTCCCCTAAGTGAAAACCATCAACCCTAGTGAATCTCCCTTCTCTCTCCTCGGAGTTGGAAGAGGGGAGAGCAACTAGGGTTCGATCACGATTTTCCGCTTACATTTTGGTGAACCCGACATGAACATCCTTTCTGATTATTCATGGTTAGATTTGAAAATTGGATTCCTTGATTACATTTCCATGTTGATCTTTTGCAAAATTTTAGAGGTTGATTGCATAAAAACCCTAAATTTTCTTTTTAGTAATTGAACTTGTGAAATGTCTAAATGTTAATGCTTGTTTCAAATCTGCCCTTCTATTACAAATTATCAATTCATATTTGTGCTTTAATTTTGAAAATTAAGTGGTTAAGTGTCAAAACCCTAATTTTTGAAACCCTCTTGATTCAACCTTTGTTCGACAATTTGACCGATCAAAACATCTCCAAATCAGCTGTAACTTTGGATTCCGCAATAAAATCACAATATCTTTCATCCCTGAAAATTTGGAAAAAAGTTGCGAGGACCGTGTGCACTCCGAGCGCCATCGTCCCCGACATTTTTTCCGAAATTTCGGGAGCAAGATCTTACTGTATTTTCCTGCTAAAATCCAGAATTTTGGCTGATTTTATCAATTTTAACACCTTCAAAATTAAAGTCAAAGTTGGTCTAGGGATTGCTTGGATTAACGCTTCTAATCATTCAAAAATCATTGAAATTGAAATTTTGTGTCAAAATTGTGTTCTTACTGTCCTAAATCTGAAAAGTGTGTTTGCATTCATTAAAAATTTTAGTGCTTTATTCAAATTCTTACAATTTGTGACTTTTGAAATTAAATGCTTAATTACAACAACTTTGATTTCCGCTTTCAAAATTGAATTTTGCGTGAAATTGAGTCAATTTTTAAATTTCAAAATTTGCATTGCTCTTGACATTCCCTCTAAAATCATAAAATTCAAAATTTCAGTTCCCCTCTCTTTTTCAAAATTCAAATTTTTGCATTTTTCGACAATCTGGGTAGGGTTCAATTTTGAGATTGCAACTTTAATTTGGCCTACCTACAGATCGTAAAATCACTCAATTTTTTCAGATTAGCTTTAAAATCATCATAACTTTCATCCCTGCAAATTTCAAAAAAAGTTGCGAGGACCGTGTGCACCCCGAGCACCACGGTCCCGGACATTTTTTCTAAAATTTTGGGAGATTGTCCTGATTGTATTTAACAGCTTAAATCTAGAAGATTGGCTGGTTTTATTGAAATTTTCTACCTCTAAAATTCAAAATCTTCTCTCTTTCTTTAGTGCATGAGTTTTACAACTATAAGCCCTACCTACACTATTCCCGTTAGACGAAGCCTTAGAATTAAGTCTTTCCAAGGTTTAATTACTGAGGAGATGGAACCTAATTTGAATGGTCTTTTTAACGAGGACATGGGTAATTCCTCTAATCCTCCTAATGATGAAGAAGCTCTCCATGAGGTTTCTGTAGAACAACTTTCGAAATTGGATAACCAATTTGATGATTTTCACCAATGGATGTCTCATGAGTACCCCGATAGTCAAGCTCTTCCTTTAATTGAGGGTCTAAAATGTATGCTTCAAAGTGATAAGAATGGAATTGATATTTTGCGTGGTATTGCACACATTGTGGATTCGAATGTGATGCCTATGAAGAGTTGTGCTGAAAATTTGGGTTATACACAACCTCCTACTCAAGTCAATCATTCTATTCCTTTGACGACTTCTATTGCTAGCATACCTACCTTTACATCAAACATAATGGCTACTTCTACAAAAGACATTCCTCCTATGATCACCAGTCATGGGGGCAATCCTTCCTCTTCAATTAACCCTCTTCCTTCATTTAATCCGATTTCTTCATTCATTCCTTCAATGAGTGTCCCTATTACATCTCCACAAATGAACATGACGCAAGGGGGCAATTCGTTTTCCATTCCTCCTTGTAGTGTTTCTCCTGTCCAATCATCTCCTATGACTAACTATCATAGTGTCCCACCACCTTACTCTCTACCTTCTTTCAATAACATAACACCTCCATCACAATCTAACACGTCTAATATGAACTCTTCGACTGAAGCGACCATTAACAATCTTGCACAAACTGTCTCTTCTTTACAGCAACAAATTGCCTCTATGAATCAATCTAAGTTTAGTGTGCCCACATTTGATGTTGCGAGCCCACTTTCTCTTGACATTGTTCGAGCTATTCCCCCTAAACATGTTGAAATTCCACATTTGGAGCTTTATAATGGTAAGGGTGATCCTCTAACACATGTTAAGACCTTTCAAACAATCTGTACTGATTTTGCTTATGACCAAAGGTTGCTTGCAAAACTATTCACTAGAACATTAAGAGACAAAGCCCTACAATGGTATTGCTCGTTGCCTTCCTATTCTATTATTTCCTTCGAACAACTTGCAAATGCTTTCATTCAACAATTTCAAAACAATATAAGTCCTAAAGTTACTTTGATTGATTTAATGCATTGTAAACAAGGTGTTAAAGAAAAAGTGACTGATTTCATTGGTAGATATAAGCATTTGTATGCTCAAATTTCTTTTCCAGTGCCTGACAATGATATTCAAAGAATCTTTATTTCTAATTTACAAAAAGATATTCGAGACAAACTTTTGTTTTCTGAGTTTACTTCTTTCCAACAGTTGTGTGCAACTCTTCACAATTATCAACTGACTGTGAGTCAAATGGAACAATCACATCCTATGGCTCCGAGTGATAAGGGTGATAGAAGTCAACAACCATTTGGGAAGTTTAAACCGAACAGAGATTCCATCAACTTCAATGAAAACATCATCAACAACAATGTGAATGCAGCATCAGGTGTGCCTCCTATTTCTAAATTTTTCAAGAAAGAAAGAAAGTATACTCCTTTGAATGAATCATTGCATAGTATTATGAATAAGTTATTGGAACAAAATGTGCTTACTCTTCCTCCTATAAGGCAAATTGATCCTGCAAAGATTACTTCACCTTATTTTGACAACAAAGCCTTTTGTCAATTTCATCGTCAGCCTGGGCATGATACTGAAAAATGTTTTTCTTTAAAGGGTAAAATTCAAGATTTGATTGATAATAATACTATTTCTGTTTCTGGAGTGAATGACAAAGGCAATACATCTATAGCTCCTCCTAACCAAAATCTTCAGATTTTCACTGATCCATTACCTTCTCATACCTCTAATGCGATTGAGGCTAATGATTCCTCTCTCTCATCTGATGGTCTTGTGTCTATGGCTACGAATGTGATTAACTTTGTAGAGCAGCAAGAAATCCCTAAAGAACCTTCCATCACATTTGATTCCAGTGAAACCATCAGGGCACCTGATGGTCCTTTATACATAGTTGCAAAAGTCAAGAATACACCTTGCCGTGGAGTGCTTATTGATCCTTCATGCATGGTTAATGTTATTACTGAAGAATTTCTTTTTACTTTGCAATTGAATCAAGTGATCTATGACAAAACAGATGTGATTGTGAAACTATTTGATGCATTTTCTTCTCCTGCAATTTGTTCTATTACATTGCCTATTGAGGTCCATAACAAATCCCTTGATGTGAACTTTGCTATTATTCCATCTTCTGAACAATTTCGTGTGAAGCTTGGCTATCCTTGGCTATCTTCCATGAAAGCTATTGCTTCTCCTATACATAAGTGTTTGAAATTTCCCCATAATGGTGAAGTTGTTACTGTCAATCATAGTCTCTTTAAACCAGCTGAAAGAGCTTCTAGTATTCCTATTGATTACTTTTGGCCTAAACAATTCCAATCTCTTCCTCCGCGAAGTGATCATCTTTTCAAATCTTATCAAAAATGGAAAATAGATATGATCCTATCTTTAAGTGAACCTAGAACACCTAAACTTGATATTCCTATCATTCTTGAGAAGGAAGTTCTTCCTTTGAAAGATAAAACTAATGTCTTTCCTCAAGAAGATTCCCAACCCGTTCCCATGGATGTGACTATGTCTATATCTAATAAACTTCCTAAAAGTAGACCTATCCCTCCTCGTCATGATGGACTTGGTCTCCTTCCTAAACCAAATATTCCTCCCTTATATGGAGCAGTTCCTCCTCCTTCCTTTTATAGAGAGAAGAGACCTTCTTCTTCTCCTATTATCCAGCCTAAGAGACCACAACCTAAACACCCAAGTGATAAGGATGAGAACATTCCTCCTCCTCAATCTTCTTCACTTCCTACTAAGACTAGATGAAATCGTTCTGCATGTGAACGTCGGCAAAAGCGTCGTCTTAGAGCTCAAACTTTGCAATCTTCAAAAACACCTTCAACAAGCATTATTCCATTTTCTCCTCAGCCGACGATTGAGCCGAAATCTCCTAAACATAAGATGCATGATGGTCTTGATCCTGTGCGAGTTAAAGATCCTATTTTTATAAATCTTGATGATGATATAGATGAAAATGTTATTCATGATGAAGATGCTACTTCTCCTGTTCATTCTGATAGTGAATATGAACTTGTTGATATTGATAACCATTTATCTAATAAATTTTCTAAAGCACTTATCCTAGCTCCTAGACAAGAACAACGTGGCTTGGAACATGAACATAGCCCTTGTTTGGATCTTGTGATAGCTCCATCTGCTGTGTTGAATGTTCCTCCTCTAGTGTGTTCCCTGCCTTCCCAAAACATTGATCAGCAAGATCGGGGGGTAGATGACGTGCTAGACTAGATACATTAGCATAGCAAATTCTCTCCTCCTCTCTTGTGTTACTTCTTCTATATGTTATTCTCATTCTTCTATTTGTTGTCCTTAGTGTTGTCTACTTGAGGACGATGCAAAGCATTGAGATCTCTCGATCTCTCTCATGTTGACTCAAAAGACACATGTGTTCCCTTCTTCTAGGTGACCTTCCTTGATTGGGGAATGAAGAACAATTATGCATACATACATATGATACACATGAATTATCATACAGCATACTGACCTCGAGGAAAGCAAAGTCACCTCGTGCTTTGTGTTTTGTGTCTATTATCCTTGGGTTTATCTCACACTTGGGGGCTAAATCCTTGTGATAACGTGCTCCTTTCCTTTCTCATTCCTTATATTTATCACTACCTTAAAGCAATCACCCCTGGTGAGGTGTGTGCGATCGCTTTAACGTAGGGGGGCATACATCCCGTTCATATCTTTTCAAGATACTTGAAAATTTCTTGACAAATTTAGCTTTGCCTTGAAAGTTTTCGATATTTCTCTTGCATGACTCATAGTGAGGGAACCTTACTACGGACAGTCATGGTTCTCCCTCGTGATCTTCCCTTTTACTTTGTCAATCGAAGTCGTAAGATCCTTAGTCCATTGGGGGCTTGGTGTGTCTTGCCTCCTTGACATGGTGAAAGTCTTTCAATATTGTTTCCTTGTACTTTACCGGAAGTATGAGCATACGCCTATACTCCCGCTAAAGTGGGGGCTAAATGTAGCATCCTAAAATTGTGACACTTGCAATTTCGACTGCATTTCGGTCTTCACGATGGCAACGCAACACGCAACCTGAATGGAGACCCCGAAACCTGATTATGACACTGAAAACTGCATTTTCTTGCACCCTGGCCTGAACCTCCTTTGCACCCTACTGTCCCGGGAGGTGGGACCAGAGCGCCCAGCACCTTGGTCCTTCAGGACCAGGGCACCTAGCGCCCTGGTCCCTGGGTCCTATTTTGGGCCCGGTCTCTTTTGGACTTCGGGTCTTTTTGTTTGCAATTTGGAAATTAACTTTCCCTGGTCGGCCTAAGGTCGGGAAAATCAGTCTATCAGCCCTAAATGACAAGTATATAAACTACATTGTCCTCTCCCATTTGGGTAAGAAGGTCATATGTGCAAAAGCATGGAAACTATACTCAAGCATTCAAGCATTCAAGCATTCCTTCAAGCAATTGATCATTTCAAGTCTCCATTCAAGGCTAAGTGTTGCATTCAAGACAAGGATTCAACCATTGAAGAGGAGATCACATACTACATGCTACATACAACATACAAACATACAACAAACAACAACATCTAAACCTTCGCACATAAGGATACAAACATCCTTAGAACAAGGTATTAGTACTTGTTTTATAGTCATTTACATTTACAACACTTGCTCATTTCTTGGTTAATTCCAAAACCGGGGTTTGACCTAAAGGCAAACCCCTAATCCCTAACCCCCCAATCGTCTTCACTTTTCTGTGTGTAGGTTGCAGGTACGCGGCTGAAATTGAAGATCTGGAATCCTTGTGCAGAGATGAACATATCCCGCTTCGTTTCGCAGATTTTTTGGAGGACCGTGGCGCTCGGGCACCATCGTCCTGACAACTTTTTCTCAAATTTGCAGGACAGTGCCGTATCGACATTTTATTGCTAATTCCAGGTCCGCAGCTTCATACTGTATCCCTATCTCAGTTTATAAGAGAATCTTTCTCACTTTCTATGCATTTCTAGCTTAATTCTTCTATGCACATTCTTTACAAAAGAGGGTAGCCTTGCTTTCTTAACCCTTGAAACTCATTTAGCATCCAATCTTGCATTGCGTGGGATTGGATCTTGTGGGTTTCAACCCCTCTTTTGAATGTAAAGTCTCTCCCCTAAGTGAAAACCATCAACCCTAGTGAATCTCCCTTCTCTCTCCTCGGAGTTGGAAGAGGGGAGAGCAACTAGGGTTCGATCGCGATTTTTCGCTTTACAGATAGGAGCTTCATTGAGTGGTTGAATAAGAGATAGGGGTAATATTGAATTACCATCTCTTGTTGGTTCTATCCTTATTTATATTGATGTACTACTTGGTGATGAGGGTGTGGAGGTATCTGACGCTGGTTCAATTCCTGTCTTCATCACTGCATTGACATGAGATGTTGGTTGAAAGATTGCTTGTAATGCATTGTTTGGACTTGGTAATTTAGGGTCATGATCTTCACTTGCTACTGGTAAGTTTTGAATAATTGGGGTATTTAGTCTGGTTCTTATTCTTTTTCTTGTCAAGCCAGTGTGTCCTAATCCTCAATGTTTAGGATTCTCTAAAGGTAATATGGTCTCTATGATGCCTTGTGCATGTGCCCCCAATCTTGTGGTTCCATCATAACCATGCCATTATAACATCTTGAAACCATTACCATATTTTTCTAAGGGAGTTTTATGTTTGGAGTGTCATTTTATTCTTTGTAAAGCCATCCATTGACATCTTCATCTAGAGATTCTTCATTTATCTCTCCCCATCTAATAAAGGAACAAGAGACTGAGAACTGGACAATTTATTTTTCTTTTTTTTATTAGCTGGGTTTGGTAATGCTCTCCCAAAAGATCTAGGGGACAATTTCCCTACTGATAATGTTCCAGAACAAGAATACTTGCCACACCCTTCATCCTTGATTTGAAGAGAAGGTTTTGTAGGTGTGTGCGATGATGATGTTGGTGTTTTTACAATCCTTAGGCATTCCATTTTCATATGGAGCGGAGCTGCTTGATTTATGGGTACTTGATTATCTGTGCTTGCTCTTAAGTAATTACAGTGCTGAAAAGGGTTTGGATCGCCATGTATGGTGATTTCATTGTCATTATAAGGAAACTTGACACATTGGTGAAACATTAATGGGACAGCCTGCATGGTATGTATCCATGGCTATCCTAGTAGCATGTTGTACCCCAATTCTATGTCTAAGACTTGGAAAGTGACCTTTGTGGTAACTAGTCCTACTTGCACTGGTAGGGTTACTATACCCTTGGAGGGGTGTTCCTCATCATCATAAGCTTCGTAGACATCTAAAAATGGTCAATGCTTGCGGAGTCATACTTTAACATTTGCGCATTGCCTTATTTTAGGGTTTTTGCGTCGCATTAACATTTCTTCTATGTTGCGCACTTGGTCTTTATCATTTGCGAGCATCGAGTCCTTCTTCTACATTCCTCATTTTTCTTTCTTTCGAATTTGGTCTTGTTGATAACAATCTTCAGTTATGATTTTGGTCGATCTTATCCTGTCGCATCAATGTGCATGCTCATTTATCATCATTTTGGACATTGTCAATCCTAATCGATGATAGAATTAGGGTTTTGTCCTCTTGTCAATCTTGTCATCTTGCGATCGATTCATCATCGATCCTCGTCTTTGTCAATCTTGTCATCTTGTGATCGATTTGTCATCGATCCTTGTCTTTGTCAATCTTGTCATCTTGCGATCGATTCATCATCGATCCTTGTCTTTGTCAATCTTGTCATCTTTCAATTGATTCGCCATTGATCCTCATCCTTGTCAATCTTGTCATCTTGTGATCGATTCATCATCAATCCTCGTCTTTGTCAATCTTGTCACCTTGCGATTGATTCATCATCGATCCTTGTCCTTTTCAATCATGTCAATTTGGATCAATTAGTCATTGTTCCTCGTCAATTGGCGCCTATCAATTTGATCTCTTTGTCAATATTGGTCAATTTGTCAACCAATCTCAATTGTTTATCAACATTGGTCCTTTATCAATTAGAATCATGATCGAACCTACATTAATTTCTTGTTGTCTTGACCTAATTCCTTGTCCTCTTATTTCTAGGGTTTTATGATTTGATCATTTAATCCTTTTCTTCTTTTTGGTGGGTTAAATAAATCTATTTATTTAGTCCTAGGTCTTTTTCATGAATTAATTAATGGATGAAAACCTATTAATTAATTCACCTAATATCTATTTCATATTTTTTCCTTATTTTTCCAATTTACTTATTTCTCCTAATTCCTAATTTTCTATTTCTCCTATTTTCTTCAATTTTTCTATTATTTCCCCTAATTTCATGGGAATGGCATTTCAAGTTTGTCATAATTTGTCAGAATTTGTCAATCAATCAATCTTGCATGTCAATTTTGTCATAATTTGTCAATCAATCAATCTTGCATGTCAATTTTGTCATAATTTGTCATAATTTTTCCATTCATGATTTGAATTTCCATTCGAATCAATTTCATGCTAATCTTGTCCTCTCTCCAATTTGTCTATAAATTGGATGAGTTTCTTCAATAAAAAAAAAAGATCAATCAATCACGCTTTTAGTATCCTTACGTTGCCATTTCATCTTGTAAATCTTGCTTTCATACTATGCTTTTGAACTTGTAGGTGAGATCCACAAACAAAGTAGTTTGAAGGAGAAAGAAGGACAATGGAGAATTATGGAGGAGATATTCGCGTTTGTAATGGTTTTCATTTGGTTTGATTATCTTGTCTTCATATCTCTATTGAGTGTAATTAGGATTTGTCATTGCAATCTAATTTTTGTGGTTGAGCTAGTTTAAAGTTGCCTTGTCAATCTTGGTCAATTTGTCAACCAATCTCAATCATTTATCAACATTGATCCTTTGTCAATTAGAATCATGATTGAACCTACATTAATTTCTTGTTGTCTTGACCTAATTCTTTGTCCTCTTATTTCTAGGGTTTTATGATTTGATCATTTAATCCTTTTCTTCTTCTTGGTGGATTAAATAAATCTATTTATTTAGTCCTAGGTCTTTTTCATGAATTAATTAATGGATGAAAACCTATTAATTAATTCACCTAATTTCTATTTCGTCTTTTTTCCTCATTTTTCCAATTTACTAATTTCTCCTAATTCCTAATTTTCTATTTCTCCTATTTTCTTCAATTTTTTTAATATTTCCCCTAATTTCATGGGAATGGCATTTCAAGTTTGTCATAATTTGTCATAATTTGTCAATCAATCAATCTTGCATGTCAATTTTGTCATAATTTGTCATAATTTTGCCATTCATGATTTGAATTTCCATTCAAATCAATTTCATGCTAATCTTGTCCTCTCTCCAATTTGTCTATAAATTGGATGAGTTTATTCAATAAAAAAAAAAGATCAATCAATCATGCTTCTAGTATCCTTATGTTGTCATTTCATCTTGTCAATCTTGCTTTCATACTATGCTTTTGCACTTGTAGGTGAGAACCACAAACAAAGTAATTTGAAGGAGAAAGAAGGACAATGGAGAATTATGGAGGAGATATTCATGTTTGTAATGGTTTGCATTTGGTTTGATTATCTTGTCTTCATATCTCTATTGAGTGTAATTAGGATTTGTCATTGCAATCTAGTTTTTGTGGTTGAGCTAGTTTAATGTTGCTTTTGATGCATTGCAACTTTAAACTAGCTCAACTACAAAAACTAGATTGCAATGACAAATCCTAATTACACTCAATAGAGATATGAAGACAAGATAATCAAACCAAATGCAAACCATTACAAATGTGAACATCTCCTCCATAATTGTCCATTGTCCTCCTTTCTCCTTCAAATTACTTTGTTTGTGGATCTCGCCTACAAGTGCAAAAGCATAGTATGAAAGCAAGATTGACAAGATGAAATGACAACATAAGGATACTAGAAGCGTGATTGATTGATCTTTTTTTTTGATTGAAGAAACTCATCCAATTTATAGACAAATTGGAGAGAGGACAAGATTAGCATGAAATTGATTCGAATGGAAATTCAAATCATGAATGGCAAAATTATGACAAATTATGACAAAATTGACATGCAAGATTGATTGATTGACAAATTATGACAAAATTGAGTTGCAATATTGATTGATTGACAAATTATGAAAAATCATGACAAACTTGAAATGCCATTCCCATGAAATTAGGGGAAATATTAGAAAAATTGAAGAAAATAGGAGAAATAGAAAATTAGGAATTAGGAGAAATTAGTAAATTGGAAAAATGAGGAAAAAAGATGCAATAGAAATTAGGTGAATTAATTAATAGGTTTTCATCCATTAATTAATTCATGAAAAAGACCTAGGACTAAATAAATAGATTTATTTAACCCACCAAGAAGAAGAAAAGGATTAAATGATCAAATCATAAAACCCTAGATATAAGAGGACAAGGAATTAGGTCAAGACAACAAGAAATTAATGTAGGTTCGATCATGATTCTAATTGAAAAAGGACCAATGTTGATAAATGATTGTGATTGGTTGAAAAATTGACCAAGATTGACAAAGAGATCAAATTGATAGGCGCCAATTGACGAAGAACAATGACTAATTGATCCAAATTGACATGATTGAAAAGGACAAGGATTGATGATGAATCGATCACAAGGTGACAAGATTGACAAAGATGAGGATCGATGATGAATCAATCTCAAGATGACAAGATTGACAAGGATGAGGATCGATGGTGAATCAATCGCAAGATGACAAGATTGACAAAGATGAGGATCGATGATGAATCAATCACAAGATGACAAGATTGACAAAGACGAGGATCGATGACGAATTGATCGCAAGATGACAAGATTGACAAAGATGAGGATCGATGATGAATCGATCACAAGATGACAAGATTGATAAGAGGAGAAAACCATAATTCTATCATCGATTAGGATTGACAATGTCCAAAATGATGATAAATGAGCACGCACATTGATGCAACAGGATAAGATCGACCAAAATCATAATTGAAGATTGTTATCGACAAGACCAAATTCGAAAGCAAGAAAAATGAGGAATGTAGAAGAAGGACTCGATGCTCACAAATGATAAAGACCAAGTGCGCAAAATAGAAGAAATGTTAATGTGACGCAAAAACCCTAAATTAAGGCAATGCGCAAATGTTAAAGTATGACTCCGCAAGCGTTGACCATTTTTAGATGTCTACATTTTGCCCCTCTTTGAGACAATGCAATTTTAAGCATTGTTTCAAAGAACAATAATGAAAATGCCCTAGGCAATGACAATGACATATGCATGCCCCCTCGAGGAATTGGTCAGAAAAATCTAGAAAAGAGGCCAATTGATCGATAAGAATGACAAAAGATGATAGGTTCGAATGGAACAAAAATCAGAGGTTGGATACACAAATGACAAGCAGTGGGAGGTGTAAAAGATTGCGACTAGCATAAGATGGAGAGGATGCACGTCCATCTAGGTACTGACAAAAAGCTATGTAGGAGACAAAGAGAATGAAAAGAGTTCATTTGCACTAGCCAAAGTGGAGGAATTGTTGCTCTGGAAAAGGACCCTTGCATAGAGATGGTGAACATTCCAATAGCAGATCACCTCGGGGAACATGTACACACCTATAGATGACTAGACGATGGGGGAGCAGTGGTATGTAGCTCAAAGACCCATATGTCAAATTTCATGAATTTTGCTTGCTTGTGGGACATTGCGGGGATATCATCGCTGAGACATGGCCGGGATGAGGAGGACAGAGGGATCACCCAGTGACAGAGGCACATGCTCCTTATGACAGAGACATATATAGTTTGACATTATGTTCTCATCGTGCGGGCCATACTTAGGATAGACAGTCCAATTTTGTACTCCAATATTGTTTTGATATATGATATGATATGCAGCTATATGATGGGATGCAATGTGTTATGGATTATGTTGACGTTCCATGTATGGATGTCTTATGCACTGTTTATGTACCATTGTAGAACATGTATAAATATATTTTTATGTGTTTTTGATGCATTTATAATATGAAATGGATAAAATGCTTGATATAATGCAAATGTACTAACCAATGGATGCAGGATGCAATGCATGTTTTTTTGGAGACTGGAGAACTAGATCGAACTGACTGCCCAAACTGATGGAAGAAATGTTAGTAAGAAGAAATTAGACAGAGGACAGTTAGAGATGAAGAAAAACTTGCTTTCACAAATGCACAGAAGTAGGTGAGAACCTTTATTTAATGTAGAAAAGCGGATGCAGAGCATCATGGCATTGAAGGCCAGAGCTGAAACGCAACCCCTTTTGCAAAAGACAGACACATCGCACACAAGGAATTAGTGAAGCATCCTAGGGTGCATACATCAAGGGTCGAGGTATGTGCGGCATTCACAAAGCGAACGTACTTATCACAGACACCCAATGATATAGTTGCCCCAGTTTGTGACAAACATTCCACAAACAACAAACATAACAAAAAAACAAAAGGGACCATGAACCATCCTGGTCACTCTAAATCACTCAGTGACATCCTCGAGCAACATAGGAACATGATCAAAGCAAAAAATAAATCAATAAAAGGTAAGATGCACAAATTCAACCAAGCCAAAAAAACAGTCTGATCGTCATTGTCAAAAGTGGAAAATAGGAATGATCATGCTGTTTGGTTTTAGGGAATGCGGTACCTCGTCTAAGACAGGACACAGTCTAGTTTCGAGCATACCACACCCTGTATAAGACCCATGATAGTAGTGACAAGGACAAATGATATTGATGTTGAGTGGTTGACATGACAATTTTGATCAGTTTGAATGTCTGGTTTGATTGAAAAGTTCATTTGTTAATGCATGATTTCAATAAAGCACAATGTTGTAACATGTTATCTATTTGTTGTCTACACAAATGTTTGATCGATTTGTCATTGGATGTATGCTCAACGATCTGTCTATGCACAGAGGGTACCATTTGTTGACAAAATGCAAAATGCCAATTTTTTTTTTTTTTTTCGTTTTTCAAGACTTTATTTGACTTTTTAGGGATTTTTTTTAAGGACATTATTTGATTTTTTAGGGATTTTTTTAGGACATTATGTGATTTTTTTGGATTTTTTCAGGGCATTATATGAATGTTTTTGAATTTTGATGTTTTAGCTGAAAATGAACACATGATTTTTTTTTGATGTTTTTGAATGTTTTCAGGATTTTTTTCAAATTTTTTGATTATTTCAGGACATTTTTCAATTTTTATGATTTTGCCCCCAGTGTCTAGCAAGGCAAGGAATATGATAGGTGAATAAATAGGCTTTCTGAAATGATGGTGGATAGAGGGAAGACAAAGGCCTTTTATTATGGAGACAATACGGATGCAATTTTCAAGGGCTATTGCGTGATGGGACAAGAGACTGGATATGACAATGTAAAGTAGCGACATGGCATGAGGGACATGTCAAGAGGTTTTTGAAACCATGTTTTGCATTTCACGTCCTTATGTTAGATCAAGATCAAGGGATAGAAAGAGTGTATGGATAGTGATAAGATATAGATAGGATAAGCAAGACCAAGAATGGATAAGGGACATGGACTGAAGGTTGGGATAGGCTAAGGGATAGTGGCAGAAAGTTGCAATAAGCTAGGGAATATGGATGAAAGGTTATAATAAGCAAATGGATAAAGACCAAAAGCTATGATAGACTGAAAGCTGTGAACAAAATGCATGATGCTCATGAAGATCCTCAGCCTTGTCAAGATCAAAGGTGGAAAGAGGAAATGGACATGAGGGACAATAGGATAATGGAGGAGTATGACATGGTATGATAGGATAATGAAACAATGAAGGACAAAAGGATATGATAGGATAAAACCTGTCCCCAAGTACGATGTGCAAGAAGTTCATGGATTACGCATGACACATGTTTGCCAGGTTTTTATCACGGTACTTGCCCAAGGTACCTGTTTGCCAGGTTTTCACCAGTGGACGAATTATTTTTGCTTTACTTTTTGTTTTTTTTTTCTTTTTTCTCACTTTTTTTTTTTTGATTTTTTTTTGTATTTTGACTTTTTCAATAGAAGTTGGACACATGATAGGGGATGGAAGAAGGACTCAAGCATATTATTGTTTGGATAGTAGCTTTGAAAAAAATGGACCATGACCTTTAAAAGTATGGTCAAAGACGTTGGTAGGATAAGGACATGGAAAAAGAGATGAAACTAAGGCAAGGATTTATGCAAAGGATTGGACCAAAGGGACCGAAGGATGGAAAATATGCATTGGATAATGGATAGGGTATTGGAAGAGTTGGGCTTCACCAGATGGAAATGAAGGGAAGATCAACATTGGCACACACCTTGATGGGCGGTGGATTGATGGAGGAAAAATGGATCTCAGATTGTGAGATTTGGATGGAGGAATAGCTTGGGATTTTGGGACATAAGGGCCCAAAATGGATGAAGAAGGTGATGGAGGAATAGATTTGAGAGATTTGGATGGAGGAATAGCAATTTTAGATGCCAATTTTGATGTTTCTTTAGGCTTTTGTGCTTCAAGGAGTTTCTTAGGGATCCACATGGTTTTTGACTTTTCATGCTTTTGTGGTTCATTGGAGTGCATTGCTTGCACAAGGGATTTAGGAACCCATATATATTTTGACTTTTGTTTTTGAGCAATGGGCCTTTGTGACCTTTTGGATTTTTCCTTTTCTTTATAGATCAAATTTTTCTTTGTTTTGACATGTTGATTATATTGGACATGTTGATCCTTGAATACATGTGGATTTTTAGACTTATGACTTTTATGCTTGGCATCCAAATTGCTTGGAGGGGGAAAGGAATGCATGGATGGATATGAATGAAATGGACTTATTTTGGATTGATGAAATTTACTCAAGGATGTGTGCCTTTGCTGACCTTGCATAGAGGACGAAGGGATATAAGGACCTAAGATGGATGGAAGGTATGATGGGGAAGGTGTATGTTTTGATTTTGATGGAGGGATACCAACGTCTTGAGAGTGAGTTGTATAGACATGACCCTTAATATTCTCTTTAACATGAAGGGATTCTTGCTTATGGAGATCTACTCCTTTTCCTTTATGAATATCTTGACTTGTAGGATACTCTTTTCTTTGGGAAGAAGATGCGAGTCCATTATGAGGTGGATATGAAATGAGAGAAATGATGAGATCTTGAAGTGGATCAGATTGGACCAAAGTGGAAGAACCCATTATGCATGTTGAGGGTTCATGAACATCTTGCACTGACACGTTAGAATCATGAGGGGGATTAGGATCATGAGGGGGACTAGGATTGTGTAGTGGACATGGTTCAATGACAGGCTCTTCAAGAGATGGAATGGGAGAAATAATGGGATCATCAAAAGAAATGTGATCTTAGAGTGTATATGGAGCATTAAGACAAGGAGATGGAGGAACTAAAGGATCTTGTGGAGGATTTAAAGGAATAATTTGATCTTGACAAGGAGGAAGATCATTGGAATCCTCTTTAAAGTTGTTTTTCTGTTGACTTTCAATGGGATCATCGGAAAGGATGGAAGGGATATCTTGATCTTTCTTAGGAAGTGGAATGCCAATGGGATTTGAAAGGACATTTTTTTCATGAAATGGAAGGGGATCGTTTGGGATTGGATGGACTGGGATATCTTGATCTTTCTTGGGGAATGGAGTGTCAATAGGACTTTGGATAGGATGGACAAGAATAGGGGAATCATCATGAGTGTCTGGTAAGATGGAGTCCTGGTCAACAATTGGATGGGATGATAAGGTTTCAGGATCTTGATCTTGATATGTTTTAAGACACGTTTCTTCATGCTCTAAATTATCCTCTTGACATGGGGCTGGACTTTGGATATGCATGGAGGATTCTGACAAGGAATCAATGTTTTGGCATGAAGGAAATGCACTTTGAACATTTGTGATGGATTCTGGCAAGGAATCAATGCTTGAACATGAGGAAGAGGGACTTCGAATGGGCTCCTCTAAAATAGGTAATGGCAATAAAGTGCATGGTGGCATTGGGTCTTGTATTTCTAAAACATGACAAGGATGTGCATCATGAATTGGATTATCTTGGCAATCAATTATGGATAGCCCTTGGATAATTTCATCCTTGGCTGTATTGTTTGATGAGGACAATATGGAAGGTTCTTGTGAAACTTCTAAAGGTGTAGGGATAGATGCCACTGGAGAGTCAATTTGTTTGTGGGGGGATGAGGCATTGCTAGACATAATTGTATTATCTTGATCTTCCTCAAAGAACTCACTTGGTAGTTTCCTTAAGATCCTTGCAATAAGGCCACCTTTCTTTCGAGGTTTTGACATACTTGTATCTAGAATTTGAACTTGTTTGGAAAGGAGTTGGTTCTGGTCTGATGTCATGTTTTGATTTTGAACTAGATGTTGATCAAATTGGTTTGACATGTTCAAAATTTGGCTTGGTGCATGTTGCAAGTTTTGTTTTTGAATTTGTGATTGTGGTTGTTGACATTGATATGTTGATTGAACTTGTTGATATTCCACCATTGGTTGAACTATTTGTGGACATTGTATAGTTGGTTGGACATATTGTTGAAATTGGACCATTGGTTGTGTTGGTTGTATATGTTGGACCATTGGTTGTGTCTGTTGGATATGTTGTTGATTCGAGATTTGATTGAATGAAATTTGACCAAATGAATTTTGATTTGGGACTTGATTGAAATTTGTGCTTGCTTTTTGAAATTGTTTCATCATCTCAATTTGAGAGATGAGAGCTGGTATGTCTGATCGTTCGATAAGAGCTTTTACATCAATTGGCTCAAATTTTGGGTTTGGACCTTGAAATTTTTTAAATGTTTTGGACATTTGTGATCTATTCTTCTTAATGTTTTTCACTTTTTGTTCCAAAATCTCCTTTTCTTGAGCTAGTTTCTCCTCTAGTTTTTGTATTTGGACATTTACATCATCATGATAAGTTTGATCCAAGTTCCGAGACATGTAGAGATTGGATTGACATGAATGATTTCTCAATTGTGATGACATGGCTTCGTAAGAAGGTTGAGACCTCATTTCAACAAACATGTCACTATGCAATGCAACTAATGGGATTGACAAATGCAACCTAAAAGGATGACAATGCAACTTAATGTTTTTGTACTTTTTGAATTTTTGGAATGACAACTAGATGCAACTAAATGCAATGAAAATGTGACCTTGCTTTGGACCTTTGAGTTTCTATGATTTGATAATGTTATGCAACTAAATGCAACCTATTTTTTTTGTTGTTTTTTCAAGAATTTTTGGAAATGATATGCAATCTTAAGCAATGGTAATGAAACCTATGTTTTTGTTGTTTTTCAAGGTTTGGACAAACTTTTTGGAATGCAAAGCTAAAGACTCATCCTTGGGAAGTTGAAATGAAGCCAAGACCTTAAAGGACAAAGGACCAAATGACAATAGGACAAATTGACAATGTCTCACCTATATGCTTGGATACTAAGATAGGTTTGATACAAATGATATTAATGAAAGGACAAATTTTTAGACTAGGTCAAGACTCCCTAACAATAACTTAGGGTATCATCCAAAGTTTTGATTTTTTAAGTTTGACAAACCAAATTTTGAGACTAAATGCAAGAAGGCAATGATTATGACAATGACTTAGGATATGACATGACAATGATCTAAGGATATGATATGACAAGATGAAGCCAAGACAAGATGACAATACAATGACAAGGATATGTAAAGACCAATGAATTGGAATATGCAAAATGCAACCTAGGCAAGACCTAATTTTAGCATGACAAGGATAATGCAGGAATGTCACCTAAACGGAAATCTAGCTTGGATATGAAAATGAAATGCAAACTTAGGGAAAATGATTTTGAACCTAAGTGTAAAATGAGGACGCTTGCAATGAAAAGGACTAAAATGAAGGGAGATGACAATATGCCCTAGGATCTAAGCTGGACTATGCAAAACCTAGCCTAAAGTGACATGAATTTTGAAACAAGGATATTCAATGTTTTGACAAGCCATGTTCAAATGTTGGATGAATACTTGGACAAATTTGGACTTTTGTTTGGATTTTGCTTTTAATTGAAGGTTGTTGATTTCGAAAACCCAAGTTGATTATGAGCATTTTTGAAAGTTTGTATTTGATTTAACTTTTGACAATCATGGAAGACAAAATGTTTGTTTGACTTTGACTCAAGACAATCAAGCACATTCACAACAAATCCTATGGCTGGCAAGGGTAATATCTATTGAATCCTCTAGCCATAAAATACAACACTCAGCCGGATAGCTAGACGCTTGGTAGCACTGGCTCCCCCTTATAGTGCACTCACTTCTCGGGCATACCAAGCTTCGAGTTCAAGGGGCATCACTTCCCAAGAACTTGCTATCTCTAACTGAGGAGTACATGAGAGGTGTCTTCGACATGCGCGTATCACAATGCCTGAGCCAACAAATAGAAGGATTTTGGCATCTAAAAACAAGAGATTCTAGTAAGGGCATCCGTTCAGGTGGGTATTGATCTGGCGAATAAATCATCACAATACCATTCCAGCACCTGTTGTCTACAACTTTCATTGCATCCATAGTTATTTAGAGTGGTTCGGAAGAGCTTGGCTTTATCTTGTCACCACTTTGGGTCGTTCCCTCTCACCAATGCCTGTGCGAAGTGCTAGGCAAATCAGGAGGCAAGCCCAATTCTAAGGTTTAAAACATGCAATCAAGCTAAAAACAAACAAAGCATGCATGGTGTTCATTAACCTTTAAGAAATTAAATGTGCAACTACTTTAAAAAACACAAGCACGATGTTTTAGTGAAAGTCTTTGATCGCGTCCTGCATAAGATTTGTTAGTAGTTGTATTTTTAGTCTTCGTCACAGGTAATGCCAAGATGCTGCACAGAGAATCAGTACCAAGGAAAGACCAAAATGTAAAAAAAAACAGAATGAAAAACAAAGTAATTTGCAAGTAAAAACAATTTTTTTTTTAATTTATTTTTTATTTTTTTACACAGGCGCAAAATGCCTCAACACAGGCGCAAAACCCATCAACATAGGCCCAGAAGTGTCCAGAGAGCTCCGAGTCGCCCTGTTTCTTGAGTTTTTCACCTGCAAACAGCTCAAAAGCACTCAAAACATGGTTAAGGGGTTAGTTCATGTTAGGTTTACCAAAAAATGTAGATCAGGAAAATGGAATTCATCAAAGCAAATAACAATTAGGACAATCACAAAACCTAAAACTGCAATGAAAACAATCCTAATCTAATCAATGAAAACATGAAGACAAGATATTCAAAATGAAATCAAAGCAAACCAAATGCGGATATCTCCTTCATGTGGCTCCATTGTTCTTCTTTCACCTTCCAATTTGATGTTGTTCTCACCTACAAAGTGCATTTGAAAGTGGAAAGCAAGTTGTTGATGAAATTTGTAGCATAAGGTTACTCGAAAATGTGATTGATTCCTTTGATTGAAGAAAATCATCCAATTTATAGACAAATTGGAGAGATGACAAGATTAGCATGAAGATATTTGAAAGGAAATTTCAAATCAAGGATGACAAATATGACAAATTATGACAAAATTGACATGCAAGATTGATTGATTGACAAATTATGACAAATTATGACAAACTTGAAATTCCATTCCCATGAAATTAGGGGAAATATTAGAAAAATTGAAGAAAATAGGAGAAATAGAAAATTAGGAATTAGGAGAAATTAGTAAATTGGAAAAATGAGGAAACAAGATGAAATAGAAATTAGGTGAATTAATTAATAGGTTTTCATCCATTAATTAATTCATGAAAAAGACCTAGGACTAAATAAATAGATTTATTTAACCCACCAAGAAGAAGAAAATGATTAAATGATCAAATCATAAAACCCTAGAAATAAGAGGACAAGGAATTAGGTCAAGACAACAAGAAATTAATGTAGGTTCGATCATGATTCTAATTGACAAAGGACCAATGTTGATAAATGATTGAGATTGGTTGACAAATTGACCAAGATTGACAAAGAGATCAAATTGATAGGCGCCAATTGACGAGGAACAATGACTAATTGATCCAAATTGACATGATTGAAAAGGACAAGGATTTATGACAAATCGATCACAAGGTGACAAGATTGACAAAGATGAGGATCGATGACGAATCAATCGCAAGATGACAAGACTGACAAGGATGAGGATCGATGGTGAATTGATCGCAAGATGACAAGATTGACAAAGACCAATGTTGATAAATGATTGAGATTGGTTGACAAATTGACCAAGATTGACAAAGAGATCAAATTGATAGGCGCCAATTGACAAAGAGTTTGGAATGCATCAAAAGCAACTTTAAACTAGCTCAACCACAAAAACTAGATTGCAATGACAAATCCTAATTACACTCAATAGAGATATGAAGACAAGATAATCAAACCAAATGCAAACCATTACAAACGCGAATATCTCCTCCATAATTCTCCATTGTCCTTCTTTCTCCTTCAAATTACTTTGTTTATGGATCTCACCTACAAGTGCAAAAGCATAGCATGAAAGCAAGATTGACAAGATGAAATGACAGTGTAAGGATACTAGAAGCGTGATTGATTGATCTTTTTTTTTGATTGAAGAAACTCATCCAATTTATAGACAAATTGGAGAGAGGACAAGATTAGCATGAAATTGATTCGAATGGAAATTCAAATCATGAATGGCAAAATTATGACAAATTATGACAAAATTGACATGCAAGATTGATTGATTGACAAATTATGACAAAATTGACATGCAAGATTGATTGATTGACAAATTATGACAAAATTGACATGCAATATTGATTGATTGACAAATTATGACAAATTATGACAAACTTGAAATTCCATTCCCATGAAATTAGGGGAAATATTAGAAAAATTGAAGAAAATAGGAGAAATAGAAAATTAGGAATTAGGAGAAATCAGTAAATTGAAAAAATGAGGAAAAATGATTCTCTTGGTAGGAAATTAGGAAATGTCATTGTCCTTTTCAATCATGTGAATTTGGATCAATTAGTCATTGTTCCTCGTCAATTGGCACCTATCAAATTGATCTCCTTGTCAATCTTGGTCAATTTGTCATTGATTTTTGTCACCCAATCTCAATCGTTTATTAGCATTGGTCTTTTGTCAATCAAAATCATGATCAAATCGACATTAATTTCTTGTTGTCTTGACCTAATTCCTTGTCCTCTTATTTCTAGGGTTTTATGATTTGATCATTTAATCCTTTTCTTCTTCTTGGTGGGTTAAATAAATCTATTTATTTAGTCCTAGGTCTTTTTCATGAATTCATTAATGGATGAAAATCTATTAATTAATTCACCTAATTTCTATTTCATCTTTTTCCTCAATTTTCCAATTTACTAATTTCTCCAAATTCCTAATTTTTTATTTCTCCTATTTTCTTCAATTTTTCTAATATTTCCCCTAATTTCATGGGAATGGCATTTCAATTTTGTCATAATTTGTCATAATTTGTCAATCAATCAATCTTGCATGTCAATTTTGTCATAATTTGTCAATCAATCAATCTTGCATGTCAATCTTGTCATAATTTGTCATAATTTTGCCATTCATGATTTGAATTTCCATTCGAATCAATTTCATGCTAATCTTGTCCTCTCTCAAATTTGTCTATAAATTGGATGAGTTTCTTCAATCAAAAAAAAAGAAAAACCACGCTTATAGTATCCTTATGCTGCCATTTTTCTAGTCATCTTGCTTTCATACTATGCTTTTGCACTTGTAGGTGAGATCCACAAACACACTAATTTGAAGGAGAAAGAAGGACAATGGAGGAACAATGAAGGAGATACATGCTTTGGTTTGCATTTCGTTTTAGTATTTCATCTTCATGCCTTTATTGATTGTAATTAGGATTTGTCATTGCAATCTAGTTTTTGTGGTTGAGCTAGTTTAAAGTTGCTTTTGATGCATTCCAAATTCTTGATCTACATTTTTTATTGATGACATGAAATTAGAAATTAGGAAGCATGATTGATTGATCTTTTTTTTTTTATTGAAGAAACTCATCCAATTTATAGACAAATTGGAGAGAGGACAAGATTAGCATGAAATTGATTCGAATGGAAATTCAAATCATGAATGGAAAAATTATGACAAATTATGACAAAATTGACATACAAGATTGATTGATTGAAAAATTATGACAAATTATGACAAACTTGAAATGCCATTCCCATGAAATTAGGGGAAATATTAGAAAAATTGAAGAAAATAGGAGAAATAGAAAATTAGGAATTAGGAGAAATTAGTAAATTGGAAAAATGAGGAAAAAAGATTCTCTTGGTAGGAAATTATGACAAAATATGACAAACTTGAAATGCCATTCCCATGAAATTAGGGGAAATATTAGAAAAACTGAAGAAAATAGGAGAAATAGAAAATTAGGAATTAGGAGAAATTAGTAAATTGGAAAAATGAGGAAAAAAGATTCTCTTGGTAGGAAACTCATCCAATTTATAGACAAATTGGAGAGAGGACAAGATTAGCATGAAATTGATTCGAATGGAAATTCAAATCATGAATGGCAAAATTATGACAAATTATGACAAAATTGACATGCAAGATTGATTAATTGATAGATTATGACAAAATTGACATGCAAGATTGATTGATTGACAAATTATGACAAAATTGACATGCAAGATTGATTGATTGACAAATTATGACAAATTATGACAAACTTGAAATGCCATTCCCATGAAATTAGGGGAAATATTAGAAAAATTGAAGAAAATAGGAGAAATAGAAAATTAGGAATTAGGAGAAATTAGTAAATTGTTCCTTATATTGATTCTCTTGGTAGGATCAATATAATGTTCAAAGTAACCTAGAGATTTGATTAGATGCGAGGTGCACATATTGAGTCTGGCATCACCATCTATTAACACTCTTCTGATGTTCCTTTTATGAATAAAAACTTCTAGGTGAAGGGGATCATTATGCATGGGCTTGTTTGTAGGTACATCTTGTTCAATGAATGCTACCTTGTAAGATGCTAAATTTACCACCATGGTTTGGAATGAATTTTCATCTATGTCGTGTGCAATAATAGATTCTTGTAGTGTCTTATCTAAGTTCACCTTGTGAGCAGGTGAGATGCGAAGCAATTCAAATAATGGAATTTGAGTTGGGGTCTTTCTTAGCTGGTGAACCACATTGTAGTTGCTTTTTGGTGGAGAAATATTAGTCAAGACACCTTGCAATGTGACCTTTGATTTGTAGGTGATAACTACACAATCTTTGTTCCTTGGATTCATTGTATTTGTGGCTACTATTACATCTTTTGCACTGATTGCATTGATTGTATAATCATATGCTATATTGGTGTAGTTTGCAGTATTATTTTGTGCATTTGAACTAGAAGATTTCTTGTTATCATGCTTAACAAAAGGGTCTTTGAATATGGTATGGTCTGTATTGGCTAATCCCTTCTTGGCATCCATAGTGATATCCCCTTGATAAATAAGGTCTTATATCAGGTTCTTGAGTTTGTAACATCTTATTGTTTTGTGCCCTTTGGATCAGTCGTATTCACATAATTCATTGTCATTCCACCAAGAAGGCTTGAGTGGACTAGGTTCATAAGGTCAAGCCTCTAGCAAAGTTATGGCATTACTTTATATCAACTTCTTGAGAGCTGACTCAATTGGTCCCCCCAATGGTTTGAAATTTATTTTTGGTGCATTGATCCTTGGTGGTCTTGGATTGCTTGACTGAGCCATATTGGCATTAGCATTTTTGTTTTGAGTTTGATTCCTATTAAAAGCATCAATAGGTCCTTAAATTGATACCACTAGTTGAGCTCTATTAACAATCGAGCATCTACAACCCCATCATTTGTAATATTCTTGTTCTTAGACAAAAAATTTGGCTTTCCATTGCTTGTATTCATGATTGGTCCTTTATCCTTGTGATATTTTAGTATTCCTTGTTCTAATAATCCCTTTTCATACTTTATGTCTTTTTCAATGATTTCTTGAAAGTGTCTATGCATTGCATTTGCAATGGATATTTAATTTGAGGAACAAGGTTCTCACTAAAAATATCTACTTGCTCAACTTCGGGAATATGACTGAGACACCTACAATATAGAGCTCTCCATATTTGCAAGAATGTAGCAAATTCTTCACTTTCCTTTTTTTAGTTGCACACAAATCTATTAGGATAACTAGATTATTTATAGAATGAAAACATTATGATGAATAGTTTAGCCAACTCACCCCATGAAGCAATCTTAGGTGATATATGTGAAAACCAGTCTAATGCAGTGCCTCAGAGCCTTTTGGGGGATAGGAACATAAAGTATGTGTCTTCATGGGCCACTTCTATACATGGTGTGAAGAATTCTCTGACATGATCCCTGGGATCACCTTTCCCTCTATACTTGTGAAACCTCAGAGTCTCAAAATATGGTGGGAAGGGTGGCACGTATAAAGTCCTTTCAAAAGGATAAGGATGAAGATCCTCCATAGTATATCTCTTCTTGTCATTAACTAATTGTATGTTGACCATCTACTTTTGTAGATTCTCTACTTGATGAGCCAAGATCTCTATTTTGGTAAAAGGCGCACTAGCCCTATAAGCATTTCCCATAAAAGGAATAGTGTTTGAGTATCTTGGAGTCTATTGAAATGTTGACTGACCATATAATTATGTGCCTTGGATTCCACCAGGCAGTGTGAAATATGCAAATTGTGTGTTGGCATTTGGCTAACTTGAGCTATTCATTCCTATTGATCTTTGGTTCACATTATGACCACTGCATGTGGATCCAATGGCAAATGAAACTGTAGATTGATATGTCCTTATTTAAATAGTGTTTTGAGTCATAGTTCTTGTAGCTTGGGTTGAAGTATTCAACATTTTTGACATTGTAACACTTGGTGTAGCTTGAGATATGAGACGAGTGCTTGAAGATGCAACTGTTGATTGAGCTGAAGTGGTTGCGACTTGAGTTTGGGCCACACTAGGTGTTGAGTCACATTTTGGGTCAATGTTACCCTTGGTGGCAAGATTATCATCATTTCAACATGTGGAGGCAACTCAGCCTTGTTTTGAACTAAAAGTGTGAGATATCAATCCTTATCATTATGGATGAGTGCATTCAAAACCATGAGAAGCATTGGATCTTGTTGGGCTACCTCCAATTCATCTTCTATTAGATTATGTTGAATTTATTCTATGAAAGGCATCCTATTTCTATTTGTTGGTAACATTGTAGGTCTTCAACATTGTGATTGTTGATTTGTAGATAAACCCATATTCCAAATGGGATTGACCAAGGGGTTGTCATTTGGATCCATGATCTTAGCTTTTTGTGATCTTGTTAATGGCATCGATGTATTTATAAAGTAATCTTGACTCTCTATGACTCACTATGACTTTCTAAAATTTTAATGGTACATTTAAGAGGGATGCAAGACTTATGCAAAAGACTGGCTATGTATGTATACAATATATGAATGACGATACTCTACTAAGGTTTCTGATGAGCGATTCGACTATTTGCCATAAGTTTTTCAAAAAATCATTGAAATTATTCTTGTTCTCTTTGTTCCTTGACTTTATTTTCTAGTTTTGCATCAAGGTGGATAAATTTCTCAATTTCATTATCTATGACAACTTTGAATTCTTTGTATTGGGGAAGATCGATTCTTACTTCCCAAGCAAGATTATCTAGACCATCAATTATCTCTAATTGATCATTGTCTGATCCCAAGATTGGGTTGTTCGAATGGAAAATCATCATCTCCTTTTAGAGCCCTGCAAAGGATATGTTCTTAAGACTTATATTAAGTGATGAACCAAAATACAGACTATGCAAGGGTTGACTTTGAAACTAAGATGATAGATGTGGAACCTAATGTACTCTATTATGATATCTAAGACCAAGGTGAATCCTAAGTTGAATATAGATGCAATGATTGAACAAAGATTGAAGCTATTTCTATGTGGAGTGAGGACTTATGCAAGGACTTTGTGTAATCTGAGGACACATAAAGAGACCATGTATGGATTAAATTCATAGGACCTAAGATCACTAAAAGTACAATTTTCTCCATTTGAATGTTTCAATGTTGATTTTGATTCCGATGTTGATGTTGACACTTGAAGTTTTCTTTGAGATTCTTGTTGATGTTTTTGAACAAAACTTGGTTGATATTCCTCTTTGTTTTTGGTAGTTTTTGAAATGTTTGAACTTGGTGAAATGTAGCAAAAGACATAACAGACATATTAAGAAAAAAAATGACATAAAGATAGTGATGTTTAAGGAACCTTTTCTAATTCCCATGAATGTTGGAATCTTTTTCAAGACCCCATTTTATTTTTGATAAAATTTTGGTCATTCGATAACACATCAAGATGACTCTCCTAAGGTCAAAAGGTCACAAATGATATCATAGCCCACAAGTTGAGACTTCCTCAGCTCAAATAGCTCTGTCACAACCTAGGGTGCACCCATTTTTTTTTCCTTTCTCTGAAAATTAAACCAAAGAAGTTTTTTCCTCTATTGGCTCATTATCTTGGGAGATATATGGTGAGTACTTGGGGATAGATTCTTCCCCACCTATGCGCTATGATACCATGATGTTTGGTTACTAACACAGTTTGGCCTCTAAATCCTAAAGATATTAATTAGGTCTTTGTTCAGGTGGTCATAATCAACAGTGTGTTACATTCCATTAAAGAGGTCTTCCAGTCAAAATAGGTTACACTCTATAGGTTTTCTCAAACCATATGGGCACTAAGGGAGGCATAACATTGTTATGACATCATGTATCACCTATTGCTTACAATTTTCATTGCAAATACATTTATTTTATAGTAGCTTGGATTACTTGGCTTTAACCATTGCCACTTAGGTCATTCCCTCTCACTAGGACTTATGGGCTACTTGGGAGGCAAGCCTTTTAAGGGTTTTATCCTAATGAAGAATTGAAAAAAAGCATGAAAGAGGTGGGTCTATTCTTTTTGGTCACCCAGTTAAGGGGAGAGCATATGCCTACCGCCTTGTAAATACAAAAAAACAATGTTCTTTTTAAACCTTCATTGCAAAATTTTCCAGTCTAGATCGAGATATTGCTCCATAAAAACATGGTGCTCATTTTTATCCTTCATAGAAATGGCAAGGAAATAAAAAGTAGTGTGTTTGCTTGTTCTTTTTAAAAGTACCAAAAATAAAGATCTGGATAATCTAAGTCTAGTTTCCTGCAAGAAAATATGAGAACAGTTAGCACATTGTGGGCTTTCTAGCCTAATTTTTTCTCTTGGTTATAAATTTGACCTCTTTGTTTGCAGAAATAGAGATGATTACTAACAAAAAAGACAGAGAAAGTAGAATAGAAACATTTTGATTTTTCCCTGCAATTGCGAATTAACTACTAAGCAATTGTGAACTAATATAAGGGCAATTGCAAATTGATGTCTAGGCAATTGCAAATTTCTAAGGATACAATTGTGAATTTTGTCTACACAAGTGGGAATAGAAGTCTAAGCAATTGTGAATTAGTTCAATACAAAATGAAAAAGATAGAAGATAGAAGGTAAAAATTAGTTTGTCATCAGATCACTTCTGATGACGGGCCATCACTTCAATGTCATCAAGGAAGTCAAATTTGGCAAAGAATCGATGTATAGTCTTGTGATACTGGGCTATGGCTTCTTCTTCTTCAATTTCTTGGATCTTCCTTTCTACCTTCACAAGTCTCTAATAGGATTTTTGTTGTCTTCTACTCTCTTTCCTTCTTCTGGTACTTGAAATTTTGAGTGTCACCCTTCTTGCCACGAGGTTAGACACATTTCAAGCCTAAATAATTATTTTTTTAGAATTGAAATATTTTTCTAGGTTAGCAACGCAAATATGAGAAAAGCAGAAATGACAAACAAAAATGAAATTTTGACATATCCCTACATTTATGAATTAGAATTAACAATTATGAATTTTTGCAACTGCAATTATGAATTATTATGATGACAATTGCACCTTAAAATAAAAAAATGCAAATTTATGTAGCCACAATTGTGCATCAGATTATTTTGTTCCATACAAGACCTACAAAAAAGAAAAACAAGTCATCAGAAAGTTAGTTTTCACATTGAGTTCACCATTGTTTTCATGCTTGAAATCATAAATTAAGCTAATTAGGAAATAAGGATGATCACAAATCCTTAACTAATCTAGCTAAACTCAAACACAACTGAATGAAATAAATGCTAGAATCAAAAGAATTAAATAAGTTCAAACTCCCTATTCCATATTTGTGCTTCCATTGTTCTTTTCCAAATTGCTGGTGTAAATGGCTCTCAGGCATTGCACTGGGATTTCCTTCATAAAGATGGTAATTATTTTGAAGAGTTTGATCTCGCTTGTATTGCGAAAATGATCTTGTTTATATATATTTTCAAGAGAGATGGGGAGGGATTTTGAATTCAAGTTCTGATTGGGAGTGATCTGGTTTAAATTAACCAGTTAACAAAGTTGATTGATTTTTTAACTTAGATTGATTGACTTGTTAACTAGATTGATTTAGTAGTCAACAGAATAGATTGAATAGTGAACTGAATAGATTATCTAGTTCACTGGAGATATTGGAGAGATGATTGAATTGATCAGTCAGAAAAGGTAATTTGGAGTGAAAAGGGGTGATTGATGAGTTAACTAAATTAACTGATTAGTTAACTGATTTGATGAATCAATTAGGATTTCAACATGTCCTATAGGATTTTGAAGTTGAATTTGATTTTCATTTTTAATTTGGATTTTTGAATATTGAAATGCAAATAAAATTTATTGAAATTCATTGAAATTTAGATTTGATGAAATGTTAATTTGATGACTTGGAATTAGATGAAATAAATTGAAATCCACATTTGGGGAATTGTGAATTTGAGATAAAATGAAATTAGATGGAATTATTTAAAATTCAAATTTGGGGAATTAGAGGAATAAGTTAGTTAATTTAAATAATTAAATGAAACTATTTAAACATTAGAAATGTGATTAATTAAATAATAAATATTATTTAATTAAGGAATTAATTATAATTAAATAATAAATATTATTTAATTAAGGAATTAATTATAATTAAATAATAAATATTATTTAATTAAGGAATTAATTATAATTAATTAAATAAATAATATTTAATTAATATTTGAGATAGGGTTAATCGATTAATTAAGTGAAGGAGAGAAATTCAATAAATAGAAATGTTTTTGATATTAAAAGAAACCAAAAAAAGGGGGCTGATCCAGGAATGGAATGAAGAAATAGTGGCAAGACAACTATTAGTAGATCATCAACAAAATTACAACCCTCTTACTTTCCTCTATCAAAAAATACGACCATTCTACGTAACTTCAACAGATATTACCAAGGCTTTATAAATATTTTAAACATTTGCCACACAGGGCAACTGGTAGATAAGCTTAAATATAAACAAAAATTAAAACTATCAACCAAGAGGCTACTAGGGTCAAACAAAAAATTGGACATCCGCAACATAGAAACAAACTATTTCTTTTTTCCAAGGCTCCTCTTAGGGAGGAGCTTCCTGTTGGAAATATGGAATGATTGATTATGTGTTGCATTGATGTTTTGTCATTGATGTGAACACTACCTATTATGATAGGTAACCGACAGACAAGTTTTGGTTATCGACAAAAGATCTAGTGTTACTGGCAGTAGTGACTATCTGTTGGACACTTCCGACATGTTTGGATCAATGGAATGTGCTTGGTTATATGTGGTACATGCTTCTAAATCATAGAATGGTTAGATGGTATTGACTTGGTAACCAAATGCTACCATACACTCTAGTAAACTCTTACCGACATAGGTTTAAGGTTTTACCGGTAGAGCTTTTATTGAGAATCCTTGACAGGATGCATTAGTGGTGTTGGTGTGGTTTCTAGGATGCAAAAGATGTTCTCTGATCGTGATTCAACCAGGTGGAGATATCACTTTATCATAGTGGACCCAGAATAGGTGTGGTACCTATCTAGGTTATGGATCGGTATCATGTTAATGTGTTCTCTACACGTCACCGAGATAATTTATGGATTGGTTAATAATATTTTGGTCTAAAGCCGACATGGCATATTATTGTAATATAGAATTATGCAATGAACTTATTGTAATATCTTTAAGTGGCCGACCTAATTGGTTTAGGCCTTAGGGTTGGTATAAATCAATGTAAGATCTCATTGTAGATCATATATATATATATATGTGTGTGTGTGTGTGTGTGTGTGGAGATGAAAAAGGAAATGTAATGTGCAAATATTGTAATATCATTTAGGCAGAGGATTAGGTCGATCATTGAAGATCAAATTAGGTTTATGTAAGAGGTCAAAGGCCTTTAACATTGAGCTTAACCAGGATGGTAATCAAGCATGGTAGATGCTATCTCTGATAGTTCATTCTACTGGATTGTTGTCCAAATATCTTGAGGTGGTTTTAAACTCTCTATAGTCAGTGAAAATATTTTGTAATGAGTAGTGTTCTCTAGGTAGTGTGCCTTCCTGCATGTGCAGGTCCCTCATTGTATCACATACTTTCTGTAGAAGTATCATCTAACTGTGGGTAGGCTTCCCATTGTGGTTTTTCCATTTACTAGGTTTTCCACATACAAATCATGGTGTTATGTGGTATGGTTGCATTGTGTTGATTATTTGTTTATTTGTTGAGTTGTAATGTTTAGCGATATTTGTTTCTACCGGTATCTTTTTTAGCTATTCAGGTATTTAATGTTTATGAGCTAGGGTTTAAGGTTGTATAGTGGATTAATTATTATAATATGGTAACAACTGATTCACCCCCCCCTCTCAGTTGGTCACCAGTTATCCTAACAATTGGTTTCAGAGCTTTGGTCCCCTTTTGTAGAAGCTTAACCACTTGAGGTAGATCCTATGGTAAATAATCCATCGACAACTATCTTTAGAAGAGAAATCCCTAAGCTTGATGGAATAAATTATGTGATATGGAAAATCTGAATAGAGACTCATCTTAGATATCTTGGAAAGGATATTTGGGAGATCATTGAAAAAGGTTACACACCTTATGGTCTGACATTTGGCAATCCTACTCCTGTAGACTTGGACAAGAATATTGAGAATGATTGCAGAGCTAGAGAAGCCCTCCTGTGTGCACTTACTAATCAAAATATCATGGGATTGACTGATAAAACATCTGCAATGGTTATGTGGGATAAATTGAAAACTCTCAATGAAGGTGATCCTACTGTCAAAATTGCTCAACTTGATGGCTACCGGGTGAGACATGAGAACTTGAAGATGGATGACAATGAAAGAATTGCTATATTTATGGAGAGAGTAAATGATATTGTCATGGGAATTCAATATTGTGGAGGATCTCTGAGTGAAGATGAAATAGTTTCCAAAGTCTTGAGAGCCCTTCCACCAGTTTACAAGATGAAGGCAATTGCAAATAATTAATTGAGGAAAATGGCAAACACCTCAGTTAACAGAGGCATTCTGATTGGGAAGTTATTTTCTTTTGAGATTGAATAATTTGGACCTTCTGGAGCTGCAAAATCTAAACCTGATTTCATGTATCTTCATCATCATCTACCAACAAGAATGATTGGAAATCCCTATATGCAAAGGAATTGGAAGACATGAGGAAAGAGGATGAAGAATTTGAGCAAATTGAAGCCTTATTTGCTAGAAAAGTACCTAAAGGACTGACATGAAGTAAGTATGAAGGAAAAGCATCTTTTAAATGTTTTGCATGTCATAAGATTGGTTATTTTGCATCTAGATGTCTTGAAAGGAATGAAATATTTGAGGAAAGAGTTAAGAAATCATTCAAACCTAATCAGAATAAATATAGATTCAAGAGAAACAAACAATGTTACATAGTGGATGAGGAAGGAGTAACTGATGACTCTGAGGATGAACCAACAGAAGACTCTGCTAGTGGATCCGACAATGGAAAAGAATGGGTGTTCTATGCCCTAAAAGAAGATGAACCAGAACCAGCTATTAAGAATGAAGAAAAGGCCCTGGCAGCAAAAGTTGAAGATAAGGATGAATGGGTAATTGATAGTGGATACTCACATCATATGACTAGAGATAAAAGAAAATTTCCATCCCTGCATGAATACAATGGCAGTCAAGTAAGATTTGGAGATGACAAAGAATGTATGATCAGAGGTAGAGGTACTATTTCTCTGGATGGTAAGCATAATACTAGCAATGTCTATTATGTAGAAGGTTTAAATAATAATCTTTTGAGTGCTGGTCAATTGGTGGACAAGGGATTCCAACTTCAATTCAAGGATAGAAAATGCAAAATCATTAACAAGATTGGTTTGGAGATTTCTACCTGTACTCAGACTGGAGGTAATATCTTTCACCTAAACACTTGTAATAAGACATGCTTTATTGCTCATATTGATGAGAGTTGGTTATGGCATAAAATGTTGTGTCATGTTAATTTTGATTGCATTGTCAAGATCAGTTCAACAAAGGCAGTTAGAGATATACCTAAGATTACAAAGCCTCATAATCCGGTATGTAAGGAATGTCAATTGGGAAAGCAAGTTAGAACTACTTTTAAGAGCATACAAGATAAATCTAATGATGTTGTTGATTTGATTCATACTGACCTATGTGATCCAGCAAGGACTAGAAGCTTTCAAGGTTATAGGTACTTCATGCTGATAATTGATGATTATTCTAGAATGATGTGGGTGACTTTTCTTAGGGAGAAGTTTGAAGCTTTTGAGAAATTCAAGATCTTTAAAGCAAAAGTAGAAACTGGACTAAAAATCAAATGTCTAAGATCAGATCAAGGCGGTGAGTTCACTTCAAATGTATTTAACAGTTATTGTGAGACAAATGGAATTAGGAGACAATTATTTGCTCCTAGGACTCCTTAGAAGAATGGAGTGGTGGAAAGAAAGAACATAACCATTTTGGATGCAACAAGAACCATGATGATGGAAGCTCAATTACCTCACATCTACTAGAGAGAAGCAGTGAGTACAATAGTCTACACATTCAATAGAGTTCACATCAAAGGTGAAACCGGTAAGACTCCTTATGAATTATGGTTTGGACATACACCTAAGTTGTTAAATATTTCAAATTTTTTGGGAGTAAATGTTATATCAAAAGGGATGATTCAATTGGGAAGTTTTATCCTAGATGTGAGGAAGGAATATTTCTTGGTTATTCTAATCAAAGAAAAGCATATAGATGTTATAACAAAAGTTTGCATAAAATTGTGGAAAGTGCAAATGTGAAAGTGGATGAGAAGTATATAAATCATTCCATATCATATGATAGGGAACTGACAATGGAAATGATCATAACTGAACCGACAATGCCTCAAATGGTACAGGACACTGAGACTGTTACACTAGCAAATTCAGAAAATTCAACTATGACTGATGATCAAATCAGTGAACCTGAAGTTTAGAAGACTCCAAGGTATGTAAGGTTAAACTACTTTGAAGATCAAATCATTGGAGATAAAAACCAAGAAGTTATGACTAGAAGAAGACTGGCAAATGAAGAGGTATGTTTTATTTCTCAAGTTAAATTGACATCTATTATTGAAGCTTGTAAAGATAAACATTGGTCAAAGGCTATGGAAGATGAGTTAGATCAGATAGAAAAGAATGAGACTTGGACTTTAGTTCACTGACTTAAAAATAAGAATGTTATTTGAACTAAATGGGTTTTTATAATTAAACTGAATGAGGATGGTCAAGTTATAAGACACAAGGCTAGACTGGTTTGTAAAAGATACTCTCAAAAGGAAGGAATTGATTATGGTGAGACTTTTGCACCTATAGCTAGAATTGAAGCTGTTAGACTATTTCTTGCCTATGCAGCATATAAGAACTACAAGGTTTATCAAATGGATGTTAAATATGCATTTTTGAATGGTGAACTTGAAGAAGTATACATTGAGAAACCTGATGGTTTTTTGCTGACAGATGACAAGGATATGGTTTGTAGGTTAAATAAAGCAATGTATGGATTGAAACAAGCTCCCAAAGCTTGGTATGCAAGGTTGGATAAATATCTTTTGAAGTTTGGTTTTACTAAAGGCAGTGCTGATAGTAATTATATTACAAGATCATTGATGATGATATTCTGATTATTGAAGTATTTGTTGATGATATCATTTTTGGAGGAGAAGATAAACTGTGCATGGAATTCACTAACAATATGAAGAATGAATTTGAAATGTCCATGATTGGTGAAATGAATTTTTTCTTAGGTTTGCAGATTACTCAAACTGATAAAGGCATCTTTATCTGTCAATCAAAGTATCTAAGGGAATTGTTGAAGAAGTTTGGTATGGATAATTCCAAATTGGTAAGTACCCCTATGGTGACAAGTGAGAAATTATCTATCAAAGATACATCTGCACTGGTAAATTCAACAAGGTATAAGTCTATGATTGATGGCTTGTTATATCTAACTTAGACTAGACCAGATATTATGAATACTATGAGTATTGTTTCAAGATATCAAAGTAATCCTAAAGAAAATCATGAATGTACAGTAACTTGAGGATATTCTAGTATCTACAAGGCACAATTGAATATGGCATGCATTATCAAAGATACTCATTTTGGCACTGATGAGTGGTGCTACTACTTAAGGGGAGTAGTCAGCTTTGAGATTCACAATATTTTGATATCTATGTCATATCTTTGGCATTGATGTCAAAGGGGGAGAGATATTGATGTGAAAAAGAAAACTCAAGAGCTATACAAAGATATTATTCAAAGGGGGAGACTTGTTTGGCATTTCTTGGTACTTAGATGTTTTTGACATCTAGTGTTGCCATCAATGCCAAAGGGGAATATTGTTGGAAATATGGAAGGATTGATTATGTGTTGCATTGATGTTTTGTCATTGATATCAAAACTAGCTGTAATGACAGGTTACCGACAGACAGGATTTGGTTACCGATAGAAGATCTAGTGTTACCGACAATACTAACTATATGTTGGACACTTCTAGCATGTTTGGATCAATAGAATGTGTTTGGTTATATGTGGTACATGCTTCTGAAGTATGTCTTGGTCAAATGGTATTGACTTGGTAATCGGATGCTACCATACACTCTAGTAAACCCTTACCGGCATAGGTTTAAGGTTTTACTGGAAGAGCTTTTTTTGAGAATCCTTGACAAGATGCATAAGTGGTGTTGGTGTGGTTTCTAGGATGTAGAAGATGTTCTCTAATCATGATTCAACTAGGTGGAGATATTGCTTTGGTGTGGTGGACCCAGAATAGGTCTGGTCTGTATCTAGGTTGTGGACTGGTATCATGTTAACGTGTTCTCTACACATTACTGGGATAATTTATGGATTGGTTAATGTTATTTTGTTCTAAAGATGACATGGAATATCATTGTAATATGGATTTATGTAATGAACTTATTGTAATATATTTAGGTGGCCGACCTAATTTGTTTAGGCCTTAGGGTTGGTATAAATCAATGTAAGATCTCATTGTAGATCATATATATATATATGTGTGTGGAGATGAAAAAGGAAATGTAATGTGAGAATATTGTAATATCATTTAGGTAGAGGATTAGATCAATCATTTAAGATCGAATTGGGTTTATGTAAGAGGTCAAAGGCCTTCAACATTGAGCTTAACCGAGACTATAATCAGGCATGGTAGATGCTATCTCTGATAGTTCATTCTACTGAATTGTTGTCCAAATATCTTGAGGTGGTTTTACCCTCTCTGTAGTTAGTGAGACTCTTTTGTAATGAGCAGTGTGCCTTTTTGCATGTGCAGGCCCCTCATTGTATCACATACTTTCTGCAGAAGTATCATCTGACTGTTGGTAGGCTTCCCACCATGGTTTTTCCCTTTACCTATTTTTCCACATACAAATCATGGTATTATGTGGTATGGTTGCATTGTGTTGATTATCTGTTTATTTGTTGAGTTGCATTGTTTATCGGTATCCATTTCTATCGGTATCTGTTTCTGCTATTTAGGCATTTAATGTTTAGGTGCTCTAGTTTAAGATTGTATAGTGGACTAATTGTTATAATCTGTTAACAACTGATTCACGCCCCCCTCTTAGTTGTTCACCTATTATCCTAACAATTCCTAGCCCATTCCTTGGTGTGGAATTTGAAAAGGGTCCTATAGTCATCATCTTTCTTGCTTTTTCCTTTGGTAGAACTTTCCTGCAGAAGACACAGAGTGGTTGCCGAGCAACGCATCACGTTCAATGCAAACCTGGAGACATCCTGCAGCTTGTTTTCCATGGCCTCCATTCTGCTGGTGATTTCCTACACATTATCAAACAAACTCTCCACTTTCTTACCCAACTCCACTAGGTTGTTGTCTTCTTCCTCCTTTATGCTGCTCACTTCCTCCACCACCATCATCTTCTCGAATTTGAGAGTCTAGGAAGGAGAATCTATCTAGGATTTGGGGCCAGCCTCCGGACTTAAAGAATTTTTAAGGCTTTCTGAGGTATGGGTGGAGCTAACAGAGTGTGGGGTCGAGGTAGACTAAAATAGGGCCACATTCTCAAAGGGGATGGAATTCCCAGTTTCATGGGAAGAGGAGGGGTCTCTTAGAGATTTTTCAAGTGATTTGGAGGCCAGTCTCACAGAATGGTGGGGGTTGTTGGCCTCATCTGTGATTTCCATATTAGAATCAATCTCCCAGATTCTAACTTTCTTAGGGGTTCTAACATCCTCAGGAGAGAACTTTTTGTTTTTCTTACTATAGGAGCCGATTTCAGGTAGCCAAGGAGGGCTTGTATCTGGTTTATCGATAGCAATAGCTAGGGGATGATTTTCAGCCATATTCTGGATGAAGATAGTGCGGGGTGGGAAAAGGGCCAGGTGGAATTTGTAGAGGCGAAGGATGAGGCCTTCGTGCAGAATGGGGAAGTCTTTTCCTTTTTTCTTGGCCTCAACAATATCCTTAACACTTAAATCTAGCGAATGAAGCAGGAAAATCAGAATGGAGATGTAATCCGTGTTTCTAAGGTGGTTAAGGAATGGGAGGTGGTAATAGTAAAAGATTCCATACCTTCCTTCTAGATTGAAGTATTTGATAATGATATAGCATACCTCATCACACGATGGCGGAAGCTGCTCCCAGTTGAAGCCACCCACACTCTTCACCGAGTTCTCACCTTCACGAAAAAATAGGTTCAAGCTGGTGGTATCTGAAATGTGGCTCTATTTATTCCATTTCCTCCTCTCCATAGACAGTCCTGTCGCTTGGGCAATTACTTCTTCATTTATTTAGAAGGAGATACCCCCATGGTAACCCTTCTATCCTCCTAGGAAGCCACAAAATTCCTAGGTAATCTCTCATCGTTCCCTTTCATGCTTTCCATAAATTTGTTGATCTCACCTTCCGAACAAATAAACCATAGACTTAGCTTTAAAATTGTTAGTTTTGGCGGGTTTGAGTCTTATCTTGTCACCCCCCATGATTGTTTCTTCCAACTTAGCAGAGTAGAGGAAAAATAGGGTAGCAGAAACACAAAGCCGAACCAGAGCAAAAGCAAAGTTGTGATAAAAACTTAGCCAATCCTGAGATAAAATCATGCAATAAATGGTGTGATTATTGCAAATTTTTCCTAAGTAGATATCACATTCATGAAATCTACTATACTCATGCGAACCCTCAATACAACCAATTTGATTTGACCTATTCTAGCCGTCGCCTTTATCGCTGCTAATTAACTCTGTCTAGGTGATAATTAGGAAATTACCATTCCCGATATGAGTACTATCATGATTATTGAACCCCTTTTGAATGTGATGACAAGGCCATCCATAGCTACATGATAAATAGAAATGTTGAATGTGATGATTGAGTGGGTTTAGAAGAATAATTAACTTAATTAAATAATTATTTAATTAATTAGATGAATAATTGGTACATGATTAATGAGACATTTTTAGGTATCTACACTATTAATAAAGCGACTTCTAATAAATATTTTTAAAGGAATCACTAAAAGTATGTTTTCAAGGTGTGCTTTGAAATTTAATATAATTAAAACCTTTAAACTAATTTAATGCCTAGCTTAAACTTTTATAAATAAAAATTAAATTGAAATAAATTTCTATCGAGTTCATCCATCATTATATCTGCCAATTTTTTAGAAAACTTTTAAAATTAAAAATTAATTGATTTGAAATTGAAGTGGGGTTCACCTGAACTTGTTCAGGTAGGCTAAATTGGTTATTTTTCAAATGAGTATGTAACTTTTTTGCACCATATTTTTTATTTTTATTTTTTATACTTGATGTAAAAGTACAAGTTTGGTTCCCTAAATTTACCATTTTGACACATTTTAGAAATCAGACATTCGTATAGAATCATATCTTTTAGTTTGAATAGTCGTTAGAGAGAATTTGAACTGTACTATATAGTAGTATTGTAATTATGTAAGAATCTATTAAGGAAATGAGATTTGATTATAATACCTTACTTTATTTGATGTATGGACTCCTTGATTCAATACTGATTTAGATTTACTCTGGTATTCCAAATGCAGATCAAAAGAAATATAAGTAGGTGAATGAAGAGGCATGTCCATATAGGGACATTTCTCTACTTGGACTAAGTCCATGTAGACACATGCCTCTACATGAAACATGTTCGTTCGCTAATAACCATGATGGTATGCCACCGATAATGACGCTAATGTAACATTAGCAATGTTTGATTTAATCACAATGATTAATATTGATTCCTTTAATTGATAATGATTATTGGGTTAATAAAGGTTTCAATGCATGGTTAATTAAATATAATGATTTTTATTTTAATCCGATAGAAGCTATAACATTAACACTCCCTCTTAGCTAGGGAGGATTGTGGTATGATCAATAAACTATAATCTCAAGTTATGAGAGAGGAAATGATCATCTCAATATTATAATGTAAATCTATTCATCATTTAAATGTTGCTTTACGGTATCATTAAACTATGGTACATTTAAGAATATAAACCATAGGATATTCACCATACTTATATCTTCCTTGACATGTGCACTGACATCAAGTCTCATGATGCCTATCAAGGAGGATATCTACACATGATGTCTTCATTGATACTAAATCTCATAGTATCCATCATGCCATATCTGAGTAACTCAGAAATGTACAATATCATGATCTCCATAGACATTCATATATAATATCCATCATGACAACAGGTTAAACTATTTATAAGATCTTCATCTTACAATAGTAACCATAATCAGACATCAATGAAAGATCATCACCTTCCATGATGTCTCTACAAAATCATTTAGTAACTCACATGATAAAATAACATAGATATCTTTTAACATTAAGACATTACCGATACTCAACCTTAGAAAATATAATTATAGTTTTACCATACCAAGCTTACCTCTGAAGTGATTCACTTTTAATTTGGAGAGAGGCTTGGTTAAGATGTCTATAGTTTGTTCATCCATGTTGATATATTTCAATTTATAACTTTTCTTTCCACCATATCCCTGATGTAATGGTAGGGGATCTCAATATGTTTTGATCTATTGTGAAATACCAGATTCATAGAAAGATTAATACAACTTTGATTATCACAGTGTATAATAGTAGGGGGCATTGATTGTCTAAACAATCCTACCAGTAGTTTCCTCAACCATACTGCTTCTTGAGCTCCCATTGATGCGGCAATATACTCAGCTTCCATGGAGCTCTGAGCAACTGAAGATTGCTTCTGCTAAACTAGGATATCATGGCAGATCCCAAGCTAAAACAACATCCTGAAGTACTTTTACGATCAACAACACTACCAACCCAATCCGAGTCGGAATATCCGTGAAGACATATTTTTACACTATCATATTTTAGTCCCAGCCCAATAGTTCCACTTAGGTACCTTATGATGCATTTTTCTACTACAAGGTGTATTTTCCTGGGTTCACACATGAATTGACTGAGAGCATTTGTTGCATAACAAATGTTTGGCTAGGTATTTACCAAGTACATTAGTGATCCAAATATCTGTCAATAGAGAGTAGGATCGACTAATTCTGACTCAGAGGCTGCATCTTTTAGTTTATGTCTGGCTAGGTATTTACCAAGTACATGGGTTTGGTATCCATCATTTCAAATCTGTTTAGAATATCAATAGTGTATTTACCTTGATTCAGTATGATATAATTATCTTCTTGTCATACTTCTAGTCCCAGAAAGTAATGTAGGAGACCCAAGTCTTTCATATCAAATTCAGAAGCCAGATCTTGTTTGTACTTTATGATTAGATGATCTTCGACTGTGACTAATAAATCATCAACATAAAGGACAAGAATTAACATATTACTATTTGTTACTTCGAAGTATAGGTTATGATCTGCTTCATTCTTAGATAATCCTAACTTGTTGAGGTAATTATCTATTCTTTCATACCAGGCTCTAGGGGCTTGTTTGAGCCCATAGAGAGCCTTCTTCAATTTGCAAACATGAGAAGCACTATTATGAATAGTGAAACCTTCAGGTTACTCTAGGTATAATTCTTCTTCTATGATACCATTCAGAAATGTAGTCTTTACATCCATGTGGTGTATTTTCCATCCTTTTGAGGTGACAATAGCAATTATGGCCTTTACTGAAGTGTATCGAGCAACTGGAGCAAATGTTTCTTCATTGTCAATTTTGGCCTTTTGAGAGAACCCTCTAGCAACAAATATATCTTTGTGTTTTTTAATACTTCCATCTACCACATGTTTGATTTTAAATAGCCATCTGGATGTAACAACTGATTTTCCTTTAGGTCTAGGCACAATATCCCAAACATCATTCTTCAGAATGGATTGGTATTCTTCAATCATGGCATCCTTCCAAACTTGATCTTTTAAGGCTTCTTCAACATTTTAAGGTTTGGATTTAATGAGTTCACTCATAAGAGCAACATAGCTTAAATAACCTCTTAGTTTCTTGCTTTCTCTAAATGTCCCCTTGGGTGCAACATAGATCTCTATTTCTTCAATTGTTTTCCTTGCCCAGAGTGGTCTTTTTCTGTTAGTAGCAGGTTCAAGAGGTTCAGGAGTATAATTCATTGGTTCATTATCTTCTACAAGTATGTCCCTTTGAATCTCAGTGCTAGGATCCTCGATCATATCTTGAGAAGACTCATCATCTGCTTCATTAGTGTTTTTAGAAATTGAGCAATGTCTTCTTCAAAAGTTACATCTCTGCTAAGCTCAATTATATTCTGACCAGGAACATATATCCTATAGGCTTTGGATGTTTCACTATAACCAACAAATATCCCTTTCTTTCCTCATGGCTCTAGTTTGGATCTTTTCTCGTTAGGAATGTGGATGTACACTGGACAACCAAATATTATTAATTGACTTAAGTTAGGCTTATTTCCTGTGAATGCTTCTTCAGGAGTTATATTGTCAAGAATAGAGTGAGGATATCTATTTTGTATATAAACAATGATGTTAGAGGCTTCAACCCAAATTGAGGTGTGAAGGTTTTGATCATGCATCATAGCCTTGGCTGCTTCTACTATGGTCCTATTTTTCCTTTCACCTACCCCATTTTGTTGAGGGTTGTAGGAAACAATGTAATCACTCTTAATCTCGACTGTACTACAAAATTCTTTAAAGTTTTTAGAGATATATTCTCCCCCATTATCTCACCTTAGAGTTTTAATTCTTTTCCCAGTCATGTTTTCAACTAAGGCCTTAAATTCCTTAAATTTTGATAATACTTCATTAGATTCCATAATTTTTAGGAAGTAAATCTAGGTTTTCCTAGAGTAGTCATCAACAAAAATAACATAGTACAAAAATCCCCCTAAGGAGGGTATTGTCATTGGACCACATAAGTCAGTGTGAATAAACTCAAGTATATTTTTAGAGTTGTTCTCACTACAATAAAAAGTCCGCTTAGAGTTCTTACCTAGAGCAAAACCATTACATATCCCTTGGTGTTCTTGATTTAATTTTGGTAGTCCTATAACAATTTTTTCTATGGAAGGTAGGGCATGGAAGTGAAGATGCCCTAACCTTCTATGCCCTAATTCATTAGTAGTGGAAACATCATGAATTAAGGCTTGGGTTTGAACATTGCAAAGTTTGTATAAACATCCATCCCGAATCCCTATTGTGTATGCCTTCTTTATGTTTGAGTTCTTAGGCTAGGTTAGAACTTTTCCATCCAAGAAGGTGATTCGATACCCTTTGTCTTCAAAGGCTAAGATAGAAACCAGATTTGTTTTGATTCTTGGTACAAATAGTACTCCTGTTAGTTGAATAGAAACTCCAGATTTTAGATGAACTATATAGGTCTCGATTCCTTTCACAGGGTATGCGGGATGCTCCACTGTCAATGACCCAAGTATTCCTACTAGCCATTAATTCACTTGATAAAGCTGAGAAGAATATCATTTTCTCTATATCTTTGTCTTTATTGATTTCAGCTAATGAGGCTTGATTCTTGAGTCTTTCTGGGTACTTCACAGCAAGGTGTCCATATTGGTCACATGTACAACATTGTACCTTAGACATGTCCTTCCTTCTTTTCAATGCATGTTTATTGTTGTCTCTTCCCATTTTCCATTTGAAGTTTCCTTTCTTCCCTTTCTTGTGAGAATTTGTGTTTAGTACTTGAATTTCTCCATTGGAATTGTTTAGCCCAATACCTCTAGTTGTTAGTCTAGACTCTTCCTGAATGCAATCATTTTTTAATCGATCAAACTTTGGAAGTTTGGATTGTGCAGATTGTGCGCTTATCCCTTGAATAAAAGCTTCCCAAGATGTAGGAAGTTCATTGAGTGCCAACATTGTTAATTCTTTGTCATCAATTGTATGTCCAATTGTAGATAATTGATCCCTTAACTTAGTTATTCTTATGAAATAAGATGTAATGGATTCACCTTTGTTCATTTTTACATGATGCAATTGTTTTTTTAGTGAGAGAGCTCGGCTGTTGTTGTTAATCTCATACATGTCTCCTAGGAAGGTAAACATGGCATGTGTAGTGTCCAACTTGGATATAGCAAGAACTATATGATCTTTTATAGGAAGAATTATATTTTTTCTTCTTATTATTTTCAACGTGGCTCTGATACCATGTTAAGGAAATGAGATTTGATTATAATACCTTACTTTATTTGATGTATGCACTCCTTGATTCCATACTGATTCATATTTACTCTGGTATGAACAAGTAAGTTCGATTTGAAATAATGAAGGATTGAAGCACTTGTAATGGAGATATGACTACACTTGTAGTGGCACTGGTTTTTGTACGATCTGTGTGTTCCAAATGCAGATCGAAAGAAATATAAATAGGTGAACGGAGAGGCATGTCTATGTAGGGACATGTCTCTACGTGGACTAAGTCCACATAGAGCCATGCCTCTACATGAGACATGTCCATTCGCTAATAACCATGATGGTATACCACCGATAACAATAATAATGTAACATTAGCAATGTGTGATTTTATTGCGGTGATTAATATCGATTCCTTTAATCGATAATGATTTTCGGGTTAATAAGGGTTTTGATTCATGGTTAATTAAACATAATGATTTTTATTTTAATCCGACACAAGCTATAACATTAACCCTCCCTCTTAGCTAGGGAGGATTGTGGTATGATCAGTAAATTGTAATCTCAAGTTATGAGAGAAGAAATGATCATCTCAATATTATAACATAAAAATCAAGGATAGCAATATCTATTCATCATTTAAATGTTACTTTATGGTATCATTAAAGTATGGTACGTTTAAGAATATCAACCATAGGATATTCACCATACTTATATCTTCCTTGACATGTGCATTAGCATCAAGTCTCATTATGCCTATCAAGGAGGATATCTGCACATGATGTCTCCATTGATACTAAATCGTATCCATCATGCCATATCTTAGTAACTCGGATATGCACACTATCATGATCTCCATAGACATTATTAATATATAATAACCATCATGACAATAGGTTAAACTATTTATAAGATCGTCATCTTACAATAGTAACCATAATCAAATTGCACTTTGGCGAAAGTCGGCGATCCCACAATACTTGGTTACATTTGCCCAAACTTGATCAAAATTGTGCACTAGATCTTCACTTTCTCACACATATAGTAGTTAAATCATTAAAAATTTGAAGGTGAAGCAAAGTACATTTTTTTGCGTAGATTCTAAATATGTTTTTAGAATTTTTTTTTTAATAATTTTTACATAGTGAGAATTTCATAACCCAATATTATAATTTCATAACCCGGTATTATCAATATTACTAAATCAGCACTAAAATTATAAAGTCAGTTGTTGCATATTTTTTTTAGTTAATTTAAGTTAGAATAATTATAATTTGGACATAAGATAGATCAATACTTTTTTCCACAATGTGTGAAACAAAGACTTATAATAAGGACGACATTTTGATAGGTGTGAAAAAGACTCATTTGAGAGTCTGTAGATCATTCAGCATATGATTTTTTGGGTTACTCGTAAGTCGAATCAACCAATATAAGTTCTCCAATTTCAACTCAAAAAGTGACAAATATTAAATTTGAATTACTTTCTTCTAAAAAATTCATTACTTAAAAGTAATGAATTTTTAATCAATATAAAAAATTGTGGCAAAAATTTCCACATATAGTATTCTCTTAAAATGGTGATTAAGAACCATAGACACCTAAATCAATATGAGAAAACAAACTATAGCATTTTACCAAGTCAATATCTCTAAATGATTGGCAATATAAAAAAATCTACAAAAGACAATAAACTATCCTTCAAATGCTAAAGCTTCATATTAAAAAATGTATATAATTATAAATATAGTAAAATTATATTTTATATTTTGCATTTGCTAGATACACTAGAAATTGACCAATCATCTAGAAGATGAAAAGACATTCATTTTCATATGGATAAATATGAACAATTTAGATATATGGTTAAAGCTTTGTCTAATTCCTAGTCATTCCATTTGACAATCCTAGGCTTGTCAACTTTACCTTTACGTATTCAAATCTCTCCAACTACCCCTCTAATTTATTGGTAGGAAAGTTATTAATTCTTGCTTGTGTGGGTTATAAATTTTGTAGTTACATAACAAAAACATGTCAATTTTGAATCTCTTAATCCTTTTTATAAAAATCAAACACCATTTTCAAATATTGCTGTACTATATCATTAAAACATCATAAAGAACAAAATGAATGTTTGTATTTATATTCGTTAATTTCTTCATTGCCAAGTAGAAAAATTTGTAGATATAAGATTGTTGACAGGAAAAAATCATGGAGCAAAATGGCATTGATGCCTTTATTCATATTTGCTCTCTTTCAACAAGTAACAGGAATATAGAAGAATGACAGCTGCATACAGAAGAATGACAACTATCACTGCTGCTTAGCTCTAAACAAATGTATTAACAGCCGCCGCGCAATGCCAGCACAAGATGGAGAACAGAACCTCCCTCTAAACCATAATCTTCGACCGTTCAGCTGTTTTCCCCCATAGATGAGCCTGCAGGACAATATTAATCATGGAAATCAGTAAAAGGATTTTGTTGTTTCAACACCTTGCCACATGTAGTTGGCCGATATTTGCACATGCATATATATGCCTTACCTCTTTCCTTTCTCTAAATACAGGAAGCTGCAATTATCAGGATGGATAACTCTTTTATGATTTTGAGGTTGGATAAGCATTATATTTGTCGAATTATGAATTTTTCTTGTTGAAAAAAATAAAATATAGGGAAAAAGGATGGTTCAACAAAAATTATTGGAACAATTAGGTTTCAAACAACCCTAAGAATACCACAGATCTTTATCCCAACACATCAAAGCAGGCCACAAAATAGGGTTACAATAAAATCTAAACAACATTGTGAATAACTACTTACTTTTTCTGTAGGGGTGGTATTCCTTCCCTTTGCTCGACAAGCTCTTTGATCCGCTCGATGGTATCAGTGGGTTCTATATCGATCTCTACCTCTTTTCCAGTAAGAGTTTTCACCTTGATGGAAAGGCCTCCCCTTAACCTCAACACCAGATGCAGCGTTGATTCCTTCTGGATATTATAATCCGCAAGAGTTCGTCCATCTTCCAACTGTTTCCCAGCAAATATCAACCGCTGCTGATCTGGCGGGATGCCCTCTTTGTCCTGGAACATCACAATCAATTACAGCACTCAACATACAAAATCCATTACTGTAATAAAAAACCCATCTTCGATAAAAGATAGGAAATTGAGAAAACTTAATGCGATAAATGTTTACAAAAAATAACACCCACTTGAATTTTTGCCTTGACATTGTCGATGGTATCACTGCTCTCGACCTCAAGGGTGACTGTTTTTCCTGTCAGCGTCTTCACGAATATCTGCATCTTTGCTTTCTTCTCTAAACCTACTCAATAAGATATGTTCACCAGATATGATCAGAGGAACATATATACATATATATATGGTTCTATAAAAGATAAAGAACTGCTATGATAGTAACCAACCAAACTAATTCTTGCAACTGAATAGAAGCTTGTGAAATGTGTTAGCAGAGATATGATCGGGAAAACATATATATATGATTATACGTAAGATATAGAATAATCCACCCAACAGCCGACATGTGAAGATGAGGGAAGGCGTTCAATTTATTGTTGGGTTTTTATTAAAGGTGACCTTATAGTGAAGATTGCTAAACTTGATGGTTATCAGTGAGATATGAAAACCTTAAGATGGAAGAAGATGAAAAGATTACTGCATTCATGGAAAGGATAAATGAGATTTTTATGGGAATTCAATGTTGTGGTGGAACTTTGAGTGAAGATAAAATTATTTTTAAAGTTTTAAGAGCCCTACCATGGGCTTCCAAGATGAAGGCTACTGTTATTAATGAGTTGAGAACAATGGCTAACATATCTGTCAACAAAGATACCTTGGTTGGGAAATTATCTGCTTTTGAGCTTGAAGAATTTGGACCTTCTGGAGCTGTGAAGACTGAACCTCCATTGTATGCATCTACATCTACAATCGGTAAGAAAGATTGAAAATTTTTATATGCAAAGGAATTGGAAGATATGAAGAGAGAATATGATGAGTTTGTGAAACTTGAAGCACTATTTGCTAGAAGAGTACCTAGAGGACTGGTAGGAAGTAAGTATGAATGAATAGCACCTTTTAAATGTTTTGCATGTAATAAGATTGGTCTTTTTGCATCTAGATGTCCTAAAAGGAATTCAAGATTTGAAGAAAGAGTTTTAAAATATCATCTAAGCCTAACCCTGGATATTAGAACAAGTATAAGCATAGGAAAAATAGAGACAAATATGCTACATAGCGGATGAGGAAGACATTACAGATTTTGATGATGAACCGACAGAAGAATCTGCTAGTGGTCTCGACAATGAGAAGGAATGGGTATTCCTAGCCATCAAGGAAGATGTTCTGACACTGGAAGAGAAAGTACCTGAAGAGAAGGCACTTGCTACTAAAATTGAGGACAAAGATGAATGGGTAATTGATAGCAGTTGTTCAAATCATTTGACTGGAGATAAAGGGAAGTTTCTATCTTTGCAAGAATTTGATGGTGGTCTAGTCAGATTTGGAGATGACAAAGCATGTATGATCAAAGGAAAAGGAACTATATCATTGGATGGTAAGAGAAATACTGACAAGTGTTTATTATGTTGAAGGTTTAAGGCATAATATTTTGAGTGTAGGACAAATAGTGGATAAGGTATTTCAATTGCAGTTCAAGGATGGAAAATGCAAAATCATTAACAAATCTGGTTTGGAGATTACAACCGGTACACAGACTAAAGGTAATATATTTCATTTGAACTCCGGTGAGAAGAGTTGTTTGATTACACGGATTGATGAGAGTTGGCTATGGTATAAAAGGCTGTGCCATGTGAGTTTTGATTGCATTGTGAAGATCAGCTCAACTAAGGCATTTAGAGACATACCTAAGATTATGAAGCTCTATAATCTGATATGTAAAGAATGTCAAATGGGGAAACATGCCAGAACCTCATTTAGGAGTATACAAGATAAATCTAATGATATTATTGATCTTATTCATAATGATTTGTGCGGCCCTGCTAAGTTTTCAAGGTGGGGTGAACTCACAATACTGGTTCCCACTTTTTGACTAGCTTTGACACTTAGATGAATATTTTGAAAAAAAAGTTCACTTTCCAACACCTATAACTTTTAAACCGTTAAGAATTTGAAGATGATATAAACTAGTGCTTTTTAGCATCTTGTTTGTAGATTCTAAATATATTTTTTTCAAATTTGTTTGAATAAAATTTTATTGATTTTCCATCTCCCTCAAAAAGTAAGTTTTTTTGCTCAAATAACATTTTTTAAAAGTGATGTGTATCCAGCAATGCATACTTTTTTTTCTATAAATGACAAAAAATTAATTCTTTTAAATTTTGGTTTGTAACATCAATACCTAGGGCATGCAGTTGGTTTGATAGTGATATGTTGAATATTTTTCATTTTATTAAGTTTTGAAATTCGACTAATTATATTTTAGATATAGGTGTACGTTTGAATACATATCTTGTTCTATATATATCAAAATTCAATTTTCTTTTTTTTTGTTAGAAAGAAAACATCAATATCTAGTGCATAGATATTTTTCACAATTTTTTTGAGCTAGTTTACTATTTTTCCGAATGCATTGAACAGAGAAGTTCCTGTTCAGTGAAAAATCTACATTCATAAGAAATAAAATAAAAATATATTAATCAAATTAAATATATTAAAAGTTATACTATTTAGAAAACTTATAATAAGGACTCAATACTTAAAAAAATAAACTTTTAAATGAATTAATTTGATCCCCCAAAATCTTATGTAAAATTGGTTTTTTATCAGCATTTGATAGATGCAAAGGAGACTCTATTGCAAGTATGATTTAGAAGTACAGAGGTTCTATCCAAGAAATTTTGATCTAAGAGCCTTTAATTTAACTCTTTTCAATTGGTTACTTCAAATGAGACCTCTTAAAGCTTAAATCATTATATTTTCTAAAAAATGTAGGACTTTAGCAAAATCAGGGTGTATCAAAAAGTGGGAACCAGCTTTGTGAGTTTAGCCGGTGATAGATATTTCATGCTAATCATTGATGATTATTCTAGAATTATGTGGGTTACTTTTCTAAAGGAAAAATTTGAGGCATTTGAAAAGTTTAAAATAATTAAGGCTAAAGTGGAAACCGGGACACCATTAAAGATTAAATGTTTGAGGTCAGATCATGGTGGAAAATTCACATCTGGTGAGTTTAACAACTTTTGTGAGAAGTATTGTATAAGAAGATAATTTTTTTCTCCTAAAACACCTCAGCAGAATGGAGTTGTAAAAGGGAAGAACAAAACTATCTTGGATGTTGCTAGAACGATGATGATGAAAGCTAGTATATCTCATATCTACTGGAAAGAAGTAGTGAGCACAATGATTTATATATTCAACATAGTACATATCAAAGGAAAAACCAGTAAGACATCTTATGAATTATGGTTGGGAAATACACCTATAGTTAAGTAGCTCAAATTTTTGGTAGTAAATGCTATATCAGGAGAGATGATATCATTGGCAAATTTGATCCTAGATGTGATGAAGGTATATTTCTTGGTTATTCTAATGAAAGCAAAGAATATAGATGTTATAACAATAGATTGCAGAGAATTTGGGAGAGTGCCAATGTCAAAGTAGATGAGTTGGACATAAGTCAAATCAAAGTTTATGAAAAGGAACTGGCAGTGGAAATGATCATATCTGAACCGGTAGCACCTTTACTAGAACAAAGAGATGAACAAGTTACTCTGGTAGTATCTGAAAATTTAACAGTAACTGAAGAACCAGGAAGAGGAACAAAGAGTCAGAGGATTCCTAGGTATGTGAGATTGAATCATTCAAAAGATCAGATCATTGGGGATAAGAATAATGAAGTAATGAAAAGAAGAAGATTGGCAATTTATGAGGTATGTTTAATTTCACAAGTTGAACCAGTATTAGTAATTGTGGCATATAAAGATGAATATTGGTTGAAAGCTATGGAAGAAGAATTGGACCAGATTGAGAAAAATAGCACATGGACTTTGAGTCCTTGGCCTAAAAATAAGAATATTATTGGAAATAAATGAGTTTTTAGGAATAAATTGAATGAGGATGGTCAAGTTATAAGAAATAAGGCTAGATTGGTTTGTAAAGGATATTCTCAAAAGGAATGAATTAATTATGGAGAGAATTTTGCACTGGTAGCTAGGATTGAAGTTGTAAGATTATTTCTTGCCTATGTTGCTTATAAGAACTACAAGGTTTATCAGATGGATGTTAAGTGTGCACTTTTAAATGAGGATCTTGATAAGGAAGTTTATATTGAGCAATCTGATGTTTTTTCACTATCAGATGATACACACATGGTTTGAAAGTTAAGGAAAACTTTATATTGATTGAAACAAGCACCTAGAGCTTGATATGCAAGGTTGGATAAATATCTTCTAAAGCTTGGTTTACTAAGGATAGTGCTAATAGAAATTTATATTATAAGACCACTGATGATGATATACTAATTATTGAAGTATTTGTTGATGACATTATTTTTAGTGGTGAAGATAAGTTATGCATAGAATTTTTTAAGAATATGGAGAAATAATTTGAGATGTCTATGATTGGTGAGATAAAAAATTTTCTTAGGTTTTCAGATTACTTAGACTGACAAAGGTATTTTTATCTATCAAACTAAGTATGCTAAGGAGTTGCTAAAGAAATTGTGTATGGGATATTCTACACCGGTAAGTACTCCTATGGTTACAAGTAAGAAATTGACAAGAAAAGATGTTTCTACACCGGTAAATCCTACAAGATATAAATATATAGTTGGAAGTATACTTTATTTGACTCAGACTAGGCCTGAGATAATGATTGTTGTTTGTATTGTTTCACGATTTTAGAGTGATCTTAGAGAAAATCATGAGAGTGCGGTGAAAAGGATTTTTTGATACTTGCAATGTACATATGAATATGGTTTGTGGTACCCTAAGGATGATAACTTCACTTTATGTGCATATACAGATGTTGATTGGGCTAGAGATGTTGATGACTGGAAAATTACTTCCGGTGGAGCTTTCTTTCTTGGAAAGAAGTTCCTTTCATGGATCAACAAGAAACAATCATGTACTTCTTATCTACTATTGAAGTTGAGTATGTTGTTGTTGCTACTAACTATACATAGGTTTTTTAGATGAAGCAAATATTGAAGGATATAAAGGTGGATTGCGATACACCAGTAGTTATTCACTATGATAACTCTACTACTATTGATATATCAAAGAGTCTGGTATTTCATTCTAAGAGAAAGCACATATTTATTAAGTATAACTGTTTGAAGGAAAAGGTGGAAGCAAATGAAGTTAGTCTGGTTTATCTGAACACTAAAGAGTAGATTGTAGATATTTTCACTAAACCTTTTCCTAAGGAATGATTTGAGTACCTGAGAGACAGATTGGGATTTTCTGCTCTTCCAGTAGAGACTTGATTGATGTGGTTTGACATCAGTGCATCAGTCTGGTATGTATTATCAGAGATACTATTCATTTCGGTTCTGATGTGGGGATACTACTACTTTGGGGGAGTAGTCAGTTTTGTGATTTAGTGGTTTATGTTTTTTGCTTTGATATTTTTGTTAGATTTCTGGCATTGATGTCAAAGGGGGAGAGATATTGATGTGAAAAATAAAAAGAAAAGGGGAGAGATATTGATAGGGGGAGAGATTCAAAGATTTATAGAGATATTATTCATAGGGGAGTTTGGTCTTTGTTTCAGAACCTCATTACTATATCTTTGAGCGACAGATTATTGAATGGTGTCTTCCATTGGGGAGACTTGTTTGGCATTTCTTGGTACTTAGATGTTTTTCACATCTAGTGCTGCCATAAATTCCAAAGGGGGAGATTATTGTCCTTTTGGAGGAATTGATTATGTGTTGCATTGATGTTTTGTCATTGATACCAACACTAGTTGTTTGGATGCTTTACCAGCACCCTTTTGGTCTCGGTAGGTTGAATGGTTTCTGGTTGGTTTGGATCCAACATGATCTGGTAGCCTTGAGTATAGTTTGGTTATGGAATTGTTTTATTCATGATACTCATGCTCATATTCAGTAAGTTATTTTTGGTCTGGTGATCGGATGCTATCCTGTTTGCTTGGAAGTTTGGCTTCTAGTTCCGACAAGGTTTTCACCGATAGAGCTTTTGATGAATATCTTTGATGAATTGCATAAGTGGTGTTGGTGGAGTTTTTGGTGAAGTTTCAGGATGTTGATGGTAATCATGTTCTAGACTTGGTGGATGGAGATCATTGTTGTAGCGTCTGGACCTATACTGGGTCCTGGCTGATCTAGGTTATGGATCAACTTTAATGAAGCGTGTGGATTGGACCTCTCGATGTGTTTCCGGGATGTCTTATGTGTTGGATATTATTTGTTTGGTCTAAGGCTGACATGTTTTGTAATTATGTTATTGGTTTATTATCTGGTGGCCGACTTGATTGTTTGTGGCCAAGGGTTTGTATATATAGATGTAAGATCTCATTGTAGATCATCATGGTTATGGGAAAGGGAAGTAATGTGCAAATAATGTAATATCATTCAGAAATAGGATTTGGTCAATCATTGGAGATCAAATTAGGTTTGTGTATGAGGATTTAGTCCTATGGAATTGAGCTTAGCCAAAACTATACTTAGGCATAGGAGATGCTATCTTTTGCAGTTCAACACTTCTTTGGATTGCAGTCTTGATTTCTCTGTAGTCAATGAGACTCCTTTTGTGATGAGTAGTGTGCTCTATGCTGTTGGCCTTCCTAAAAGTGCATGCCCCTCAATTATAATTCACATACTTACCGCAAAATTATTATCTGACTATGGGTAGTCTTCCCACCATGGTTTTTCTCTTTACTGGGTTTTTCACATACAAATCTTGGTGTCATGTGGATGAAATTTATTCTATGATTATTGTTTATGCTTAATTGGTTATACTATTATTCTGTAATTAATATTTTGGGTTCTGATATTAAATTTTTAATTGCTAATGGTTATGGTAATATGTGACAGCTGATTCACCCCCCCTCTCTCAGTTGTCTTTCAGGTATTTGAATTGTCTAACAACAATAACATGATAAATCATAAGAAAATACACAATGAAGATATAATTGAAGATTTCTTGTTGTATATTGGTGGTCCTTATGGTCAAATCTATTATTGAATATGAATGTTTGCTCTTGAATTGAAAAGATGAGATAATGAGATGAACTAAGAATTATGTCTTATAGAGAGTTCTTAATGTACTTTATATTTTTTTGCCAACTTACAATCATCGTATCCCAATTTCAATACTAGATTTGTTCATGTTAAGACCAACATATTATTCATATTCTTAAGTTATGGCATAATTCTATTAGGAAAATGATGTCTCAACCTTTCATATATGTAAGGTTATTATTTTTAGTAAGTTTTGATTTGAGCATGGATTGGTTTGAATTTTTTCCCAAATGTTTGATTTAGCTAGATAAGCATGATAGTAAATTTTGAGGGTCTTAGAGGAATTGAAACAACTCAAAAGTGTCCATAGTTGGGATATGAAATTAAAGCTTAATAAAGCATTCCATGATCTTTTTAGTGTTCTAAATGGTTTGTCAATTGGACACACGGTTCAAAAGTTATGACCTTTTAAAGTTGGGTCTCCCAAAATAGGAAATATAAAAAATGTATTTGACACGTAAATGAGTTTTAAAAGGGAGTTACACATGTTGGTGTATGTATTGACACATCATATATCATATCGTATTGGAGATATGATGGGTGCCACTCTTGTGTGGTTTTTAGCCCATGGTTTTGTAATACTGTTTGATGGTTTCATGTATTGAATCTCTTACATGTTAGGTATGTGAGATGGAGGTTCTATGTAAGAGTTTGCTAGTCATTGATTTGTGTGTAGTATATTTTAATTTGTTGTTAATTTCTGAATAATATATTGAGTGGATTTTAGAGTGTGGTGTTTTTCTCCCCAAAGGGAAATTTCCCCACATAAATCACTATATTGTGGTATATAATCTATTTATGCTTATTTTTGTTAATTTTTTGTAACTATTGTAAAAATGTGCAATATTTTCGCATTACCCTCCTCTCAATATTAGTGTAGGAAGTTGTTATACTACTTAACTCTCTTAATAGTTAGAGGCAAGAAATGGTCCTAAAATGATTAAGGGAATGGGAAACTAAAATGAGTTCTAAAGAGAGTGTGAAATTGGACTCATAATTAAAGGGGTATAATCTACAATATGTTCTACAAAGGTATACAACAACTTATCCCAACACCATCAAGTCAAAGTTCCTCATTAAGGATTATAATGCCATTAGACATTCAAGGATAATAAAAGAAAGTAAAAATACAATGAACATGAGAATTAAATAAATACTTATCAAGATAGAAGTTAGCATATCTTGAAGGAAGGTGATGTGAAGGATATGTGTCCAAAGAATCAATGTGAGGTTTAGAGTAATAATAATTGTGTATGATATCAACATGGCTACATATGATGTGGATTTATTGAAATAATTTTTTCTTGACATCTTCAATATATATATCATTAATAAGTATAATGGTTTGATGCAAAGGAGACTCACATTATAAACCCTTGCATACTATATGCTCATCACTATTACAAGGCATATGATAATCATGGAATGTGTGAACAAAGGAACTTAGAAGCATCTCTAATAGAATAGGATAGGCTCACTAATTGACTCAATTGGCAATGAATGATGAAATAGGTGAAATATGATGGAGCAAAATATCCATAGAGAAGACACTCACATCCGTAGTATAAAATTATATTTATATATTAGTAATAAATGTATCATATGATATGAGAGATATGAACATGCCAAATGAAAATTGGTGAGGGAAAATTCTCTAATAATTGCCTTAATGGTAGGATATAAAGGATAAATCGACATGCATTCTCGAACCCTAAGGGAAAGATATAAGCATATAAAAAATAAAAACCAAGACATACTAAATATGAATGAAAAATTAGAATTATATTAGACTTGGAAATATTTATTAGAAAACTTAAACGTAAGATAAGGTTGTGTAGGATCAATTGAGTTCTTCAAATGTAAATAACAATAATATTTCTGAAGTTTAGTCTAGGCAAATCCAAATAAAATGAGTAGGCATAAACATGGTTAACCCAAAGTAATAAAAGATGCTACTAGGCAAGGTTGATAATATAATACTAATCAATAGAAGTGAATGTAAGATAAGTGTACATATCTCTAATAAATGAATACATAGATATATGTTAGGATCTAAAATTATAGATTTGACATTGATAGTTACCTTAGAATAAAACATATTTGTTGAAAATATGTAGTGACGAGTTTACGGATTAGGGAAAAATCGATGATTATGGATCGATGTTGTACTTTCAAATTTGTAGTATGTAATATGTAGACCAGTTTTCTTCACTTTGCAACATGTGTCTTGTCTTTGTATATGGTTAATATATATGAGTTGTGAATATTTATAAATACCTTGAGGGGATGCTGTTATATCCCAAGGGGACATATTCTCCTTGGTCAATATGTACAAATAATTGAAAACACCAATCTCCAATCATACACATGCTCTTATGATGCTTGTGTAGAACAAAAATCATTTTTGTGTGCATATTAAAAGAGTGTGAATGCAAATAATAATAAAATAATGCTTGAGATGTAGACATGATTCAAATGAATGTATTGAATTTCTTTAAATACAAGGACATGGTAGTACATTGTTCAAATTTGTGTTTAACTCACAAAAAAATTCAAGGTGAAAGTTAACTAAATTTGAGTTTGGCTGGGACAAGTTTGTCATTTTGACAATGTCCCAATGACCACATATTTATCGTAAAACATAAAAAAAGATAAATAACAATGAATAACTCTATAAAAATATATATAATAAATAGATCAAAAGTATTAAAAATAAGATAATTTGGACCTAATAAAACTTTACTCATACCAACATTAGGCATTGGAAAATTGATTGTTAGGCATTGGAAAATTGATTGTTAAAGCTGTTGGTGATGACGGAAGGCAGAATGCGAAGGATGCAAATTCTCCAGTGATCCCCCCCTGCACTTTCCCAGTGGTTGGTGACTCTCCCTAGCGGTCCTACACATTCGTTTGATGACAGCAACCCATCTCACAACTCGTAGAATGTCTCCAAGTGGTGTTGTGGAGTAGGTTTCCCTCCTCCACGAGGTTTGAACTTCGCTTCCCTCTACATTTATTACTTTTCATTTAAGTTTTTATTTTCACCCGTGTTCTTCTGCCTCTCTGTTTGTACTCCTCTTTGGCTCTTAATGGAGCCTGAATCTGATGGGGCATTTATGGCTCCCCTAGGGCTGATCTAACTGCCCCTAACAATGACCTCCCTAACCCTATTCTGGCCATTAAACATTCATTTAGAGACGCTGTGGCTAGGGATTCTGAGACAACTACGGATCATGCCAGATTTGTGGCTTCCTATGGCGACAAAGGAGGCCATAGTGAAGGTAGGGATCCTAATTCTGATCCTGCTACTATGCGCATTTCTCCTAATACCTCCATGATTAATGAAATCGTGTTGGAGAAAAATAGGCTTAAAGAGACAGTGATCTTCTTTTGTTCTATTGATATTGAAAAATGTCACCCAAGGAAATTTATGGATGATTGGTTTCATAATTACTGGAATTTAAAGTTAGGCTTTAAAATTTCTTTCTGTCAACAAATTCAAAAAGGCTTGTTTGTTATCTGTTTTGCTAATTATGAGATGCAATCCGAAGTCTTAAAAAAACAATACTGGGCGGTTGGGAAAACATCCTTCCGTGCCCTCAGATGGACCCCTGAAGCTATTTGTGAAGGAGTCTTAGCACTTTCGTGCCCTAGGTGGGTTTTGCTCAAAAAAATTCCACCCATCCTCTGGAGATTTATCCTGCAGCTTATGGAGCCCATTGGCAAGGTTATCCGAATTGATGAGACCTCCCGACTCACCCCCCACCTTGATGCCTATATCTTGATCTCACTTAAGCCTGGTATAGACATCCCTAAAGTGTTAGACCTCAATATTGAGGGTGACATTTTTTCATGCCCTCTCGAAATACTTGGGGGTTTGAATGCTTGTTTCCTCTACAAAAGGGAAGGGCACCTCAGGAATAGCTTCCCTATCATCAGGAGAAACTCCAAATCTAAGAGGAATGACTCCACTCCTATCATCCCCCCACCTCCCTCTGCTTTGTCTGTCCCCCATGAAGCCCCTCTCCCTGCCTCTATTGCTAATAAGTTTAACTCCTCCCCTAACCACCCTGTCCCTTCCTCTATGAACCTTGACCTCAACCCCCACTTTGGCAATTTTAACGCCGCCCCTCCTCCCCATTCCTTGATTGTCCAAGACTTCGAGCATCTCGAATGTGAGCAGGATGAATTCCAAATAGTTACCGACAAATCAAAAAAATGTAGAAGGAAAAGTGTGCTAAAAAACAATGCACTCAAAACACCTAAGCTTAACAAGAATAAAAAGAATGACACCATCGTCGATCATGCTATGGTCACTCGATCCTCGGTGAACAAATCTGGATCTAACTCTGTGGTCAAAACCATCATTCAAGCCTTTGAAAATTTAGAACTGATTACTACTGATTCCATCACTGTGGGAGGTTTAGCTAGACCTTGAAGTTGATCTCCTCTCCTAATGGTTGTGGAATCATGCTCGGAGTTCTCCCTGACCCCTTCCCTAGTGAGGTAATCAATACTACTCAAAGATTAAACCCTATTTGTAATAGCCTTAATGAAATTGAACACGACTCTCACATTTATATTATTCTGACTACAAAGGAAGACCCTTCTCTACTCTACTCGCAAGTTCCTTGCACACTGAACAAAGACCTCTCCCTTCCACAAGCTGAAGCACAGATGGATCTTGTGTCCGGAGAAGATGGAGAAGACCCCCCTGAGGTTCTAGCCAAAAAGCCTGGATGCCCAAGTTGATCCAAGAATAAGGGGCATCCTGCCACTAAGTAAGCCCTCCCCCCCCCTTTTTGTTGATTATGATGAAATACGTATCATGGAACGTTAGAGGTCTGGAAGCCCCAGATAGGAAATATATCATCAAAGATTCTCTCAGATTGATTAAGAATATTGATTTTCTTATGCTGCAAGAGCTTAAAACTACTGGTTTTAATCTTGAGATTTGTCTAGACTAAATTTGGAAAGATTCACTTAAAATCTACTCAGATCACCCCAAAGGTAGAGGGGGCGTTGGTCTTCTTACCAATAATAAATGGGCAAACACACCTTACCTTAAGTGGTCTCTCCCCTTGTAATAGGGTTGTCTGGGCAACCTTCACTCTTAATAATTTCTCCTTTGGGGTATGCATTGTGTACGCCCCTAATGACTATACAGATAGGAATTGCTCTGGGACTATCTTGCCACTCTCAATGACGTTCCCTCGATTCTTGGTGGTGATTTCAATATGATTGAACATCAAGACGAAAAGTCCGGTGGTAACCCCTTTGAGTGGAAACCATCTGAAAAACCTCATTGGGATAGATTGATTCAACACAAGGACCTACTTGACCCGCTGCTTGGTAACAAATCCAACCATGGTAGTGTTTGGTACACTTGGTGTAACTATCAGAAGGGAGCCAATAGAATCTACTCTAGGCTCGACTGCTTCTATATTAACAAGAATTACTTCACCCTTGTGCCTGATGAGCATGGCACTACGATTTCCATTCGACCTGCTACTATCAATGATCACCATCCTTTTGCTGCCCTGATTAAGATCTCCAATTCCTCCCCTACCCCTGCTTGCTCAAGTAGGAAGTTCCTCCTCAACACCTCCCTTCTTCAGGATCCAATTGTCCTCGCAGCTATCTCCATGGTCAGATTCTTTAACTCAAATGATCATCGACTCCTTTCCCCCACTGCTAGATGGATTGATAACCTTTCTGCATGGCAGAAAATTCTCCAAACCTTTGGATAAAAGAAGGCTATCGATTCCAGACACCTTGAGAATGCCCTTTCCTGCAATCTTTTTCATCTTGAGGCAAAACTGCAACTTTCTCCTGAGAACGAGGAGCTCCTTTCTCAGCTAGCTAAAGCAAGGGATGCCCTAAGGTAGCACCAATAGGTTAAAATTAGAGCGGCCATGGTTAGAGCCCACCATCACTGGCTTAAATTTGGTGATAAGGGTTCAAAATTCTTCTTCAACCTCTTGAAACATAAGAACGTTAGGGAGAGAGTGGATAGATTGGTTGTGGACGATAAAGAACTTGTGGATACCCCTAACATTGCTACTACTTTTTTTAAATTTTTTCAGAATCTTTTCACCTCTAAAGACTCTATGGATGCGATGAGACTGAGGCTCAAATGTAGAGAGATCATCCCTACTAGGATTTCCCATACTGAATCCCTTCTCCTAAAACAATGAATCTCCATTGAGGAGATTGAGAGAGCTATCCGCTCTCTCAGCGATGGTAAGTCCCCTGGCCTGAATGGCCTTCCTATTGAGTTCTATAAAGCCAACATTGACTGGATCAGTAAAGACCTACTGGAACTCTATAATGAGGCCATCACTAATGGATCTCTTGGTAGAGACATTAATCAGGGCATCATTAAGCTCATTCCTAAAGAGGGGGACAAATCTCTCATAAAGAATTGGAGACCTATCACTCTCCTCAATGTTTCCTACAAGATTGTTGCCAATGTTCTTGCCTTTAGACTTGAGACTATCCTCCCCAGATTCATATGTTCTACTCAAATTGGCTTCATTAAGGGCAGGTATATTCTTGAAAACCCAATTACTAGCTGGGAGGCCATGGAATGCCCTAAAACCTCTAGACAAAACTCTGCCATGTTCCTCCTTGATTATGAAAAGGCCTATGATAGAGTGGAATGGGACTTTATCCTCATGATGCTTGATGCCTTTGGCTTCCCTAAAGATTTTTTTGATATTGTTAAAGTTCTCCTTAAGGGTGCATGTGCCCTTATTGAAGTTAATGACTCGCTCTCCTCCCCTATCATGCTCACCTGATCCATCTAGCAAGGCTGCCCCCTTGCCTCTGCTTTGTTTGTGATTGCTTCGGGTGCCCTTTTTTATCTACTGAGGGATGACACAATCTCCTGTAGCATAAAGGCTTGAGACTCCCTGATGACACCGAACTCTTAAATATTCAATTTGCTGATGATACCTCTCTCTTTCTTGATCTTTCCAAACATAACTTTGAAGCCGTTAGTCAAAAAATAAGGCTCTTTTGTGACATCTTGGGTGCCCGGATCTCCCAAAATAAATCCGTCCTACTTGGGTGGCAGGAAGAGCCTCCCGATTGGGCCTTGCACCTTGGCTACCAATGGGGTGGCCCTAACAAAATTGTTAGATACCTCGGTATACCCTTCTCCCTGTCTCCCTCCATCAGAGATATGTGGCTTTGGATTAGGAGAAAGATTGACAAAAAATTGAATAAGTAGAACAATAAATTCCTCATTCCTCTCCCTCGCTGCTTGGGTACAAGTCTGCCAAAAAATCCTTTCCTCATACAGTATCTACTACTCCTCAGTCTGGATGTTTAGCAATTATCAGATCTTTGAAATACAAAAGGTTATCAAATGCTTCTTTGATCAGACGGAACGGGGGGGGAAAAAAACCATGCTGTTAACTGGAAATGGTGCTCACTTGATAAGAAACTGGGTGGTCTTAGGCTTAAAGACCTCAGATTGCAAGGTATGTCCCTTGCTACTAAGTGGATATTTCATGCACTCGATGGCCAGGCGCCCTGGAAGATCTTGATTAGAAACAATATTGAGAGGGTTGTTCCTAAGCATGCCAAATCCTGGAAATATCTCCACTTCGCTGACATTGTTGCTAGCAAATTCCCTGTCTCTGTCCAAGGCTCCTCAGTGTTCAAATCTATATGGAAAGCTTGGGAACTTGTTAGGGGCTCCTTGACAAACACTGAATTTTTCTCCAAAGACCTTATTCATGGTGAAAGATCTATATGGTGGACCTACTTCAGTCTTCCAAACCTCTTGCTCTCACTAGGGGCTGCTTAGCTAGGCTTTGGGCCCAAAAAGGTGTCACTTGCTTCATGGATATATTGAAGGAGGATGGTTATCTCCTGGGAGGAAATTAGTTGCATGTTCAACCTCCCTCACTCTCAGAAAATGACCTATAGAATTCTCCAGATGGCCTGTGCCGCCATTGAACTTCCCAAGCCTTGTATGGTTGATTCCCATAGCTTCCTCACCTTTACCTGGCATGGTGGAACCCCTCTTCATAAAGTTAAAGCCCATGATATCTACACTATCCTCAATTATGATGATTCTATAGTACACCACCTTAATCGCCTCTGGTACTATGACTTGGATGCCTCTTTTTGGCAATCTGCTCTTAATAGACTCTGGAAAGCTCTGGTTGCTCCAAAAATTAAGTGCTTTAATTGGCCGCTTTTACTTGATAGGCTGCCCTTGAGTAACTAGAACGATACAGTTGATCTCTGCTCGATTTGTAATGTTCTTGACTCTTCCAGGCATATTTTCTTTGATTGTATTATTGCTAGAGATATTTGGTCTATCTTTGGTTTCTTAATTCCTTACATTGTTTCTATCATAGAGATTGTTATTGGCTTTATTCATAGCATTAAAAAGGATGCCAACCTTCTTTGGTCTATTTTATCTGCTAACATTCTTTGGTATATCTGGAAGATTAGGAATGAGGACAGGTATCAGGATCGAATAAGGACCCTTACTGAGGCTTTTAGAAGACTCACCTTTCATAACATTCTTGTGCAGGTCTTTGCTGTCATGGACATCGAAAGAGACAAGGTTTTGCGGTTCCTACAAGATGGCTCTTCTACCATGTTTGTCTATGAGATGAGATGCGGGTATGAATGGATGCGGCATGCTAAGAACATCTCCCTATTTAAACAAGCCCTCAACAAGCTCACTAAAGAAATCAAGGACAATAGGGGTCCTTCCTATCACCGGATGGAAATGTTGATCCAATTACAGGAAAGAAAAAAAGTTGTTTGGATGGAAGGCCCGGCTGGCTGGACCACTTGGATGGAGGATCACAACTCCATCCTTCAGTAACTTCTGATATTTTGCTGCCCCTTTTTGTTGCTGGCTATATGCCCTTTGTATCCTGACTTCCTACTTAGTGTTTGTCTTTTTATGCTATGTACCTATAGCTGCTCGATCTGACAATCTGAACCTGCCAGGCTGAGGTTTCTCCTCCCTGATCTGATTGTAATATTTTGTTCTCTCTCCCCTCGATTTTAATATAAAATAATAAAATAAGATAATTTACATAAAATTATATCATTTGTCAATATATAAACCCTAGATTCTAAAAATAAACATAAATGAGAAACCACGTGGACATACAAACTATTTGAATATTTTTATAGATTATTTCCTAGTGATATGCGGGCACAATAAATCAAATGCCGATATCCGTCATCTGCACTTTATATCTTACATAGAACCTTTCACAAGCTTCTATTCAGTTGTCAGAATTAGTTTGGTTGGTTACTATCATGATAGTTCTTTTTCTTTCTTTTATATATATATATATAGTTCCTCTCATCATATCTGATGAACATATCTAATTGAGGAGGTTTAGAGAAAAAAAAGTAAAGATGCAGATATTCGTGAAGACCCTGACAGGAAAAACAATCACTCTCGAGGTCGAGAGCAGTGATACCATCGACAATGTCAAGGCAAAAATTCAAGTGAGTGTTATTCCTTGTACACATTTTATCCGATTAAGTTTTCTCGATTTCCTATCTCTTATCGAAGATGGGTTTTTAATTATAGTAGTGGATTTTGTATGTTGAGTGCTGTAATTGATTGTGATGTTCCAGGAGAAGGAGGGTATCCCACCAGATCAGCAGCGGTTGATATTTGCTGGGAAACAGTTGGAAGATGGACGAACTCTTGCGGATTATAATATCCAGAAGGAATCAACGCTGCATCTGGTGTTGAGGTTAAGGGGAGGCCTTTCCATCAAGGTGAAAACCCTTACTGGAAAAGAGGTAGAGATCGATATCGAACCCACTGATACCATCGAGCGGATCAAAGAGTTGGTCGAGCAAAGGGAAGGAATACCGCCCCTACAGCAAAAGTAAGTAGTTATTCACGTTGTTTTTTAGATTTTATTGTACCCCTAGTTCGTGATTTGCTTTGATGTGTTGGGATAAAGATCTGTGGTATTCGTAGGGTTGTTTGAAACCTAATTGTTCCAATATTTTTGTTGAACCATCCTTTTTCCCTATATATATTTTATTGTTTTCAACAAGAAAGATTCATAATTCCACAAATATAACGCTTATCCAACCTCAAAATCATAAAAGAGTTACCCATCCTGATAATTGCAGCTTCCTGTACTGAGAGAATGGAAAGACGTAAGCCATATATATGCCTGTGTCAAGGTGTTGAAACAACAAAATCCTTTTACTGATTTCCATGATTAATATTGTCCTGCAGGCTCATCTATGGGGGAAAACAACTGAACGATGAAAAACCGGTCAAAGATTATGGTTTAGAGGGAGGTTCTGTTCTCCATCTTGTGCTGGCATTGCGCGGCGGCTGTTAATACATTTGTTTAGAGCTAAGCAGCAGTGATAGTTGTCATTCTTCTGTATGCAGCTGTCATTCTTCTATATTCCTGTTACTTGTTGAAAGAGAGCAAATATGAATAAAGGCATCTATGCCATTTTGCTCCATGTTTTTTTCCTGTCAACAATCTTATATCTACAAATTTTCCTTCCCGATGTTTGATTTCCATATCTGCTTGGCAATGAAGAGAAATTAATGAATATAAATATAAACATTCATTTTGTTCTTTATGATATTTTATTGAGATAGTACTGCATTATTCAAATTGGAGTTTGATTGTCATGTTTTATATGGTAGAATAAATATTTGCGTGAGCAAGCTGGCTGCTTGTCATGCTGTTGCAGTATGCATATATAACAAATGAAGTGGGATGTGTATATCAACTATCTCAATCTCCATTTACACATTGAAGTAAAAATCTGCTGAGCAGTATTGTAGTTATGTACAATATGCTGTAATGTACTAATAGTTCTGTGTCATATGCATACTTTTAAAAATAAATATGTCAATATTGTTAAATGGGTAGGGTACTTTCTGTTGTAAATTTCGAATAGTGTCGATATTAGGATAGAAAAAAGCTCTATATAGCCATCTCAATGTCACATTGAATTGGACGTATGGATCATATAATCTCATGCCCAAATGAACCTAGACAAGTAATTGTTCCACTGATTTTTGTTTTACCCATTGCAAGGGTCCTTTTTTTCTAAACTTTGTTTTTATTTTAGCTCAACACCATAAGTCCACACGGAGATTGCTTATCCATCCCCGAAACCATAAAAGAGGTATCCATTATCCTATAAACCATTGAGGAGGCATCCATCATCCTTAGTTTATAGGAGCTGTCCCCTTATTTTCTTCCTCATGCACATCCTCAACGATAGTAATGAAGTCAACAATTTTTAATTTTTTTGAGTTAATGTTGATGCATCCAATTGCCAAATTTGAAAGATGAAGGTAATTTGAGTTTGGAGCAACTTTTTTTTAATTCACAAGTACACAAAATTTACCACACAACAAACACCTCTTGAATTTTGTGATCAGATTTGTAACAAAGTATTCCCCTAAAGCACCAACAATAAACATAAAGATCTATTCACCTTAAAATCTAAGAACCATTTAGAAGAGTTCATGAGTAGTCATTTGGATTGAAAAATGAAATTAAGAAAAGATTATTCACGTAATGACTACCTCAAATTGAACTCTTAGTTTCTTATTTTGAAGCACTCATCTTATGCTGGGACTGTTATTGCAAAATCTCCCAACAAGTGAGTTCTTAAACCAAATAGTCAATTTAGCAATAATAGAATTAAGGATAAGAAATTATATTAGCCTCTCCACCTTGGCTTGAGTATAGACAACAACTATGAACTATCATCAGTGAGAAACTCCTCACATGAAGTGGAAGAGTAGGGCTCATTTATAATAGTAAGAATAGGCACACACACCTCAATAGAAATATTGGAGCATTCACCCTTGCCAACACTTCTGACAACCACACGATAGTTATAAGTTTTCTACAAACTAGGACCACTTTAGTAGTTCAACTTGTAAGCCTTCATCACAATAAGACAATATTCCTTTGAAACCCTAGGAGCCTTAGAAAGAGTAGCAATAGGGGTCAAAGGGATAGTTACCCCTATCGACATTATACAATTTTATGGAGAAAAGTATAAATCATTTCTTGAGGACTTGCCAAAGGTCACTTGATTGAGAATTAGATAAGTTTGTCAATTTCACAAACTTTTTATGGACTCTACACATGCTCTTTCTCTTGTGTTTGCCTCTCCATGATCCTTTGCTCACCATTTCAAATTTGGTGGTAATAAATGTTGATGGGTTTAAAAGCCACAAATTTACACTATCACACCACAAGATCTTCTCCTAAAAATTTGATGTAAGGAATCTCAATTGTTAATGTGGTAGAGGGTTGATAGCTCTTAGGCATAAAGATTCACTATCACACCATAGGGTCTCCCTTTTTAAAAAAAATTATTTTTTAGTATAAAATGAAAAGATTTTTGGTTGATTTTAATAAAAAAGGACTAGGAGATTCAAAATTGACATGTTGTGTCATGTAACTCCAAAATTTATAACCCACACTAGCAAGAATTAGTAATTTTCCTTTAATAAATTATGTCTAGACTTTTTGGGTAATATAGTAAATTCATATTGATCATACCTTAACCTAAAGGTTCAACCTTCTAAATATTGTCATCTTTGATGCAATTTTGATGTTTTACCTTGATCTCAAGTCAATATTTGAGAACATGACTGCACCTCTAAGTTGATAAAATAAGTCTTCTATTTAGGACAACAAATATTTGTTCTTAATAGTGATTTTATTAAGATTTCAATAATCAATACACATTCTTGGTGCACCCCAAGAATACACACTATATATTATTAGACACTTTCACTCAATTCCTTGAAGTAAACTTTTAATTAATGTAGGTCAACCAAATTTGTCTTTTTAGTTCTATATCATGAAATGCTTCAGAAAATACATCCTTGTTTTCTTATAAAGGTGGGTGATCATTATTGATGGACATTTTTTGTAGCTTCAAATCTACACATTTCAAAATATCTTTTAATTCACTCAATTTGTCTAGTTTAGATTATTGAAAACAATTTATTTCCAACATAACATAATAAATCCCAAGGTCATTGCCAAAATATTAATGAGATCTAGACCTCAAAAATTTAAAATAATTTTTTCAAGTAATAAATTTCTCAATTATAATTATAATATTAATATTTATTAAAAATATACATGATAAATCATAATGAATGAAATGTTTTTTCTTGGAAACTTGAATTACCAAAATACAATTATAAAATAGTATAGTATATTTAGAATTAGGTGTTGTACACCTTATATAATGTTTATAATGTTTGTGGTGCACCTAACATGACCTAGAAGTATTTGAATCACTAGGAGTTAATATTCTTGGGGAAGAATGCTATTGCTAATCATTTAACTATCAATGCTTTAGACTCTCATTATGTTGACTTCTCTCTTGAGGATGATGTCTCCTCTTGGGAGGAATTTGTGCCCCTCACTACTATTGAAGCTTTTATTGATCCTTCTATTGTGGTCTCCTTTGTTGTTCTGCATTAGCCTCTTGTTGGTCTATTGAAACACTCTATTGACACTACTGATTGTAACCCTGCATGGTCCCTCCCAATTGATCTCTCTTTTGATGGTCCTAATGACAATATCGCTTGGACAATGGTTTCTCATAGGTGGAAGGGGAAGTATTCTCCCCTCCCCCGAATCCCCCTTTGTTTAGGTTTGGGTGTCTCTTCACTTCCTTGATTGGGGTTTTGGGTATTTTCTAGTTTGAAGAGGTTTTATTTGCTTTGTTTGACCATGTGTTTTTTTACTACCTTTAGGCTATTGTTTTTCAGGCCAACATCCAGTATTTTGGTGCTATTTGTGTGATCTTGATATTATTTGGCTATGTTAAGGGTTAATGCCTTGGCTAACACCACTTGACTAATCAGAAACATTCTTGGGGCTACATTATATGTTGTATGTAACATTGTGAAATATTTAATGTCCATGAACTATCACATGGGTTCACTTGGGAGAGAGATGAACTAGGCAAAGAAGCTTTTGAACAAGCTTTGGTGGCCCTCATGAGGCAATTGGATTGTAGACAAATGCATATGGAGATCATCCATGAGGAGGCCGATCTGATCACTGAGCGCACTTCCCATCCTCATAAGAAATAATTACTTGATGTTCAGGTGGAAGTATGGCAGGAAGGAGCTATGGGCTGGGTGGAATGGCTCCCACCTATGGGCAACAAAACTCACCAGATGCTGAAATCTTATTTCCTTAGTTGTTGACTAATATGTTATAATGTCAATTTTGTTTATAAATATGTACAATAGTTGTAATCCCTATTTTTATGGAGGTGCACGTTAATTGTGTATTTTGTATATGCACCTTCTATTGGTGCCCTGATGACTGCTGAACTCAGCCTTTTTGCTGAAGCTATGTAATGCTTTTTTAATATTTAATGTGGGATCTCACATTGAGAAAATAAATTTAATTTAGATATTGGATAAATATTAATAAAGTGATACAATTATGGGGTCACTTATTTTTTAATCTCATAATATTAGTCACATGGTCATATATAAGACCACTTGGTAGTTTTGTGTGAGCTTGTTCTTATAAAAATAAATATAAGGGTAGTTATCTAAGGTTGGCTAGTTGGTGTTTTGAATCATTTTTGAAAGAGTGCAAATGTGAAGCATAATATGGGATGTGTGTAGTCATGGTTGGACACATGGGGGATGCACTCAAGAGGTTTGATGTTTCAAAAGTGTTCATGGAGGCTTTGAATATATATTATAATTTTTACTTTAAATAATATATTTGAAGTGGATAATTTTTAAAGTTGAGTTTTTTCCTGTATGAGGGTTTTCCCTAGGTATATTTTATTGGCATTTGACTGAACTGAAAAATGATTGATTGGTGAATGTGATGAAGAGACTGAGATTTATGTTTGATGACTAAGTTTTGTGTTGTCATTAATGGAAAACATGTTTTTGTAGTCATCTAAGTCTTGGAATCCAACCAGTAAGGCTTAACCAGTACAAAAGATAGTTTAACAGAGAACCAGTAATTAGGACTTCAACTAGTAAACAGTGGATAGAGTTGAATTCTGACAACTGGTACAAGTGATTCATGAAGATTTAGATGATGCGATTTAAAAAAAATTATGGATATATGCATTTGGATCTATTTTAATGATCGCATTGGCAGATTCAACTAGATAAGTGAGATTTGATGAACACAACAGGCATTTTGATGAACAATTAACCAGTAGTAATAAACACACTTTAATCGGTAAACTAGTACAGGTATTGTCTTATTTTTTATTTCTTATGTTGGTGGCCGAAATAAGTAAGGTGTGTAATGTAAGAATGAATAGATTCATTGAACCTAGGAAATTGTTCCAAGGTTGCAGCTGACTAAGAGATATTTGTAAAAAAGTGTGATGAGGTATAAAGTTGGTGTGCATTTGTAAGAGTGAGAGATCATTAGAAAAGGATGCAAATTTGATTGTGCGGTGATTATTGAAGCTTTGTATTGATGTTTTGTTGAATTTTTGGGGATATGAAGTATATCTTATCAGACACAGAGGTGTTACATGAAGATCATTTAAGTGTTGTTTTCCTAACAGTTTGCACCAATAAAATCCCCTAACCGAGTAGGTCCTAACATGGCTTAATTTGTAAATCCCCTAAAAGGGTAGCTCTATATAAGAGTCTTAAATCCTCTTGAGAGGTTGATCCTAATAGGTCAAAGCTCCTAATAGGGATAATCATTTAAATTACTTAACTAGGTGACTCCTAACTGAGTCTTCTCCTAACAGGGCATATTTGTAAGACCTTAACCGGTAAAGATTTATATTCCATAGATAGTTAATCTTGTGGGTATTAACTCCCATCGTGGTTTTTCTCTTCTGGGTTTCCACGTATAAATATCTTGTATTATGTGTAATTTTTATTGGGCATTCGGTTATGTGGTGATATTTATCTTATGTTTGTTAAGTTTTAAGTTGTTTAAGTTGGTGATCAAATTGATATTGTTTATGCTTGCACTGATTCACCCCTGGTATGCTATAAGAATCAGAGGACCAGTTGACATGGACAAATTGAGCTCAACTGAGTTGATGGAGATTTCCACTTCCATGCAATCTCAGGCCAAGAAAAAGAGTATTAAAGAACAACAGAAGGAGGCAGAAACAATAACGAGTATAGTTGAAATTTTGTCAAGTCTCCTACTAGAGATTGATATAGATAATTTTCTTACCCCTATTGATAAGATTGGACTTGTTGTTGATATCGAAGGTGGAAATATTGTAGAGAGTCTATAAATAATTTGAATCTATCCTTGCAACACCAGAGATGAGCACAATTGACATTGTGGAGGAGCCTGTTGGATAGACAAAGACACATGTGGAGATAACCGACACTATTTTGGAGACATGGCATAATGATTTGAAACAATTACATTCTCATTTTAGTGATTCTTTTTTGAAGATTGCATTGTAAAGACAATTAAAATCTTAGATCTATATATACTGTGCAATTTTGAGGCAAATGTTGATGTAACATGTATTTATATTTCATTTATTTAGTTCTTTGTTTGGAATTGTTGTCAAAGGGGGACTAATAGTTGAAGAGTCTGTCAAAATTTTGTATGTAAAAGTAAAGGGGGAGTAGTAGTATAAGTCTTTTGTAAGTCTTTTATTTTTGTAATAGCATGAAATTTCTAAGGGGGAGTATATGTCATGAAGTCAATTTTTGTATTGCACACTTAGTTAACAAATTTTTTCTTAAGTGTAGCCATCAATGCCAAAGGGGGAGAATGTTGACATTTGACTGAACCAAAAAATGATTGATTGGTGAATGTGATGAAGAGATTGAGATTCATATTTGATGAGTAATTTATGTGTTGTCAGTGATGAAAATAATTTTTTTGTAGTCATCTATGTCTTGGAAGCCAACTGGTAATGCTTAACTGGTACATAAGATAATTTAATAGAGAATCGATAATTAGAACTTCAATGGGTAAACAATGAACAAAGTTTCATTTCGACAACCGGTACAAGTGATTCATGAAGAGTTGGATGATATGGTTTTAAAGAAATGACAGAGATAGGTATTTTGAGCTATATTCATAAATGCATTAGCATATTCAATTAGACAAGTGAGATTTCATGAACAGAGCAGGAATTTTGATGAACACTTAACAGGTAGTGATAAAGACACTTAAATTGGTAAAATGGTACAGGTTTTGTCTTATTTTTTATTTCTTATGCCAATGGCCAACATAAGTAAGGCATGTAATGTAAGAATGACTAGATTCATTGAACCTATGAATTTGTTCCAAGGTTGTAGCCGACTAAGAGATGTTTATAAAAAGTGTGATGAGGTATCAAATCTGTGTGTGTATGTAAGAGTGAAAGAGCATTAGAAAAGGATACAAATTTGATATGTGGAATTTTCATGTATAAATATATTGTGTTATGTGAAATTTGTTTTATTGGGTACTAGATTATGAGATGGGATTCCTCTTATGTTTGTTAAGTTTTAATTTGTTTAAGTTGGTGATCAGATTTATATTGTTTATGCTTGCACTTATTCACCCCCTCTTAGTGCCTTATAAGTTCATCATATTTTATTTCATCTTTGATGTAATGTTGTCTATTCAATTGCATGTAAATTTTGAATACTTGTTTACATAGATCTCTCTTTTCGGTAATGTACAAATTTTCATTACATGGTTGCAAGTTTCCTTTTAGTTTGGTATTAAAAAATTGCATGTAAATAGTATAGATATGAAAATATATGAGAGTTTTTTAAAGGCATTTTAATACATATCTGAGTGTTTTGGATTTTTTGTTATAATTGGTTGGCTATAGATTTATGGGTTTGAAAAATATTTAGTCAAAAGGGATCTTGAATGTACTTTCTTATTAGGATTTTGTCAATAAAGGTTTTCAGATAACACTTTGGGACAAAATAGACCTTACTATTGGATAGAGGCTGACCAAGAGATGAAATGATATAATATTTAATTCATTTCTAAAAAGGTTAAAGAAAGAAAATAATTGTTTCGTTCCTAGCCCAAGTTGTATTTTCCAAACCAAAGGTAGTCATTTGAAAAATAAATAAAAAAATATTTATGGTAGTTTTAAAATATTTGCTATTTGAAATAATGAAAAATAAATAAAAACTCTATATAAGGGTATAGATCAATATCAAAAAGTGGTAGGTACTATTCGTTTCTACCACCGTATGTAATCTACATCATTTTTCACCATAGGTCCTATTGGTCAATGGGTTTTGTGATTCCAACTCATAGTCTGATGGGGTCCCCTATCCCCCAAATACTATTCAACTTCTTAAAACAAAAAATATAAAATGTAAAGAATCACTAATTTAAATAAAATAAAAATAATTTTTTTATCAAAAAAATAGTAGTACTTAGCTATTAGTTTTCCATTGGTGCATAAACACTTCCAATTGTTCTACTTGGGGTTTAATTTTGTACACTCTATATAGGAAAATTCGCAATTTATTAAAATAGATATAACTTTCATCCAATTTTAATATTTTTAATATCTTATAGTCAATATAAATATCTCTTTGAGTACTATATAGCAGTACAAGTTTGGTTCCGTAATTTTATTATTCCAATTGGTTTCTGGGGTCTCAAATCCAAATGTTCTTGGGTACATAATCTTGAGTATACATAACCATTTTTAAAATCTCAAATAGGTGTTGAAGATAATAAGTAGTATTATTCATAACTTGATGTTGTTAGTTTCTTAGTTTGATGAGTAGAGATAGCCAAGAACTTGTTTGATCAATTGTAGGTGCCTAAGATTGAGGGTGTGATTGTGTGAGCATCCAGGTGAGTCAACAAGAAAAAAAAAATGAGGGCTTACTTTTTTTCTCATGACATTCATGGAAGTTCAACTGATTCTTAAATTTGGTACTAGATAGTAATTTTTTACAGGTGTTTTTGAGTTGGACTTTAATGGTGATAGATATACAAGTTGTCTTTGATGTTGAAGATATTATTGGACATGGATTTAGGAATATATTCTCATATGGGTGATGGTTGTTAGAAATTACACTTTTTAATTGGCATGACATAATCAAGTTTGTCTTGGTTTGGTGGTGATTTGGTTTCATGTTAGGAGGTTGTTTCTTATCTCTTGAATTCTTTATTGGTTCCTTCATTGTGGTGCTTGGATGGGGAGAGCTATTTGGAAAATCAGATCTAAGGTTGATTTGGTGTTTATATCATGTGGTCTATATGATTATTCTCTTAAATAATCTCATTTTATAGGCTACTAATTTGATGATAAGTTTTCATGTATCCGTATTTTGATATATGAATTATGTAGCTATGTGAGTAGGCATGTTGGTACACAACTAAAACAAAACATGAAGTCGGGACACAATACCATGTTGCCATCAATGACAACATAGTGAAACCAACCAATTGAGTGTCAATTAAAAACAATCTCCCCCTTTGGCATTGATGACAACGCTCATGTGAAAAATGGTCAAGGTTTCATCTGTCGGTTTCATCTTGCCTGCTCCCCCTGAGTTGAATATTCATTAATGCAAAATAATCCATACTCCATATCTCCCCCTAATGTATTAAAAATTTTCTATTATTTTTCACATCTATATCACTCCCCCTTTGACATCAATGCCATAAAAAAGTCTAAAAAGAATGTCAATGATTCAAAAATTTATACAATGAATATCCCAAAAATATCTTATCGAAGCTTAACATATTTTAAAATTTTCGGATAAGCCTTTCCCAATATCTCAAGATAAGTATCCCAACTAGTTTTAAAAGTACCTTAAATAGATACAAGTCCATTTAATATATGTTCAAAAGATTCTTTCTCATTTATCTCTATCGGTGTGGGCTTTCCCACCATATCCACACATTCTTTCTTATGTACACTGAGTGAATCCAACTAGGGACTCACTAAGCCTCTTAGAATTCTGGCTCTTCTTATAATTTTGTCTTTTTCCTTCTCAAGAGAAGAAATTTGGTTTTCAAAAATCAAAATTTGACCATCAATGGATGTAGTCAATGATGTCAATCTATCAAAAGAATTAGCTATATTTGTAATTTTCTCCTGAAGTTCTTTTATTTTCTTGTCCACATTGACTATAAGAATATCAATAATACAACAAATGCTATAAATATTTGTACTCTTCTTTATAGAATTATCTATCAGTTTTAGTTTTTCATCATTTTTCTTCTCAGATTGAATCAGCTAATCAAATGCAACTATCTTACCCTGAGTGAACCTGTCTAGTGCTTGCCGGTTTGAAATCTATTGTAAGGATTGAAAATCCTTTGAAATATGCTCAGTAATTATTTTAACTTTTCCAAATGGGCTCGCTTCATTGTCAATCTTGCATTCCGAGACTAGTTTGTGTAAAACAGTGATTGATCGATCAATAATCCCTTTATCCATAGATCCCTCCTTCATTAGTTTTTGTGTTACCATCATCATCAATTCAACAGGATTCATCTTTGTTATGTTTTTCTTTTCAACCTATGAGGTGTCAATTGATAACAATGATGGACCAACTACCGGTTCCCTGCCAGATTCCCCTTTCTTCTCATTTGATGATTTATCCTTTATAGCTTCCTCACTTACACCGGTGGCTTCGCCACTTGGTGGAGTCTCCGTAATTGCTGGTTTTTTCTGTAGGAATCATAAACTCAACCTATACATTTGTATCCATAGGACTGATATCTCAATATAAGTATCCTGTACATAATCAGCCTTTTCACTCTTTGTATTAGCCAGTATCTTAATATTTTTCTATATACTAGTATCTACGGGGGGCTTGATTTCTAAGTTATCTTAATATTTTTCAAAACTAAGGGTGAATTACCCATAATCCCCTTTCCTTTTCCTTCAACTAGGGTGTCTATAGTGTATGTATTTGATTATGATAAAGTAAAAAATCCCGTATTCTCTTCAAAGAACTTAACCCATGCCTTTTGAGTCCTTTATTATTTCATTTACCCTTCCTAGCATCAGACTAGTTATTATATGTTTTCAATTAATTTTGTTTTTTATCTTCCACCTCAAGTGTCCTTTCCATTTCCTCTAGGGCAATAGTAACACAAACAAAAAATAACTCTTGAATTTTAATATGCTTATCTTCTTTCACAGTTGAGAGTCTTCTAGCATCTAACATATTATACAATTCAGTCGGTATTTGGTTTTCAATTTCTATTAAAGATTTCTTATAAATATCCAAATATAATAAGACTACTTCCTCTACCTCTCTTTTCTCATCATCCTCTAATTTTTCATAATAAAACTGTACATTCTTTAATATGCCATCCTTAGTGATTTCATCTATTAATTTTGCACAAGGTTTAGGTGGAACATTACCAGATTGAATAGCTATATCAGTTTCATTCTTCTCCTTTCTCTTTGTAGTACCAGATGCAGTTGAAGGTGTTGCCTTTGGTTCTTGCTTCTGTGTTATTATTTTGAGTGTAACCTTACTAACTAGTTTCCTTTTAGCTTCTACTTTTGTTTCCTCTATTTTCTTCCTAATAACCCTCTTGAATGCCAAGGGTGTGTCATCCTCAGATTCAAACTCTGCAGTAACAGATTCAATGTATACTTTTGGATTCTTCCTCTTCCCACCTTTCTCCGGGACAACATCAATTAATGCTTTGATGTCCAGTGAGACCTTCTCAGCAAATTTGCTTGCTTGTCCTTCCCGTTTCTCTCTCTTCTTTCAGTTGAACTCTGTTTCAACCTCACATGTTTTCTGTTGTGCAGTTCCATAGGGTATCTTTGCCTCATCAATAGGTGCATCAATCAACATGTTATCATAAGCATCAAGAATCAATGAATCCACTTCATAGCCCATTTATTTAATCTAAACCTTCTAGGGCTTAGCATATGTTAGTTGAATATTTTTCTAGAATACGCTTAGGAACCCTTACCCTAGACTTTATAGATTTCTAGAATTCTTTTAAATATCCCTATACCTTATCATCTCTCTGACGTCCTAAACCAGTAATTGAATATTTCAATTGTCTCCCTACCGGGATGTCAAATTTCCATTGTCTTTTACCAAAACTAGGTGTATCATTCACGAAAAACAACAATAAATAGACTATCAAGTTTTCATACTGAAAGGTTCCCTTCTTTTCTCCCTTAATGTTTTGTAGGTTTATTAATAACACATCTAACATCCAACCGCATAGATCCAATTTCATAATTTCTCTCATCATTTTGTATGCAACCAAAATGCATGAACTGGAAACAAAATTCTATCAATTTGACTGAGTTACCTTATACCTGATGATCATGCTATCGAATCTGACGTCCATGTCAGTAATAGTGCATACTCTCATAGATCTCCTGTCTGATGTCACACCAGTAATTTTCTTCATGAAATCATTTGAAACCTTCTTATCTAGATGTTTCCCAAGAGATGGTAAACTGGTAATTGCCCTAATGACTTCCTTGGTGATCTTGTTAGGTGTATCTAACTAGATAAATTCCCCATGTACTCTACTCAAAATATACCTAATCATCTCATCTTCAATGTGTTTGTATGCCGGTTTGATCTTTCCAAATTCTCCAATCAGCTCAATCATGTACATGCCCTTAATTTCTTATGTTCTTAAGTCCTCAATGTGACAACGTATGTATGTCCTAACATCTTCAACATACACAACTCCCTCTGGAATAGGAGAAAATGCTCCAACTGAATCTACCAGGGTAGCCACATTTGCATACCACTTGAAAATTAGCTTCGGGCGGTCCTTGATCTCTACTATAGTTGGGTTTACAACAAAGATAGGAATAGAATATGGTCCCACTTCCATGTTTAAAGATAAATACCTATTGATTATTTTTTATAAAAACCCTTAACAAATTCTTCCAATCATCAGTGAAATCACTCAAGTAGAAATCTAATTTCTCTGAAATGCCTTTGAGTGCTCTTAATTGCTCTTGATCACTCTGAAATTTATTTGAATGCAAGGTGATCAATAATGAAGTGAGTTAGACCTTTTAACCTCCATGAAAAACCCTAATCTTCCATTGACATAAATGACCATCGTTTAAAGACATCCAATTTCGAATAGAATATATCCATGCCGGATAAACATCTCTAATGTTTGGAACATCTTCCAAAACCTCTTCCCGGGGTATATACAACATCTTCATGAATTTTCCCTACCCCTAAGATATCTGCCTCAATTACTGGATGAGATATCTTCCGTTGCATAGGCAACCTCCTCTATCGGATAAGTAACTAGGATATTTCTATCTGATGGTTATTATTTTGTTTTCCTAACCCATCTCTGAGTATGATCTTGCCAAATTTCACTAACCTTCTCTTTCCCTTTCTCATTTGATCCTCCATTACTAACCGATAGATTTCTGCTTCTACAAAATTTTAGCTATATGTCCAACCTCATTACATGCATAACATGCAACACTGTTGCTTTGAATTGCCTTGCTAAAATTGGTTAAATTGCTTGACCTGCACTGATTAGCCATATTTCCAAACTTTCCACATGCATAACATTTGACATTCATTCTACAATCTTCTGTCTTATGACCATACTTATTGCATTTAGATCATTTACCAGGAGCAGAACCAAAGTTTTGATTTGCTCTGTTTTTACATTATCTAGCCATGTGACCAAATCTATTGCAAACAAAACATCTACCATTTAATTTAGAAGCATTAAATTGCCTTACCAGTGCCTTATGGTTTTGATCTTCATTAAGAGTTCCAAAACTCTTTCTTTGCTCAAATCCAAGTCCATTGGAATCTCCAATCTACCTTTGTCTCTTCAACAAATCATCTAGCTATGCTGAACTAATCTTGAATTTTCTTTATACTCACATGCAATAGTTAAATATTCTCTCAGAATTATCATTTGTCTCTGAAGCTCTTGTTCATTACTCTAGGATTGTACTAAATCAGTTCTCAACATATCATTCTCACGAACCAACCTCCCACATTCTTCAAATTTGTTCTTCAGGGATACAACAAGATTTTCTTCCTTTTTCTTCTAGTCCTCAATCTCCTTTGACATCCTCATAGTTATAACTTGCATTTCAGTTTTCATAACCATGTTCTCCTAACTTAATTTCTGACATTGTTCCTTAAATGCATCTTTCTCTTCATCATCCCAACTTTGCAAAAGTTCCTTTCTCTTAGCCTAAACAAATGATAACCTCTCTTGTAGGACAATAATGAATTATTTAGCAGAATTCAATTTATCTTGTAGCTTTAAATTCTTCAACCTTTCAGCATCATAATCTTCAAGTGCCATCTCAAGTTGCTTCTCTAAGGTCATGTCCATGGATTTCAAATTCATGATATTCCTCAAGTTGTTAAACTTCCTCTGAGGCACAAGGCTCTGATACCAATTGTTGGAATCTAATAACACTGAGAGGGGGAGTGAATCAGTGTTATACCAAAATGATCAATTTTAGCCTTATTAAAATATGCATACACCAATCGGTATACTGGTACATACAGAATTGAAAGAAGTAAAGAAACCAATAAGACAATCATAACACACATAATTATACGTGAAAAACCTCAAACGGGAAAAAATATGGTGGCATTTGTGACCCACAATATCAATTCACTAGCCATATGAAGATATATTAAAAAATATGAGGGGCCTGCACCTGCAAGAAGGCTTACAACCTAGAGAACATTGCTCAATCACAAAAAGGAGTCTCACTAATTATATATAAATCTAGACTACAATTCAGAGAAGAGATGAATTATTAAGATAACATCTTCTATGCCTGAATACAGTTCCGGTTTAAGCTCTATCTGTTCCGGTCTGAAACCCTAAACCATTTACTGGAATAACCCTTACATAAATATCCACACATACATATAATCTCTTTGATATATTTCACATCATATTACATTCGCATATCCATAATCTCCTATATAAAAAATGATCTAGTCCAACTGACCTATATACCTTATGCAATTTTCATGCCTTATGTCAGCTTACATAGATAATTATAATATTAAATTACATGTGGGCTAGATAACTTAAATACATGAATATCAATATCAATTATCGATGTTGGATCCAAAAGATTTCGACCTCCAATACTGATAACCATATTGTAAACCATGTCGGCCTCCAATACCAATAACCAAAGAAATACTTATGTCCTACTAGTGCCGGTGTCGGTGCCAGTGTAGTATCCATGAAATGCCTACCAATACACAATTGAACCAAAACATGAAACCAGAACACAATACCATGTTTCCATCAATGACAACATAGTGAAACCAACCAATTGAGTGTCAATTGCCAACATTAACCTCTTAATTTTGTAAATTTTGTTTACAAATTGAATAAGACAATTAGGAAATTGAATTTGATAAACAAAACACTTTTTAGATCTAAGATAGCCACTACAAGCAATTTTTACAAATTACAAGTTCAATTTTAATTTTAAAAGCTAGGGTTTTGAATGATTTAACCACTAATTTTGTAGAAATTTAAACTTGGCAATGAAAAATATACAAATTTGTTCAAAGGAAAGCATGCAAGATGTCAGGTTCACCAAAATGTAATGTGGTGAAATGTGAATGAGAGATCAAGAGGAAAGCTACCCTTTCCCTCCAAGGACAAATGAGATTTTCACTATAGATTTCTCCTCAAACACTTTTCACCTAGTTACATTCAGAAGAGGAGAGGAGAATTCACTAGATTCAACCTTCAATGATAAAGATTGAATTCTGAATGAAATGAGAATGATGAGTTGATCCTCTCTTCCTTATTTGAAACATAAAGATTGATTCAATTATGTAGTGCAAAAGTGAAAAAGAACTGATTATAACTTAAGATCGGAATATGGGATGAAGTTGTGCACCTGGATCTGGCAATAATATGTTGAGACAAAGTTGCCTTGTGAATTTGAGGAAAAGTTTCTCAGATCATGGCGAGAATGTACACGGTCCTCCAAAAAATTTGTGAAACAAAAAGGGTTTTTCTGCTCTGCTAATGGAGCCCAAATCCAAAAGTATAGTTGCGCACATGGAACCTACACACAAAAAATAGATTAAAATGGGTTGGGATTGGGGTTTACCTTTAGGTCAAACCCTAGTTTTGGAATTAACCAAGTAATTAAAGAAAGTACTTGCAAGTAGATGTAAATGAAATACTGAATTGTAAATCACCTCAAGGGAGATTGTAGTAGCAATGTTGATGGAAATGCTTGTCTGGAATTGAATATTGGAATCGATCTACTCTTCAATGGTTGAATCCTTGACTTGAATACCACACCTAGTCTTGAAGGGAGACTTGAGATGTTGAATGCTTGGAAGGAATGCTTGAATTCTTGAATGCTTGATTGCTTATGCCACTTGATTAATTATTGCAACTTTTTCCAACTTATTGAGCTTATACAAATGAGAGGACAAATGCCCCTTTAATACATATTAATGAATTTGATTTTCATCATAGGTCGATGTCGAGGGAGTTTTATTTATCATTACTTGCATAGCCCACAATGTATTCTCTAAAAAGGTCCTTCTCCAAAATAGGGCGAGGATAGGGACATGGCCATGCCTTTCATAGGTGGGACAGGGGCACCATGCCCCTATCTTACCCCTTTCTCCAGGGCACAATCTGGAAATGGTGATGTAGAGGCCAAGGGAGACGCTGATTCTGATGGTTGAGTAGTCTCTGGTCTCTGTTTAGGCTAGATAATTCGATCTCCCATGCATTAGGATCCTAATGTAGTTAAAAATTGCTAGGGCCGTAATTTTATGACACTACAACTTATTTGAAAGAGAAAGAGAAGGAAATAAAGAACTCAAGTCTTGTGATGAGTTGCAGTGTTGAGAAGAAGGATGCAAAAGTTATACTGGATGATGACATGAATTTGAAGAAGGATCCTTTGGATGGGTTTATTAACAAAATGGTATTAGTTGGCAGTGAATTTAGAATTCTGGTGGCAGATAAGATGAGTTCTAGTGGAAGGAATAGATCAGATATGTAGAAGAAAGATGGTGGTAGTAAGAGACAATGTGTAGGTATGAAGTAATGAAAAAGGGGAGAAGAGGAAAAGAAGTTGGGGAATTCAACTGAGTTATTGAAAGGGGTAAAGAGGAAGAAATTTGTAGACAAAGATGGCATTTGGATCAGAAATGGGGATGGGGTCTATATTCTAAATCCTTTTCGATGTTCATGAGTTGCCTCTCATGGAAAATATTTTTCCACCTGGGGTGTCTGATGCAGGAACATCCCTAGTCGTGGAGCAATCTTGCATCAACCAAAAATATTTTTTCTTTTCAGTTGTTCTTGTTTTGTGTTACTTCCTGAATTTGCTAGTAGTTCTTCATTTTTCGCTGAAGATTAGATTCTTGGCTTCCAGATGTGTTCCTATTTCTTTTTGTATATTTACTATTCATTTGGACTCTTTTCCAGCAAGTTATTGCTTTCAGATTGGTTGTTTCCTGGTTCTAGAGTAGTTTTGAGTTTAACAACTTGTTGAAGATTTTTTCTCTTGCAGAGCAATTTCTTGACTTGCGGATCTAAGTGGCATTGTGCACGATGTTCATAGACCCTTGGCCAACCTTCCTTGGTGGTCTTCACTTCTTTATTATCTTTGGTGGAAGTGATCTTTATGCTTTGTGTCCGACCTCTTTTACACATTTCATTTTTTTATTTTTGGAGAATGTGATCTCTTGTGGTCGACCTAGATGTGTTCCAGATTCTATTTATATTGTTGTAATTGATCCTTAGAGGAGCAATGAAATATTGTATGAGAATGATTTATATATTATGTTGTTTGGATACCTCTTTGAGGTTCCAATATATTGAAATATGAAATGTAAGTTGTTCTAGGACTGTAAGTCTGCATATATAACGGATGTTCTCAAACATTTTATGATGAAACTATAATGTTGCAGATATTTGAATCAAAAATTTTCTCTATGTTTTGTTTTTTCTTTTGTTGTGTTAAACTTGCTATGTGATCTAGACTATTCTATTTTAGGACCCTTTGGATTATGGCTACATCAGAGATGGAGGTTGTGTGTAAGAATTTTCTATCCCTTGAGTTGTGTCTAGTATATATTTTTTTCTTATTGATTTGTGGATAATATATTGGGTGGATTTTTTAATGTCATGTTTTTCTCCCAAAAGGGAAATTTCCCCATGTAAATCACTATGTTGTGGTATGCATGCCTTTTATGCTTATTTTTGTTAGGTTTTTGTAACTACTGTAAAGATATGTGAAATTTTTACATTACCCTCCTCTCAATATTATTGTAGAATGTTGTTCTACTACTTAACTTCCATATAAATGCGAGACAATAAATGGTCCTAAAATGCTTAAGGGAATGGAAAATCAAAATGAGTGAAAAAGAGAGTGTAAAAGTGGACTTATCATTAAAGGGGTACAATTTATAACATGGTCTAAAAAGGTATACAATAGCTTATCCCAACACCATCAAGTCAAAGTTCCTCAATAAGGCTTATATTGTTGTTAGGCATTGAAGGATAAGAAAATAAATTATAAATACAATGAACATGAGAATCAAAAAATTATTTACCAAGATGCGAGTTAGAAACTCTTGAAGGATGGTGATGTGAAGGATATGTGTCCAAAGACTCAACATGAGTTTTAGAACAACAATAATTATGTATGATATCAACATGCCTACAAATCATCCAGATTTAAAGAAATAATATTATCTTGAAATCTTCAATATATGTACTATTACTATGTATGTTGGTTTCATGTAGAGGTGATTCACATTATAAATCTTTTCTTACTATATGCTCGTCATTGTTACAAGGCATATGATCATCATGGAATGTGTGAATAAAGGAACTTAGAATCACATCTAATAGCATAGGATAGACACTAATCAAGTCAATGAATGATGGAAGAGATGAAATATGGCGGAGTGAAATCTCCATAGAGAAGACACTCACATCCATAGTATAAAATTATATTTCTATATGAACAATAGATGTATCATATGATATGAGAGATATGCCAAAATTTAAAATAAATTAATGCAACTTAGTGAGGGAAAAATATCTAATAAGTTCCATAATGATGGGATATTAAAGATAAATCACTATGAATTTGCTAACCCTAAGGGAAATATATAAGCATATAAAAATAAAAAACCTAGACATATCTAGATATTAATGAAAAATAGAATTATATTAGACTTAGAAATATTTATTAGAAATATTAAAGGTAAAATAAGGTTATGGAGGATCAATTGAGTTCTCCAAATGTAAAGAACAAGAAAATTTTCTTAAGTTTAATTTAGGCAAATCCAAATAAATGAATAGACAGAAACATAGTTTACCCAAACTAATAAATGATGCTACTAGGCAAGGTTGATAATCTAATAATTAATCAATAGAATTGAATATTAAATAAGTATACTTATCTCTAACAAATGAATACATAGATATATGTTAGGATCTGAAAAAATAGATTTGACATCAATAGTTGCCTTGAAAATAAAAAATATTTGTTGAAAATATGTAGTGACAAGTTTATGGATTAGGGACAAATCCATGATTATGGATCTATATTGCACTTTCAAACTTGTAGTATATAATATGTAGACCATTTTTCTTCACTTTACATCATGTGTCTTGTCTTTGTGTATGGTTAATATATATGAATTGTCAATATTTATAAATACCTTACCTATCTCAAGGGGACATGTTCTCCTTGGTCAATATGTATAAATAATTGAAAAAACCAATCTCTAATCCTACATATGGTCTTATGATGCTTGTGTAGAACAAAAGTCATTTTTGTATGTATATTAAAAAAGTGAGAATCCAAATAATAATCAGATAATGCTTTAGATGTGGAGATGATTCAAATGAATGCATCAAATTTCTCTAAATACAAGGACATAGTAGTAGACTGTTCAAATTTATGTTTAATTTAAAAAAATATTCAAGTTGACAATTAATTAAATTTGAATTTGGCTGGACAAGTTTTTTATTTTGACAATGTTCCAATGCTTACAAATTTGTTTTAAAATAAAAAAAAAGTTAAATAAGAATGAATAATTCTATAAAAATATATGTAAAAGATAGATTGATCGTATAAAGAATGAGATGATTTAAAAAAAATATATCATTTAGAATTAAATGAGAAACGACGTGGACATACAAATTTCAGGTTACAACTATTTGAATATTTTTATAGATTATTTCCCAGTGATATGCGGGCACAATAAATCGAACGCCGATATCCCTTACTCTATATCTTAGATAGAACCATATACATGTTCCCCTGATTTTATCTATGCTACCACCTTTCACAAGATTCTATTCATTTGTAAGAATTAGTTTGGTTGGCTACTATCATAGCAGTTCTTTATCTTTTATAGAACCATATATATATGTAAATATGTTCCGCTGATCATATCTGATGAACGTATCTTATTGGGTAGCTTTAGAGAAGAAACTAAAGATGCAGATATTCGTGAAGACCCTGACAGGAAAAACAATCACCCTTGAGGTTGAGAGCAGCGATACCATCGACAATGTCAAGGCAAAAATTCAAGTAGGTGTTATTTTGCGTGCACATTTATCGAATTAGGTTTTCTCAATTTCCTATCTCTTATCGAAGATGGGTTTTTTATTATAGTAATGGAATTTTTATGTTGAGTGCTGTAATTGATTGTGATGTTCCAGGACAAGGAGGGTATCCCACCAGATCAGCAGCGGTTGATATTTGCTGGGAAACAGTTGGAAGATGGACGAACTCTTGCGGATTATAATATCCAGAAGGAATCAACGCTGCATCTGGTGTTGAGGTTAAGGGGAGGCCTTTCCATCAAGGTGAAAACCCTTACTGGAAAAGAGGTAGAGATCGATATCGAACCCACTGATACCATCGAGCGGATCAAAGAGTTGGTCGAGCAAAGGGAAGGAATACCGCCCCTACAGCAAAAGTAAGTAGTTATTCACGTTGTTTTTTAGATTTTATTGTACCCCTAGTTCGTGATTTGCTTTGATGTGTTCGGATAAAGATCTGTGGTATTCGTAGGGTTGTTTGAAACCTAATTGTTCCAATATTTTTATCGAACCATCCTTTTTCCCTATATTTTATTTTTTTCAACAAGAAAGATTCATAATTCCACAAATATAACGCTTATCCAACCTCAAAATCATAAAAGAGTTATCCATCCTGATAATTGCAGCTTCCTGTACTGAGAGAATAGAAAGACGTAAGCCATATATATGCCTGTGTCAAGGTGTTGAAACAACAAAATACTTTTACTGATTTCCATGATTAATATTGTCCTGCAGGCTCATCTATGGGGGAAAACAACTGAACGATGAAAAAACGGTCGAAGATTATGGTTTAGAGGGAGGTTCTGTTCTCCCTCTTGTGCTGGCATTGCGCGGCGGCTGTTAATACATTTGTTTAGAGCTAAGCAGCAGTGATAGTTGTCATTCTTCTGTAAGCAGCTGTTATTCTTCTATACTCCTGTTACTTGTTGAAAGAGAGCAAATATGAATAAAGGCATCTATGCCATTTTGCTCCATGATTTTTTCCTGTCAACAATCTTATATCTACAAATTTTCCCTCCCGATGTTTGATTTCCATATCTGCTTGGCAATGAAGAAATTGATGAATATAAATACAAACATTCGTTTTGTTCTTTATGATGTTTTATTGAGATAGTACTGCATTATTGTAAATGGAGTTTGATTGTCATGGTTTATATTATTATATGGGTAGGGTAGTTTATGTTGTAAATTTCGAATGGCTTCGATATTAGTTAGCAGGGTTAACAGAATACTGTAATTTTTGTTGATATACTGTTGAAAAAGTTGTGTAGAGAGGCTTTAAAACTAATAATCAGAGACTGGAGTTGATTCTATGATGCAGGGTAAGCGGAATACTGTAAATTTTTGTTGATATACTGATGAAAATAATTGTAGAGTAGGGTTCAAAGCTGAAAATCAGACTGTAATCGTATCGGTTTTTTCTATAATAATAGAATCTGAAATATTTACCGATAAAAAAAGCTCTATAGCCATCTTAATTTCACGTTGAATTGAAGTGTGGATCATATAATCTCATGCCCAAATAAATCCAGACCAAGTATGGTATACACTGAATGGAGATGCACTTAATAGAAACACTTAATCTAGGTGCACTACTGTTTTGGCATTAGTATTTATTGATGAATGTCTTTTGCACAAAAACATTATTTTCTCTATCGTTAGTACATTTTTTTTTTAACATAGAATGACTGCAATGCATTGCACAAAATGTTATTCACATTTTAGAATCACGACACTTGAAAGTTTATTTATATCTAAATAGAGATATTTTAGTAGAGACAACAACTATGAACCACTTTCAATGAGAAACTCCTCACATGAAGTGCAAGAGTAGGGCTCTTTTCTAATAGTAGCAATAGGCACACACCTCAATAGAGTTCTTAGAGAATTCACCGTTGCCAACACTTCCAACAACCACACCATTGTTCTAAGTTTTCTACAAACTAGGACGACTTCAGTACTTCAACTTGTAAGCTTTCATCACAATAAGACAATATTCCTTTGAAACCCTAGGAGCCTTACAAAGAGTATCAATCAGGGTCAAAGGGATAGTTACCCCTCTCGACATCATACAATTTTAGGCAGAGAAAAGTAGAAAAGTAGAAATCATCTCTTGAGGACTTGCCCAAGGTCACCCGATTGAGAATCAGATAAGTTTGTCAATGACATTCCTCTACACCTCCATCCACAACTCGAAGAGGAAAATTTCACTTTTCCACAACTCCAAGAGGAAAATTCCTCTTTTCAAAAACTAAATGCTTTCCTCTACCCCTCCAGCCATAGTTCCATGAAGGAATCATCCTCATCATCCACATACGGGCTACTTCATCGATCAATGGATTCTCCATTGTAATTTTTCCATATCCTTCATTCGTTGTATTCTCCCTCCCACTATATAGAAATTTCACAAACTTTTTATTGACTCTATACATGCTCTCTCTTGTGTTTGCCTCTCCATGATCCTCTGCTCACCGATTCAAATTTGGGGGTAATAAATTTCAAATTTTTACATCGTAGAGGGAACTCTTGAGGTTCTAACACACGTTGATAGCTCTTTGGCATAAAGCATCACTATTACACCATAGGGTCTCCTCTTTGTCTTTTTTCTGTTTCTGGTTTTGTATATTTTGTTTTTATTATTAAATGAAAATAATTTATATTGATTTTTATAAAAAGTCTAAGAGATTCAGCTTAGAATTCTACTCTAGATGTCCCTATTCAGAATTGAACTTGGGTCTTCATAATGAGAACCCAGTGTTTTAACCAGTTAAGCTCAACCCTTTGGACGTGATTTTCCTACTATTAAATTAGAGGGGTACTTGAAGAGATCTGAATAGGTAGGGGTGAAATTGATAGGCCTAGAATTGTCAAATGAAATGAATGGGAATTAGACAACATATTTAATGCAAAGCTTAACCATATATCTAAAATGTTCATATTTATCAATATGAAAATTAATGTCTTGTTCATCATCTAGATGATTGGCCAATTTCTTGTGTATCTACTAAATATATAATGTAAAATATAATATTCCTACATTTACAATTATATACATTTTTTTAATATGAAGCTCTAGCATTTGAAGGATAGTTTATTTTCTTTTGTAGTTTTTTTTATATTGCCAATCATTTAGAGACATAGACTTGGTAAATTGATAGAGTTTTTTTTCTCATATTGATATAGGTTTCCATGGTTCTTAATCACCATTTTAAGAGAATACTATATGTGAAAAATTTTCCACAATTTTTGTGTATTGATTAAAAATTCATTACTTTTGAGTAATGAATTTTTTAGAAGAAAGTAATTCAAATTTAATATTTGTCATTTTTTTGAGTTGAAATTGGAGAACCTATATTAGTTGATTTGATTTAGGAGTAACCCTAAAATCCATTCAATCATATGCTAAATGATTTGACATTTATCTAAGTTAAAAATGTTAATCAGTTATCCATAATTCTTTTAAGTGAAAATGCTCCTAAGGTAAGAAAAATTGTATTGAAATAAAGGCACATGATAATATTTGTTGCATGCATATTCATCAAAAACTAAAATAAAGTGCACTCTCTTTATTGAAAAGGTTATATCAAAATCATCTTCGATCAAACTTTCTTTAATAGAACCTCTCTACTCTTTAATCATGCCAGTAATGCAGTCCCACACCTATCAAAATGTTGGAAAAACCAAATTTATATTATGCTTTAGGGAGTCAAATGAATTCATTTATAATTTTTGTTTTATAAGTATGTAGTCCTTAGTATAAGATCAAATGTAGGTTTTTTATTGAACATTAAGGTCTTTGTTTCCCACATGTGGAAAAAATGGGAAAATAGAGGTATTGATCTATCCTCATTTCAACAAATAAAGGATAAGTTAATTCAAATACATGCAAAAAAAATTATGCATGTAATTATACACCTCTTCAAAATTATAATTACTTTAACTTAAATTAACTAAAAACATATATGCAACAAAAAATCATGAAAAAGTATCCATACACTTACTACTATATAGTACACTTCAAATTCTCTCTATAGATTATTCCAAGTTATAATCTTGCATAACTACAATACTACTATATAGTACACTTCAAATTATCTCTAACAATTATTCAAAGTTAAAAAAATGGTTCTATAAGAAAAAAATATGTGAATCAAACCTGTACTTTTACATATTGCTCAGAACTAGCTTTATAACTAATTTAGCCTCTCTGAAGTTCAGGGGAACCCCACTTCAATTTCAAATGAATTAATTTTAATTAAAGAACTAGCATGAACTAGATTTATAATTAATTTACTCTAGTGAACCCCACTTCAATTTCAAATGAATTAATTTTAATTAAAGGTTTTCTAAAAAATTGGTACATATAATGATGGATGAAGTCGATAGCAATTTCATTTTAATTGAAGTTTCATTTATTAAAGTTTAAGCTAGGCATTAAAAAAGTTTAAAGGTTTTTATTATATTACATTTCAAAGCACGCCTTCAAAACATACTTTTTGTGATTCCTTAAAAATAATTATTAGAAGTGGATTTATTAATATGTATGTTAGTGTAGGTACAATAGTTTTTTCACACATGCATGGAAGTACACGGTCGTGGGGGGTCTGTACACCACCCCACAAAAAGTCATTTTAAATTATTTTTAAATATTCAACAATCCATCTCTACACAATCATTTCTCTCTTTGTTTTCTAATAACATTTTGTAGAATCAATTTTTTAAAAGTGATAGGGTGTGTTTTTTTTTTTTTATTGTGAATGGTTGTATGGCTAGTCAAGGGCTAATTTTTTTTGCTTTTTTTTTTCAATTTCAGTCAAATATGATAAATTTTATGTCAAAATTTATCTCTCAGCCAACCTAAATCCAATGTTGAGGTTCATTTCATCTCAAGAGGTCATATAAAAAATTTCCCTTGTAAAATTCTCACATGAAAGGCCATTATAATTGACTTTTTTAATCCATTATTCTAGAAACAAAATCTAAAACAAGCCATCATATAAAAAAACCCAAAATCTTAGATGTATTAAGATAAGTTACAAATATGTTTCGTACAGCCCAAGTTGGCCTAGTGGTGGAGAACTTTTGCTCTTGAAAGAGAGGTCACAAGTTCAAATCCCAATGGGGGTAGGGTATGTACACCTTATCGGCTTCGACCCTTTACCAATAAAAAAAAAACTTACAAGTATGTTCCATACCTTACAATGCCATAAATATTTCATGCATAGTCTTGGCTTCAACTTTGTACCTTGTCCATTCATGACATGGTTATAAATCAAAGTCCAACCATGGAAACATTGATACCAACCCACAAGATATACCATAGAAAACCCCTCATTAGGGAAACACCTACCCTCCAAAATCATCCATACTTCATCTATTTTTCAACAAATAAACAGTACATAGATAATTTTGAAACATCAAGCATTTCAGTGAATTCTTCATGTGTCCAAGTATGAATCCACACATCCCATTCCATGCTTAATATATGCACCCCTCATAAAGACTCAATAATGATAGCCTAAACACCCAAAAAATCTAAACTACTAAACATATTTTTTCTTATATAAACTCAAGATCACACAAATAAAACCACATGGTAAAGTAAAACCATGTGATTCAAAATCATGAGTTAACAAAATTATTGAACCCACTTTAATATTCGATACTAAGTTTTCACTTCATTGAAATTATTCAAATATTAAATGAAATACATTTCCCCAACGTGAGAACCACATTAAATATATTTACCAATGTTATATACAACACATAAATTAGCCCCAAAAATGTTAACTCCTAGTGATGCACATCCATATAGGTCCTCCTAGGTACACCACACACATTAATAAAATAAATATTATAAATACTATGCAAGGTTGTGATATACAGAAATGAGCTTCACTAGTTTAAACATGCAAACTAGGAATCAAACCCAATTGCATCAATTACACTAGAGAACAACCAATAGGCCCAACTTCAAAACCTTGAGAGAGATGGACATGATTATTGATTGATTGTTCTCTTTTTTATTTTATTTTTCTTGGATAATGATTAAGATGGTAGAAAGAAAGAGCTAGGATAAATAGTGGAAAAGTGGCCATAATTAACATAAATAGACATATGCAAAACTGAAAGACAGTTGAAATATACAAATTTTGAGAAAAGATAGAAGAATTTATGTCTCGAATTTAATATCAAATTGATTGGACATTGTAGTTAGGTGCCCTAGTTCTAATAAAAAATTTCTATAGAACATGATTCAAATTGGTCTCAAAAATCTCCAAATTGGATTTCAATCAATTTTAAGGTCAAAACCCTAGGACTATGTTGGCATAAAACTAGGGAAATAGGGCACTAGGTACTATAGACCTACAGGACTAGGGCACCAATCATCATAGACCTAGATAACTAGGATACTAGACACCATAGACCCTACCCTTTCTACTAAAATTTGTCTCATTGCCTCTGTTTTAGTCTAATGATGCAATTCTCTTATGACAATTCCTCTAGGTTTTGATGCAATAACATCATAAATCATAAGAAAATCCATCATGAAGATATAATTTAATATTGCTTATGTATTATTGATTCTCCTTGTAATCAAATATGTTATTGAAGATGAATATTTGCTTTTGAATTGAAAAGATGAGATAATGAGATGAATTAAGAATTATATCTTACATAGAGTTCTCAATGTATTTTACATTTTTGGCCAACTTACAATGATAATTTTACTGCAAACCAGTGTTGCCCTTTAAACAACAAACCGATTAATACACAAACAAGCCAAATAGCAAATAAAGCATTCACCCATAATAACACAATCACCATAACACAAGAGATTTTGACGTGGAAACCCAAATGGGAAAAACCATGGTGAGTAAAACTCACAAGTCTACTATTTGCAGAATAGCAAACAGACCAGTTAAGGCCTTATAATGTTCTTCACTAGAACATATCTTGTTTGGAATCTAGATCTCTGTTAGGAGATAAGTCCTGTTAAAGACTACCCTGTTAAAGGATTTAGGAGATAAGTCCTATTAAAGGCTACCCTGTTAAAGTATTTCAGATCCACAACTATGAACCACCTTGTTAGAGAATTTAGAATAGGCTTAACTGAGCCTACTTGGTTAAGGGTGTCTGAGTGGTCAAAGAGATTAGTAATCAACAAGTAAATGATCTACAAAGTAGCACAAAATGCTTCTTTATATCCTTGATTGCTCTCTATTAATGCACTGAAGCATTACTTTAGTCTTCTATCCTTCACTCGTTGAATCTTTGTCACAAGATACTTTTTGCAAAGACCTAATCTTACACAACAACTCACACTCAAAACCCTAGAAATGATACATCCTCATATAGGAATCTGATTTCATGTCGGTCCAATGAGATTAGATTATAATTTCCTAGGTACAATGCATCTAGACACAATTGTAACACAACATAGAATCACCGCATCGGTGTCGGTGGATGCTAACTCATCACACTTTACAAGTTTTCCAATTAACAAAAGAAAGTATACCGATTACTGGTTTACAAACAAAGACTAGTAAACTGGAACATAGTATTCCAATCTTAAAAAGATTGGCTACCACTTGGGGTCGTCATACCGCTTGAGGTCCTTGGTCATGATTTGACCGGTAAGATCCTTTAGCAATCACCGACAGTCTTCTACAAACAAAGACTATGCATGCATTGGCATATAATACCAGTTTAAACAATACATCACATACTACCAGTTGAGAATAACTCATATAGAAAATAGGTGTGTGTCCATCAATGACAATCACAACTAAGTACAAATATCATCAAAATGCCAACAATCTCCCCCTTTGGCATTGATGGCAACACTTAGGAAAATTTTATATCTAAGTGCTTACAAAACAAAAATGATTCCATAATCAAAATTACTCCCCCTAAGCATATACACTACTCCCTTTTCCAAAATTACAAGCATGTACTACTTCCATTTGCATAAAAGTTTCAATCAATACCACTCCCCCTTTTCTAATAATGACAAAGTAACACAAACATGCCGCAAAGAGTTACCAAAATCGTATTGCATAACATGAAAATAGAATATATGTTTATGAAAATAATGAGTAAAACTTATCAAAAATGGATTGAAAGTCTTTCAGAAAGTCCTTCATGTCTGTAGACCAAGTGTCTAGGAGTTAGGCAGAAATTTCACTCTGAGTATTCATTTGGAATGCTAACTCCTCCATGGCATCCACAATGCTCATTTCTTGAGTGACAATAATAGCTTCCATGTTTAGAAAGAACTTCTGAAGAATCTACAACTTAGGTAACAAAAGCAATTGAAGTTCCTACAGATCTCTGAATCAATCTTGGCAATCTATTGTCTGTGAGTCTGTACAGTCTACCCATACACTATGAAGGAATCATATGGCACTTTGGAGGTCTCCATGTACTGCTTTAATTTCAATTGGAGTTAAACTTTCTTCTTCATAGCATCATCACAAAATAGAATACATAAAGGACCGACATGAAGTAAGTATGAAGGAAAAAAACCTTTTAAATGTTTTGCATATCATAAGATTGGTCATTTTGCATCTAGATGTCCTAAAAGGAATGAAATATTTGAGGAAAGAGTTAATAAATAATTCAAGGCTAATCAAAACAGATATAGATTCGAGAGAAACAAACAATGTTACATAGTGGATGAGGAAGGAGTAACTGATGACTCTGAGGATGAACCGCCAGATGAATCTTCTAGTGGATTCGACAATGGAAAGGAATAGACATTCTATGCAGTAAAATAAGATGAATTGGAACCGGCTATTAAGAATGAAGAAAAGGCTCTTGCAACAAAAGTTGAAGATAAAGATGAACAAGGAATTGATAGTGGATGCTTACATCATATGACTAGAGATAAAATAAAATTTCTGTCCCTGCATTAATACAATGATGGTCAAGTAAGATTTGGAGATGACAAAGCATGCATGATCAGAGGTAGAGGTACTATTTACTCTAGATGGTAAGCATAATACTGACAATGTCTATTATGTAGAAGGTTTAAATAATAATCTTTTTAGTGTTGGTCAATTGGTGGACAAGGGATTCCAACTTCAATTCAAGGATAGAAAATGCAAAATCATTAACAAGACTGGTTTGGAGATTTCTACCAGTACTCAGACTGGAGGCAATATCTTTCATCTAAACACTTGTAATAAGACATGTTTGATTTCTCATATTGATGAGAGTTGGTTATGTCATAAAATGTCATGTCATGTTAATTTTGATTGAATTGTCAAGATCAGTTCAACAAAAGAAGTTAGAGATATACCTAAGATTACGAAGCCTCATAATCTGGTATGTAAGGAATGTCAATTGGGAAAGCAAGTTAGAACTAATTTTAAGAGCATACAAGATAATCTAATGATTTTCTTGATTTGATTCATACTGACTTATGTAGACTAGCAAGGACTAGAAGCTCTCAAGGTGATAGGTACTTCATGATGATAATTGATGATTATTCTAGAATGATCTGGGTGACTTTTCTTAGGGAGAAGTCTGAAGCTTTTGAGAAATTCAAGATCTTTAAAGGAAAAGTAGAAACTAAAACTAGACTAAAAATAAAATGTCTAAGATCAGATCAAGGCGGTGAGTTCACTTCAAATGAATTTAACAGTTATTGTGAGACAAATGGAATTAGGAGACAATTATCTTCTCCTCGGACTCCTCATAAGAATGAAGTGGTGGAAAGAAAGAACATAACCATTTTGGATGCAGAAAGAACCATGATGATGGAAGCCCAATTACCTCACATCGACTAGAGAGAAATAGTGAGTACAACAGTCTACACATTCAATAGAGTTCATATCAAAGGTGAAACCGGTAAGACTCCTTATGAATTATGGTTTGGACATACACCTACTGTTAAATATTTCATAATTTTTGGAAGTAAACGTTATATCAAAAGGGATGATTCAATTGGGAAGTTTTATCCTAGATGTGATGAAGGAATATTTCTTGGTTATTCTAATCAAAACAAAGCATATAGATGCTATAACAAAAGTTTGCATAAAGTTGTGGAAAGTACAAATGTGAAAGTGGACGAGTAGTACAAAAATCATTCCATATCATATGATAGGGAACCGACAATGAAAAAGATCATAACTGAACTGATAATGCCTCAAACGGCACAAGACACTGAGACTGTTACATTAGTAAATTCAGAAAATTCAACTGTGACTGATGATCAAATCATTGAACCTGAAGTTTAGAAGACTCCAAGGTATGTAAGATTAAACTACTCTGAAGATCAAATCATTGGAGATAGGAACAAGGGAGTTATGACTAGAAGAAGACTGGCAAATGAAGAGGTATGTTTTATTTCTCAAGTTAAATCGACATCTATTATTAAAGCTTGTAAAGATAAACATTGGTCAAAGGCTATGGAAGATGAATTAGATTAGATAGAAAAGAATGAGACTTGGACTTTAGTTCACCAACCTAAAAATAAGAATGTTATTGGAACTAAATGGGTTTTTAAAAGTAAACTAAATGAGAATGGTCAAGTTATAAGAAACAAGGCTAGATTGGTTTGTAAAAGATACTCTCAAAAAGAAGGAATTGATTATGGTGAGACTTTTGCACCTGTAGATAGAATTGAAGGTGTTAGACTATTTCTTGCTTATGCAACATATAAGAACTACAAGGTTTATCAAATGGATGTTAAATGTGCATTTTTGAATGGTGAAATTGAAGAAGAGGTATACATTGAGCAACCTGATGGTTTTTCACTGACAGATGATAAGGATATGGTTTGTAGGTTAAAGAAAGCATTGTATGGATTGAAACAAGCTCCCAGAGCTTGATATGTAAGGTTGGATAAATATCTTTTGAAGTTTGGTTTTACTAAAGGAAGTGTTGATACTAATTTATATAAAAGATCATTGATGATGATATTCTGATTATTGAAGTATTTGTTGATGATATCATTTTTGGAGGAGAAGATAAAATGAGCATGGAATTTGCTAACAATATGAAGAATGAATTTGAAATGTCCATGATTGGTGAAATGAAATTTTTCTTAGGTTTGGAGATTACTCAAACTAACAAAGGCATCTTTATCTGTCAAACAAAGTATCCAAGGGAATTGTTGAAGAAGTTTGGTATGGATAATTCCAAACTGGTAAGTACCCCTATGGTGACAAGTGAGAAATTATCTATCAAAGATACATTTGCACCGGTAAATTCAACAAGGTATAAGTCTATGATTAGTGGCTTCTTATATCAAACTTAGACTAGACCAAATATTATGAATATTGTGAGCATTGTTTCAAGATATCAAAGTAATCCTAAGGAAAATAATGAATGTAAAGTAAAGAGGATATTTTGGTATCTATAAGGAACAACTAAATATGGCATGCATTATCAAAGATACTATTCATTCCGACACTGATGAGTGGTGCTACTACTCAGGGAGAGTAGTCAGCTTTGAGATTCACAATATTTTGATATCTATGTCATATCTTTGGCATTGATGTCAAAGGGGGAGAGATATTGATGTGAAAAAGAAAACTCAAGAGCTATACAAAGATATTATTCAAAGGGAGAGACTTGTTTGGCATTTCTTGGTACTTACATGTTTTTCACATTTAGTGTTGCCATCAATGCCAAAGGGGGATATTGTTGGAAATATGGAAGGATTGATTATGTGTTGCATTGATATTTTGTCATTGATGTCAACACTAGTTCTTATGACAGGTTACTGATAGACAGGTTTTGGTTACCGATAGAAGATCTAGTGTTACCGACAGTAGTGACTATCGTTTGGTTATATGTGGTACATGCTTCTGAAGAATGTCTTGGTCAGATAATATTGACTTGGTAATTGGATGCTACCATACACTATAGTAAACCCTTACTGACATAGGTTTAAGGTTTTACCAACAGAGCTTTTTATGAGAATCCTTGACAAGATACATAAGTCATTCTGGTGTGGTTTCTAGGATGCAGAAGATGTTCTCTGATCATGATTCAACCAGGTGGAGATATCTCTTTGGCATGGTGGACCGAGAATAGGTCTGGTCCCTATCTAGGTTGTGGACTAGTATCATGTTATCGTGTTCTATACACGTTACCGAGATAATTTATGGATTGTTTAATGTTATTTTGGTTTAAAGATGACATGGCATATCATTGTAATATGGATTTATGTAATAAACTTATTGTATTATCTTTAGGTGGTTAACCTAATTGGTTTAGGCCTTAGGGTTGGTATAAATCAATGTAAGATCTCATTGTAGATCATATATATATATGTGTGTGTGTGTGTTGAGATGAAAAAGGAAATGTACTATGTGAATATTGTAATATCATTTAGGCAGATGATTAGATCAACCATTTAAGATCGAATTGGGTTTATGTAAGAGGTCAAAGGCCTCCGACATTGAGCTTAACTAGGACTGTAATCAGGCATGGTAGATGCTATCTCTGATAGTTCATTCTACTAGATTGTTGTCCAAATATCTTGAGGTGGTTTTAACCTCTCTGTAGTCAGTGAGACTCTTTTGTAATGGGCAGTGTGCCTTCCTACATGCGTAGGCCCCTCATTGTATCGCATAGTTTCTGTAGAAGTATCATCTGACTGTTGGTAGGCTTCCCATTGTGGTTTTTCCCTTTAAATCAGTTTTTCCACGTACAAATCATGGTGTTATGTGGTATGGTTGCATTGTGTTGATTATCTATTTATTTGTTGAGCTGCATTGTTTATTGATATCTGTTTCTACCGATATCTATTTCTACTATTCAGGTATTTAATGTTTAGGTACTCCGGTTTAAGTTTATATAGTGGACTAATTGTTATAATCTATTAACAAATGATTCACACCCCTCTCTTCGTTGTTCACCTATTATACTAACAATTTCTAGCCCATTCCTTGGTGAGGAATTTGAAAAGGGCCCTGTAGTCATTGTCTTCCTTGCTTTTTCCTTTGGTAGAACGTTCCTGCAGAAGACACAGAGTGGTTGCCGAGAAATGCATCATGTTCAATGCAAACCTAGAGACATCTTGCATCTTTATTTCCATGGCCTCCATTCTGCTGGTAATTTCCTGCAGATTATCAAATAAACTCTCCACTTTCTTACCCAAATCCACTAGGTTGTTGTCTTCTTCCTCCTTTATGCTGCTCACTTCCTGCACCACCATCATATTCTCAAATTTGAGAGTTGGGGAAGGATAATTTGTCTGGGATTTGGGGCCGGCCTCTGGACTCATATAATTTTTAGGGATTTTTGAGGTATGGGTGGAGCTAACAGAGTGTGGGGTTAAGGTAGACTTAAACAGGGCCACATTATCAAAGGGGATGGAATTCCCAGTTCCATGGGAAGAGGAGGGGTCTCTTAGATATTTTTCAAGGGGTTTGGAGGCCGGGTTCTAACATCCTCAGGAGAGTGCTTTTTTTATTACTATAGGAGCCAATTTCAGGTAGCCAAGGAGGGCTTGTATCCAGTTTATCGGTAGCAATAGCTAGGGGACAGTTTTCAGCCACATTCTAGACGAAGATAGTGCGGTGTGGGCAAAGGGCTAGGTGGAAGTTGTAAAGGCGAAGGATGAGGCCTTCATGCAGAATGGGGAAGTCTTTTCCTTTTTTATTGGCCTCAACATTATCCTTAACATTTGAATCCAGGGAATCAAGCAAGAAAATCAGAATGGAGATGTAATCCGTATTTCTAAGGTGGTTAAGGAATGGGAGGTGGTAATAGTAAAAGATTCCATACCTTCCTTTTAGAGTGAAATATTTGATAATGATATAGAAGACCTCATCCCATGGTGGTGAAAGCTCCTCCCGATTGAAGCCGCCCACACTCTTCACCGAGTTCTCACCATCACAAAAAAATCGGTTCAAGCTGGTGGTATTCAAAATGCGGCTTGGTTTATTCCATTTCCTCCCCTCCATAGACAGTCCAGTCGCTTGGGCAATTACTTCTTCATTTATTTCAAAGGAGATACCCCCATGCTAACCCTTCTATCCTCCTAGGAAGCCATAAACTTATTAGATAATCTCTCGTCGTTCCCTTTCATGCTTTCCATAATTTGTCAATTCCACCTTCCGAACAGACAAACCACAACTTACCTTTTAAATCGTCAGTTTTGGTGGGTTCCAGTCTTAGCCTGTCACGCTCCATGGTTTTTTCTTCTAGCTTAGCAGAGAAGAGGAGAAATAGGGTAGCAAAAACACGAAGCCGAACCAGAGCAAAAGCAAAGTTGTGATAAAAACTTAGCCAATCTTGAGATAAAATCACGCAATAAATGGTGTGATTATTGTAAATTGTGCCTAAGTAGATATCATATTCATGAAATATACTATACTCATGCGAGCTCTCCATCCAGCCAATTTGATTTGAAATATCCTAATTGTCACCTTTATTGCCACCAATTAACTTCATCTAGGTGATAATTAGGAAATTACCATTCCCGATATGAGTACTATCATGATTATTGAACCCCTTTTGAATGTGATGACAAGGCCATCCGTAGCTACGTGATAAATAAAAATGTTGATTGTGATGATTGAGTCAGTTTTGAAGAATAATTAACTTAATTATATAATTAAAAAATTATTTAATTAATTAGATGAATAATTGGTACATGATTAATGAGACATTTTTAGGCGTCTACACTATTAATAAAAGCCATTTCTAATAAATATTTTTAAAGGAATCACTAAAAGTATGTTTGCAAGGTGTGCTTTAAAATTTAATATAATTAAAACCTTTAAACTAATTTAATGCCTAGATTAAACTTTTATAAATGAAAATTAAATAGAAATAAATTGCTATCGAGTTCATCCATCATTATATCTACTAATTTTTTAGAAAAACTTTAAAATTAAAAATTAATTGATTTGAAATTGAAGTGGGGTTCACCTGAACTTGTTTAGGTAGGCTAAATTGGTTATTTTTTGAATGAGTATGTAACTTTTTTGGACCATATATATATTTATTTTTTTATACTCGTTGATGTAAAAGTACAAATTTGGTTCCCTAAATTTACCATTTTGACAAATTTTAGAAATCAGGCATTCGTATAGAATCATAATTTTTAGTTTGAATAGTCGTTAGAGAGAATTTGAATTGTAGTATATAGTAATATTGTAATTATGCAAGAATCTATTGAGGAAATGAGATCTGATTATAATACCTTACTTTATTTGATGTATGGACTCCTTGATTCAATACTGATTCAGATTTACTCTAGTATGAATAAGTAAGTTTGATTTCAAATAATGAAGGATTGAAGAACTTGTAATGGAGAGATGACTGCACCTATAGTGTTACTAGTTTTTGTACGTTTTGTGTATTCCAAATGCATATCGAAAGAAATATAAATAGGTGAACGGAGAGGCATGTCCATATAGGGACATGTCTCTACTTGGACTAAGTCCATGTAGACTCATGCCTCTACATGAGACATGTCCATTCACTAATAACCATGATGGTATACCACTAATAACAATGATAATGTAACATTAGCAATGTTTGATTTAATCATGGTGATTAATATCGATTCCTTTAATCGACAATGATTATCGGGTTAATAAAGGTTTCAATGCATGGTTAATTAAACGTAATGATTTTTATTTTAATCCGATAGAAGCTATAACATTAACACTCCCTCTTAGCTAGGGAGGATTGTGGTATGATCAGTAAACTATACTCTCAAGTTATGACAGAGGAAATGATCATCTTAATATTATAACGTAAAAATAAAGGATAGCAATATCTATTCATCATTTAAATGTTACTTTATGGTATCATTAAAGTATGATACATTTAAGAATATCAACCATAGGATATTCACCATATTTATATCTTCCTTGAATGTGCACTAGCATCAAGTCTCATGATGCCTCTCAAGGAGGATATCTGCACATGATGTCTCCATTGATACTAAATCTCATAGTATCCATCATACCATATCTTAGTAACTCAGATATGTACACTGTTATGATGTCCATAGACATTATTCATATATAATATCCATCATGACAATAGGCTAAACTATTTATAAGATCATCATCTTACAATAGTAACCATAATTAGACATCAATGAAAGATCGTCACCTTCCATGATGTCTCTACAGAATCATGTAGTAACTCACATGAAAAAATAACATACATATCTTTTAACATTAAGACATTATTGATACTCAAACTCAGAAAATATAATTACATTTTTACCATACCAAGCTTACCTCTGAAGTGATTCACTTTTAATTTGGAGAGAGTCTTGGTTAAAATGTTTGTAGTTTGTTCATCTGTGTTGATATATTTTAATTTATAACATTTCTTTCCACCATATCCCTGATGTAATGGTAGGGGATCTCAATATGTTTTGATCTATTTTGAAATACTAGATTCACATAAAGCTTAATACAACTTTTATTATCACACCATATAATAGTAGGGGGCATGGATTGTCTAAACAATCATACCAGTAGTTTCCTCAACCATATTTCTTCTTGAGCTCCCATTGATGCGGCAATATACTCAGCTTCCGTGGAGCGCTGAGCAACTGAAGGTTGCTTTCTGCTGAACTAGGATATCATGGTAGATCCTAAGCTAAAAAAACATCATGAAGTACTTTTACGATCAACAACACTACCAACCCAATTTGAGTCAGAATATCCATGAAGACATATTTCTACATTATTATATTTTAGTCCCAGTCTAATAGTTCCACCTAGGTACCTCATGATGTGTTTTCTTGCTACAAGGTGTATTTTATTGGGTTCACACATGAATTGACTGAGAGCATTTGTTGCATAAAAATGTTTGGCTAGGTATTTACCAAGTACATCAATGATTGAATTATCTATCGATAGAGAGTAGGATCGACTAATTATGACTTAGAGGTTGCATCTTTTACTTTATGTAGATTTGTTTCAATGGGTGTTGACATGGGTTGCTGTCCATCATTCCAAATTTGTTTAGAATATCAATAGTGTATTTACCTTGATTTAGTATGATATAATTGTGTTCTTGCCATACTTCTAGTCCTAGAAAGTAATGTAGGAGACCCAAGTCTTTCATAACAAATTCATAAGCCAGATCTTGTTTGCAGTTTATGATTAGATGATCTCTACCTGTGATTAATAAATCATCAACATAAAGGACAAGAATTAAAATTTTACCATTTGTTAATTTGAAGTAGAGGTTAGGATCTGCTTCATTCTTGGAGAATCCTAACTTGTTGAGGTAATTATCTATTCTTTCATACCAAGCTCTGGGGGCTTGTTTGAGCCCATAGAGAGCCTTATTCAATTTCCAAACATGAGAAGCACTATTTATGAATAAAGAAACCTTCAAGTTTCTCTAGGTATACTTCTTCTATGATACCATTCATAAATGCAATCTTTACATCCATCTGGTGTATTTTCCATCCTTTTGAGGTGGCAATAGCAATTATGGTCCTTACTGAAGTGTATTGAGCGACTAGAGTATATGTTTCTTCATATTCAATTCTGGCCTTTTGAGAGAACCCTCTAGCAACAAATATAGCTTTTTATTTTTTAATACTTCCATCTGCCACATGTTTGATTTTAAATAGCCATTTGGATGTAACAACTAATTTTCCTTTAGGTCTAGGCACAATTCAATCGTGGCATCCTTCCAAGCTTGATTTTTTAAGGCTTCTTTAACATTTTAAGGTTCGGATTTAATGAGTTCACTCATAAGAGAAACATTGTTTAAATAACCTCTTGGTTTCTTGCTTTCTCTAAATGTCCCCTTGGGTGCAACATAGATCTCTACTTCTTCAATTGTTTTCCTTTCCCAGAGTGGTCTTTTTCTGTTAGTAGCAGGTTCAAGAGGTTTAGGAGTATAATTCATTAGTTCATTATCTGCTACAAGTATCTCCCTTTGAATCTCAGTGCCAAGATCCTCGGTCATATCTTGAGAAGTCTCATCATCTGCTTCATTAGTTTTTTTAGAAATTTTGAGCAATGTCTTTTTCAAAAGTTACATCTCTGCTAAGCTCAATTATATTCTGATCAAGAACATATATCCTGTAGACTTTGGATTTTTTACTATAACCAACAAATATCCCTTTCTTTCCTCATGGCTCTAGTTTGGATCTTTTCTCCTTAGGAATGTGGATGTACACTGGACAACCAAATATTCTTAAGTGACTTAAGTTAGGCTTATCTCCTGTGAATGCTTCTTCAAGAGTTATATTATCAAGAATAGAGTGAGGATATCCATTTTGTATATAAACAATGATGTTAGAGGCTTCAACCCAAAATGCGGTGTGAAGGTTTTGATCATGCATCATAGCCTTGGATGCATCATAGGTTTTGATCATGCTTCATAGCCTTTTTTATGTTTTAGTTCTTAGGCCAGGTTAGAACCTTTCCATCCAAGAAGGTGATTTGATACCCTTTGTCTTCAAGGGCTAAGATAGAAACCATATTTGTTTTGATCCCTGGTACAAATAGTACTCCTGTTAGTTGAAGAGAAATTCTAGATTTTAGATGAACTATATAGGTCCCGATTCCTTTCACAGGGTATGTGGAGTTATCTCCTATGGTAACTTCCTCATTTGAGTTTTCTTTAAAACTATCTAGTTGTTCTATGAATCTTGTTATATGACGGGATGCTCCACTGTCAATGACTCAAGTATTCCTACTAGCTGTTAATTCACTTGATAAAGCTAAGAAGAATATCATTTTCTCTATATCTTTGTCTTTACTGATTTCAGCTAATGAGGCTTGATTCTTGAGTCTTTTTTGGCACTTCACGACAAGGTGTCCATATTGGTCACATGTATAGCATTTAACCTTAGACATGTCCTTCCTTCTTTTGAATGCATGCTTGTTGTTGTCTGTTCCCCTTTTCTATTTGAAGTTTCCTTTCTTCCCTTTCTTGTGAGAATTTGTGTTTAGTACTTGAATCTCTCCATTGGTGTTGTTTAGCCCAATACCTCTAGTTGTTAGTCTAGACTCTTCCTGAATGTAGTCAATTTTTAGTTGATCAAACTTTGGAAGTTTGGATTGTGCGCTTATCCCTTGAATAAAAGCTTCCCAAGATGTAGGAAGTTCGTTGAGTGCCAACATTGTTAATTCTTTGTCATCAATTATATGTCCAATGTAGATAATTGATCCCTTAACTCACTTATTCTTATGAAATAAGATGTAATGGGTTGACCCTTGTTCATTTTTACATGATGTAATCATTGTTTTTGTGAGAGAGCTTGGTTGGTGTTGTTAATCTCATACATGTCTCCTAGGAAGGTAAACATGGCATGTGTAGTGTCCAACTTTGATATAGCAGGAACTATATGATCTTTTACTGCTTCTACTATGACCTTCATGGCTTTGTTGTTGCTCCTTTTCCATTAGATTTTATCATCTTCATCATCTAGTACAGATATGGTATTTTCCACAAAAGTATCTAATTCTTGTTCTCTAAGTGTCATCATTAATCTGAGTTTCCATGAGACAAAATTTGTGGCACCCTCGAGTCTGTCTTCAAATTCAACGTGGCTCTGATACCATGTTAAGGAAATGAGATTTGATTATAATACATTACTTTATTTGATGTATGGACTCCTTGATTCTATACGGATTTAGATTTACTCTAGTATGAAGAAGTTAGTTTGATTTGAAATAATGAAGGATTGAAACACTTGTAAAAGAGAGATGACTGCACTTGTAGTGGCACTAGTTTTTGTACGATCTATGTCCATTCGCTAATAACCATGATGGTATACCACCGATAACAACGATAATGTAACATTAGCAATGTTTGATTTAATTGCAGTGATTTTTATTTTAATCCGACACAAGCTATAACATTAACACTCCCTCTTAGCTAGAGAGGATTGTGGTATGATCCATCTCAATATTATAATGTAAAAATAAAGGATAGCAATATCTATTGATTATTTAAATGTTACCTTACATTATCATTAAAGTGTGGTACATTTAAGAATATCAACAATAGGATATTCACCATACTTATATCTTCCTTGACATGTGCACTAGCATCAAGTCTCATGATGTCCATCAAGGAGGATATCTGCACATGATGTCTCCATTGATACTAAATCTCATAGTATCCTTCATGCCATATCTTAGTAACTCGGATATGTACACTATCATGATCTCCATAGACATTATTAATATATAATATCCATCATCCATTGATACTAAATCTCATAGTATCCATCATGCCATATTTTAGTGACTTGGATATGTACACTATCATGATCTCCATAGACATTATTAATATATAATATCCATCATGACAACAGGTTAAACTATTTATAAGATCGTCATCTTACAATAGTAACCATAATCATGTAGTAACTCACATGATTAGACAACATAGATATCTTTTAACATTAAGACATTATTAATACTCAACCTTAGAAAATACAATTACATTTTTACCATACCAAGCTTACCTCTGAAGTGATTCACTTTTAATTTGGAGGGAGGGTTGGTTAATATTTCTATAGTTTGTTACATTTGGCCAAACTTGACCTAAAATCAAAATTGCGTTTTTTTATAAATGGTGATTAAGAACCATGGACACCTAAATCAATATGAGAAAAAAACCTATAGCATTTTACTAAGTCAATATCTCTAAATGATTGGCAATATAAAAAAATCTACAAAAGATAATAAACTATCCTTCAAATGCTAAAGCTTTATATTAAAAAAATGTATATAATTGTAAAGATAGTAAAATTATATTTTATATTTTGCATTTGCAAGATACACTAGAAATTGACCAGTCATCTAGAAGATGAACAAGACATTCATTTTCATATTGATAAATATAAACATTTTAGATATATGTTTAAGCTTTGTCTAATTCCTAGTCATTCCATTTGAAAATTTGTAGATATAAGATTGTTGACAGGAAAAAATCATGGAGCAAAATGGCATTGATGCGTTTATTTATATTTGCTCTCTTTCAACAAGTAACAGGAATATAGAAGAATGACAGCTGCATACAGAAGAATGACAACTATCACTGCTGCTTAGCTCTAAACAAATGTATTAACAGCTGCTGCGCAATGCCAGCACAAGATGGAGAACAGAACCTCCCTCTAAACCATAATCTTTGACCGTTTTTTCATCGTTCAGTTGTTTTCCCCCATAGATGAGCCTGCAGGACAACATTAATCATGGAAATCAGGAATACTATTTTGTTGTTTCAACACCTTGCCACATGTAGTTGGCCGATATTTGCATGTGCATATATATGCTTTACCTCTTTCCATTCTCTAAATACAGGAAGCTGCAATTATCAGGATGGATAACTCTTTTATGATTTTGAGGTTGGATAAGCGTTATATTTGTGGAATTGTGAATTTTTCTTGTTGAAAAAAAAAAAATATAGGGAAAAAGGATGGTCCAACAAAAATTATTGGAACAATTAGGTTTCAAACAACCTTAAGAATACCACCGATCTTTATCCCAACACATCAAAGAAAGCCACAAACTAGGGTTGCAATAAAACCTAATACTTATTTTTGCTGTAGGGGTGGGATTCCTGTAGAATTTTGAAAAAGAAATCACAATTCTTAATAAAAAACAAAGTGACTTGTTTTTTTGGAATTGCACACGCCAATATCTTTTATTCAAGCTTAATTAAAAAATTACATAGAGGCTGTATATATAAAGAATTTGCAGTCTAGAAGAATTAATAATAACTACAGTTCTAAATATATTCCTAACATTGCATGGAAAGCTACTAAGGCTCTCAAACTAAAAAAAGCAAACTCCTCCCTAAATTAAGAATACAATAAGTGCATGCACACCATGCTTTATTTACTAAAAAACAAACTCATGCAAAAAGCAAAACTAAAAATAGTCCTAAGGATTAATGCATGTTGGAGTACATGCTTTATTTGCATGAATAAACAAAAAACTATTAACTAAACTAATCTAGCTGCATGCTAGAGCAACATCAGTTATCAACATACTCCCCCTTGATGCTGAGAGGGCTGACAATCTTATCTCGTAGTGCTATAAACTGAGCTTTCACAATCGCTTTGGTGAATATATCTGCTAGCTGATCTTGGGTGTTGATGTGCTTCAATTTGACATCCTTCTTCTGCACCAAATCTCGTATGAAGTGATATTTCAAATCAAAATGCTTTGTTCTGCTATGATGAACCGGATTCTTGGCTAACTTGATGGCACTCACATTGTCACAATAAATTACTGTAGGCTGAGGTTTGGTGAACATAACAACAATTTGGCAAATATGGCTTATGAGGATTCAAGTTGGTTATGGCATCTTAGGTATGGGCATTTAAATTTTCATAGTTTGAAGTTTCTAACCTCACATGCATTAGTTTCTGATTTGCCCAAGGTTGAGGAACACAAGGAGGTTTGTGAAGGTTGTGCTAAAGGAAAGCATGCAAGAGAAAAGTTTCCAAAGGGCAATGCATGGAGGGCTCATCACCCACTTCAGCTTGTTCATTCAGATATATGTGGTCCTATGCAGACTAAGAGTTTGAGTAAGTCATCATATTTCATCACTTTTATTGATGATTACTCACGAAATTGTTGGGTATATTTTTTGAAGGCCAAAGATGAAGCCTTGGATACATTCAAGAAGTTTAAAGCCCTTGTGGAAAATGAGAAAGGGTGCAAGATCAAATGTTTAAGGACTGATCATGGAGGAGAGTTTTGCTCATAGGCTTTCCAAAGTTATTGTGATTTTAATGGCATCAAGAGGCAACTTACTACTGCATACACACCTCAACAAAATGGGGTAGCTGAAAGAAATAATCGTACTGTGGTTGAAATGGCAAGGTACATGATTGGGGGAACATATATATATGGTTATACATAGGATATAGAATAATCCACCCAACAGCCGAAATGTGAAGATGAGGGATGGCATTCGATTTATTGTGCCCGGATATTACAAAATAATTTGTAAAAGTATTCTAAATTTAAGGTTTTTAAATAATTGTAAGGTGAAATTTGTATGTGCATGTCATTTCTCATTTAATTTTGTTGTTTATTTTGACAAGATGGTTTTCACATATTAAAAATTACAAACTCTCATCCCTTACTCTATACTATTCATCTATCTATAATATTTATTTCTATACATTTATTCATTGTTATTTGGCTTATTAAATCATATTCTAAGATTAAGTTGTGCTCATGGGGGCAATGGCAGGTATGTCATAGCCAATTTCAAATTTAGTTAACTTTCACTTTTACCCTTTTTGGTGAAGTAAACATAAATTTGCAGAATGTCCTATCATGTCCTTGCATTTAAAGGAATTCAATGCATTTATTTGAATAATCTTCACATTTCAAGCATCGTTGATTGTTGATTATTATTTACATTCACGCTCTTTAATAGGCACATAAAAATTATTTTAGTTCTACACAAGCATCATAGGAGCATATTCATGATTAGAGATTGATGTTTTCAATTATTTGTGCATATTGACCTAGGAGAACATATCCCCTTGGGGTAGATCAACAACCCTATAGAATATTTATAAATATGGACAATTCATATAGATTAAGAATCATGGAAGAAGTCAAGTCACCATATGCAAAGTAAAGAAAATTGGTCTACATATTACATAGTACAAGTTTGAATGTGCAAGATGGATCCATAATCTTGGATTTGTCCCTCAACCCCAAACTTGTCCCTACATAAATTTTCAATAAATATTTTGATTCGAAGGTAAATATCATATTTTCAAATTTATTATTTTAGATCCCAATATATGTCTATGTATTCATTTATTAGAGCTAAGTACACTTATTTCCTATTCTCTTTTATTGATTAATTGTCAAATTATAAATCCTAGATAGTAGAATCATTTATTACTTTTGGTCAATTATGTTTATGCCTATTCATTTATTTGGATTTTGCTAAACTAAACCAAAGAAAATATTATTTTCCTTTACATTTTCAAAACTCAATTGATCCTACCCAACCTTATCTTACCTTTGTTATTTCTAAATAATATTTCCAAATCTAATATATCTCTAATTTTTGTTCATATTTAGATTTTTCTAGGTTTTTATTTTTATATGTTTATATCTTTCACTTAGGGTTTTTTAATGCATAATGACTTATCCTTTATATTCAACCATTATGACACTTGTTGGGCTTTTCTCCCTAGCTAATTTGTATTTATTTATTTTAGATTTCAACATGTTCACTCTCATGTCATATGATACATTTATCATTTATATAAAAATTTCATTATATACTATGGTTGTGAGTGTCTTCTGTATACAAAATTTATTCCACCATATTTCATCTCTTCCATCCTTCATTGAGTTCATTGGTATCTATTCTATACTATTAGAGATGCTTAGTTACTTTATTCACACATTTCACGGTGATCATATGCCTTGTAACAATGATGAGCATATAGTAAATAAGTATTAATAATGTGATTCACCTAGGCATGACACTAGCATGCTAAGTAATGATACATATATTGAAGATGTCATGATAATGTTGTTTAACGAAATCAATGCGATTCATAGGCATGATGGTTTCATGCATAATTATTATTCTTCTACAACTCGTGTTGATTTTATAGACACATATCCTTCGCATCACCTTCATTCACGTGATGATAAATTGTACCTTGATAATCTTTATTTGATTCTCATGTTGATTGTATTGATATTCTATTATATCATCCTTTAATGCATGATGTGTTGGATATTGTTGAGGAGTTTTCTAGAATGATGTGTTGTCATTGATGTGAACATATTCCTAGATGTTCTAGTGTTGTAGTCAAATTGAGTTAGTTGGTTTAGTCAATGTGTTGTAGATGAGTTGTTGCAGATTAAAGGGTTTTGAGATAAATATCTCTAGTTGATTTTTTGATAGTTTCGTATATCCTCATGGTGATTTGATCGAGTTATGAGATCCAATATTGAGGTTGGTTTTTTTTGTTGTTTAGTGTTGATCAGTGTTCTAGATTTTTCTTTGCATTGCTCCGCATTGTAACATCTTGGTTTGCAGATTTGGTAGTGTTTGGAACGTTCATATTATTGGCCATTTGGAGGAATTGATTATGTGTTGCATTGATGTTTTTCCATTGATGCCAACACTAGCTGTTTGGATGCTTTATCGACACCCTTCTGGTCTCGGTAAGTTGAGTGGTTTTTGGTTGATTTGAATCTGTCATGATCCGGTAGACTCTGGTATAGTTTGGCTATGGAACTAGTAAGTTGGTTTTGGTCTGATGATCAGATGTTATCTTATTTCCTTAGAAGCTTGGTTTTTGATTTCGATGAGGGTTTCACCGATAGAGATTTTGATGAAGATCGTTGATGAATTTCATAAGTGGTGCTGGTGCATCCTTCAGTATGGTTTCTGGATTCTATTGGTGATTATGTTTGAGACTTGGCGAATGGAGATCATTGTTGTAGCATGTGGACCTATACTAGGTTCCAGTTGGTCTAGGTTTTGGACCCGTTTAAAGAAGTGTGTGGATTGGACCTCTCGATACATTTCCAAGATGTCCTATGTATTTGATATTATTGGTTTAGTCTTAGGGTGACATGTTTTGTAATTATAGCTGACCTGATTGCTTATGGTCGAGTGTTTGTATATATATATGTTGTAAGATCTCGTTATAGATCATCATCAAATGAGATTATCTTAATGGAAAGGGATGTAATGTGCGAATAATGTAATATCATTCAAGAAGAGGATTTGGTCGATCATTTGAGATTGAATTGAGTTTATGTAAGAGGATTTAGTCCTTCGATATTGAGCTTAACCATAACTATAGGTGATGCTATCTTTTGCAATTCCATAGTTCTCTGGATTGTAGTCTGCATTTCTATGTAGTCAGTGAGACTCCTTTTATGATGAGGAGTGTGCTCTAGGATCCTGGCCTTACTACAAGTACACGCCCCTCAATTGTAATTCACATACTTACTGCAGAAGTATTATCTCACCGTGGGTAGTCTTGCAACCGTGGTTTTTCCCTTTACTAGGTTTTCTACGTATAAATTTTGGTGTCTTGTGGATGTTATTTATTCTATGATTATTGTTTATACTTAATTGGTTTAAATTCTATTTTGGTATTTGGTTTAAGAATTTCCAGTATTAATGTTTTCGGTTCTAGTATTAAAGTTTCATTTGCTAATGGTTCTGGTAATTCGTGACAACTAATTCACCCCCCCATCCTCAGTTGTCTTTCGGTTATTTGAACTATCTAACAATTGGTATCAGAGTTTTGGTCCTCTTTGTAGAAAGCTTAACCTCTTGAGGAAGATCCTATGGTGTCTAACCATTCAATTTCATCCAATTCATTTCGAGCTATCTTTCGAAGAGAGATTCCTAGCCTTGATAGAACAAATTACACAGTATGGAAGATTCAGATGGAGACTTATCTTATATGTCTTGGTAAGCAGATTTGAGAGATCACATAGAATGGTGTCACACCTCATAATCTGACATTTTGAAATCCTCCTCCAGAAAACCTGGATAAGGAGCTTGAGAATGATTGTAGAGAAAGAGATGTCCTCTTGTGTGCACTTTCTGATCAACAAATAATGAGATTAACTGATAAATCATCTGGAAAGACTATATGGGATAAGTTGGAGACTCTTAATAAAGGTGACCTTATAGTGAGGATTGCTAAACTTGATGGTTACCAGTGAGATATGAAAACCTTAATATGGAAGAAGATGAAAAGATTACTGCATTCATGGAAAGGGTAAATGAGATTTTTATGTGAATTCAATGTTGTGGTGGAACTCTGAGTGAAGATAAAATTATTTTTAAAGTTTTAAGAGCCCTACCATGGGCTTCCAAGATGAAGTCTACTGTTATTAATGAGTTGAGAACAATGGCTAACATATCTGTCAACAAAGATACCTTGGTTGGGAAATTATCTGCTTTTGAGCTTGAAGAATTTGGACCTTCTGGAGCTGTGAAGACTGAACCTCCATCGTATGCATCTACATCTACAATCGGTAAGAAAGATTGAAAATTTTTATATGCAAAGGAATTGGAAGATATGAAGAGAGAATATGATGAGTTTGTGAAACTTGAAGCACTATTTGCTAGAAGAGTACCTAGAGGACTGGTAGGAAGTAAGTATGAAGGAATAGCACCTTTTAAATGTTTTGCATGTAATAAGATTGGTCTTTTTGCATCTAGATGTCTTGAAAGGAATTCAAGATTTGAAGAAAGAGTTTTAAAATATCATCTAAGCCTAACAATGGATATTAGAACAAGTATAAGCATAGGAAAAATAGAGACAAATATGCTACATAGCGGATGAGGAAGACATTACAGATTTTGATGATGAACCGACAGAAGAATCTGCTAGTGGTCTCGACAATGAGAAGGAATGGGGATTCCTGGCCATCAAGGAAGATGTTCTGACACTAGAAGAGAAAGTTCCCGAAGAGAAGGCACTTGCTACTAAAATTGAGGACAAAGATGAATGGGTAATTGACAGCGGTGTTTCAAATCATTTGACTGGAGATAAAGGGAAGTTTCTAACTTTGCAAGAATTTGATGGTGGTCTAGTCAGATTTGGAGATGACAAAGCATGTATGATCAAAGGAAAAGGGACTATATCATTGGATGGTAAGAGAAATACTGACAAGTGTTTATTATGTTGAAGGTTTAAGGCATAATATTTTGAGTGTAGGACAAATAGTGGATAAGGGATTTCAATTGTAGTTCAGGGATGGAAAATGCAAAATCATTAATAGATCTGGTTTGGAGATTACAACCAGTACACAGACTAAAGGTAATATATTTCATTTGAACTCCGGTGAGAAGATTTGTTTGATTACACAGATTGATGAGAGTTGGCTATGGTATAAAAGGCCGTGCCATGTGAGTTTTGATTGCATTGTGAAGATCAGCTCAACTAAGGCATTTAGAGATATACCTAGGATTATGAAGCTCTATAATTCGATATGTAAAGAATGTCAAATGGGGAAACATGCCAGAACCTCTTTTAGGAGTATACAAGATAAATCTAATGATATTATTGATCTTATTCATAATAATTTGTGCGGCCCTGCTACGTTTTCAAGGTGGGGTGAACTCACAATACTGGTTCTCACTTTTTGACTAGCTTTGACACTCAGTTGAATATTTTGAGAAAAAAGTTCACTTTCCAACACCTATAACTTTTAAACCGTTAAGAATTTGAAGATGATATAAACTAGTGCTTTTTAGCATCTTGTTTGTAGATTCTAAATATATTTTTTTCAAATTTGTTTGAATAAAATTTTATTGATTTTCCATCTCCCTCAAAAAGTAAGTTTTTTTGCTCAAATAACATTTTTTAAAAGTGATGTGTATCTAGAAACGTATACTTTTTTTTTCTATAAATGATAAAAACTTAATTCTTTTAAATTTTGGTTTGTAACATCAATACCTAGGGCATGCAGTTGGTTTGATCGTGATATGTTGAATATTTTTCTTTTTATTAAGTTTTGAAATTCAACTAATTGTAATTTAGATATAGGTGTATGTTTGAACACATATCTTGTTCTATATATATCAAAATTCAATTTTCTTTTTTTTTGGTTAGAAAGAAAACATCAATACCTAGTGCATAGATATTTTTCACAATTTTTTTGAGTTAGTTTACTATTTTTCTGAATGGATTGAACAGAGAAGTTCCTGTTCAGTGAAAAATCTACATTCATAAGAAATAAAATAAAAATATATTAATCAAATTAAATATATTAAAAGTTATACTATTTAGAAAACTTATAATAAGGACTCAATACTTAAAAAAAAAAACTTTTAAATGAATTAATTTCACCCCCCAAATTCTTATGTAAAATTGGTTTTTTATTAGCATTTGATAGATGCAAAGGAGACTCTATTGCAAGTATGATTTAGAAGTACAGAGGTTCTATCCAAGAAATTTTGATCTAAGAGCCTTTAATTTAACTCTCTTCAATTGGTTACTTCAAATGGGACCTCTTAAAGCTTAAATCATTATATTTTCTAAAAAATGTACGACTTCAGCAAAATTAGGGTGTACCAAAAAGTGGGAACCAGCTTTGTGAGTTCAGCTGGTGATAGATATTTCATGCTAATCATTGATGACTATTCTAGAATTATGTGGGCTACTTTTCTAAAGGAAAAATTTGAGGCATTTGAAAAGTTTAAAATAATTAAGGCTAAAGTGGAAACTGGGACACGATTAAAGATTAAATGTTTGAGGTTAAATCATGGTGGAGAAATCACATCTGGTGAGTTTAACAACTTTTGTGAGAAGTATTGTACAAGAAGATAATTTTTTGCTCCTGAAACACCTCAGAAGAATGGAGTTGTAAAAGGGAAGAACAAAACTATCTTGGATGTTGCTAGAATGATGATGATGAAAGCTAGTATATCTCATATCTACTGGAAAGAATTAGTGAGCACAACGATTTATATATTCAACATAGTACATATCAAAGGAAAAACCGGTAAGACACCTTATGAATTATGGTTGGGAAATACACCTATAGTTAAGTAGCTCAAAATGTTTGGTAGTAAATGCTATATCAGGAGAGATGATATAATTGCCAAATTTGATCCTAGATGTGATGAAGGTATATTTCTTGGTTATTCTAATGAAAGCAAAGCATGTAGATGTTATAACAATAGATTGCAGAGAATTTGGGAGAGTGCCAATGTCAAAGTAGATGAGCTGGACATAAGTCAAATCAAAGTTTATGAAAAGGAACTAGCAGTGGAAATGATCATATCTGAACTGGTAGCACCTTTACTAGAACAAAGAGATGAACAAGTTACTCTAGTAGTATCTGAAAATTTAACAGTAACAGAAGAACCAGGAAGAGGAACAAAGAGTCAGAGGATTCCTAGGTATGTGAGATTGAATCATTCAAAAGATCAGATCATTGGGGATAAGAATAATGAAGTAATAAAAAGAAGAAGATTGGAAATTTATGAGGTATGTTTAATTTCACAAGTTGAACTAGTATTAGTAATTGTGGCATATAAAGATGAATATTGGTTGAAAGCTATGGAAGAAGAATTGGACCAGATTGAGAAAAATAGCACATGGACTTTGGGTCCTTGGCCTAAAAATAAGAATGTTATTGGAACTAAATGAGTTTTTAGGAATAAATTGAATGAGGATGGTCAAGTTATAAGAAATAAGGCTAGATTGGTTTGTAAAGGATATTCTCAAAAGCAATGAATTAATTATGGAGAGAATTTTGCACCGGTAGCTAGGATTGAAGTTGTAAGATTATTTCTTGCCTATGTTGCTTATAAGAACTACAAGGTTTATCAGATGGATGTTAAGTGTGCACTTTTAAATGAGGATCTTGATAAGGAAGTTTATATTGAGCAATCTGATGTTTTTTCACTATCAGATGATACACACATGGTTTGAAAGTTAAGGAAAGCTTTATATGGATTGAAACAAGCACCTAGAGCTTGATATGCAAGGTTGGATAAATATCTTCTAAAGCTTGGTTTACTAAGGATAGTGCTAATAGAAATTTATATTATAAGATCACTGATGATGATATAATGATTATTGAAATATTTGTTGATGACATTATTTTTAGAGGTGAAGATAAGTTATGCATAGAATTTTTTAAGAATATGGAGAAATAATTTGAGATGTCTATGATTGGTGAGATGAAAATTTTTCTTAGGTTTTTCAGATTACTTAGACTGACAAAGGTATTTTTATCTATCAAACTAAGTATGCTAAGGATTTGCTGAAGAAATTGTGTATGGGATATTCTAAACCGGTAAGTACTCCTATTGTTACTAGTAAGAAATTGACAAGAAAAGATGTTTCTGCACCAGTAAATCCTACAAGATATAAATATATAGTTGGAAGTATACTTTATTTGACTCAGACTAGGCCTGAGATAATGATTGTTGTTTGTATTGTTTCACGATTTTAGAATGATCTTAGAGAAAATCACGAGAGTGCGGTGAAAAGGATTTTTTGATACTTGCAATGTACATATGAATGTGGTTTGTGGTACCCTAAGGATGATAACTTCACTTTATGTGCATATACAGATGTTGATTGGGTTGGAGATGTTGATGACTGGAAAATTACTTCCGGTGGAGCTTTCTTTCTTGGAAAGAAGTTCCTTTCATGGATCAACAAGAAACAATCATGTACTTCTTTATCTATTGTTGAAGCTGGGTATGTTGTTGGTGCTACTAACTATACATAGGTTTTTTCGATGAAGCAAATATTGAAGGATATAAAGGTGGATTGCGATACACCAGTAGTTATTCATTGTGATAACTCTACTACTATTGATATATCAAAGAGTCTGGTATTTCATTCTAAGAGAAAGCACATATCTATTAAGTATAACTTTTTGAAGGAAAAGGTGGAAGCAAATGAAGTTAGTCTGGTTTATCTGAACACTAAAGAGTAGATTGTAGATATTTTCACTAAACCTTTTCCCAAGGAATCATTTGAGTACCTGAGAGATAGATTGGGATTTTCTGCTCTTCCGGTAGAGACTTGATTGATGTGGTTTGACATCAGTGCATCAGTCCGGTATGCATTATCAGAGATACTATTCATTTCAGTACTGATGTGGGGATACTACTATTTTGGGGGAGTAGTCAGTTTTGTGATTTAGTGGTTTATGTTTTTTGCTTTGATATTTTTGTTAGATTTTTGGCATTGACATCAAAGGGGGAGAGATATTGATGTGAAAAAGGAAAAGAAAAGGGGAGAGATATTGATAGGGGGAGAGATTTAGAGCTTTATAGAGATATTATTCATAGGGGAGTTTGGTCTGTGTTTCAGAACCTCATTGCTATATCTTTGAGTGACAGATTGTTGAACGGTGTCTTCCATTGGGGAGACTTGTTTGGCATTTCTTGGTACTTAAATGTTTTTCACATCTAGTGTTGCAATAAATTCCAAAGGGGGAGATTGTTGTCTATTTGGAGGAATTGATTATGTGTTTCATTGATGTTTTGTCATTGATACCAACACTAGTTGTTTGGATGCTTTACCGGCACCCTTTTGGTCTCGGTAGGTTGAATGGTTTCTGGTTGGTTTGGATCCAACATGATCCAATAGCCTCTAGTATAGTTTGGTTATGGAATTGTCTTATTCATGATACTCATGCTCATATTCAGTAAGTTATTTTTGGTCTGGTGATCGGATGCTATCCCATTTGCTTGGAAGCTTAGCTTCTAGTTCTGACAAGGTTTTCACCGGTAGAGCTTTTGATGAATATCTTTGATGAATTGCATAAGTGGTGTTGGTGGAGTTTCTGGTGAAGTTTCAGGATGTTGATGGTAATCATGTTCTAGACTTGGTGGATGGAGATCACTATTGTAGCATCTGGACCTATACTGGGTCCCGGTTGATCTAGGTTATGGATCGACTTTAATGAAGTGTGTGGATTGGACCTCTCGATGTGTTTCCGGGATGTCTTATGTGTTGGATATTATTTTTTTGGTCTAAGACTGACATGTTTTGTAATTATTTTATTGGTTTATTATCTGGTGGCCGACCTGATTGTTTGTGGCCGAGGGTTTGTATATATAGATGTAAGATCTCATTGTAGATCATCATGGTTATGGGAAAGGGAAGTAATGTGCAAATAATTTAATATCATTCAGGAATAGGATTTGGTTGATCATTGGAGATCGAATTGGGTTTGTGTATGAGGATTTAGTCCTATGGAATTGAGCTTAGCCGAAACTATACTTAGGCATAGGAGATGCTATCTTTTGCAGTTCAACACTTCTCTGGATTGCAGTCTTGATTTCTCTATAGTCAATGAGACTCCTTTTGTGGTGAGTAGTGCGCTCTAGGCTTTTGGCCTTCCTAAAAGTGCATGCCCCTCAATTATAATTCACATACTTACCGCAAAAGTATTATTTGACTGTGGGTAGTCTTCCCACCGTGGTTTTTCTCTTTACTGGGTTTTTCACATACAAATCTTGGTGTCATGTGGATGACATTGATTCTATGATTATTGTTTATGCTTAATTGGTTATACTATTATTCTAGTATTAATATTTTGGGTTCCGATGTTAAATTTTTAATTGCTAATGGTTATGGTAATATGTGACAACTGATTCACCCCCCCTCTCTCAGTTGTCTTTCGGGTATTTGAATTGTTTAACAACAATAACATGATAAATCATAAGAAAATACACAATGAAGATATAATTGAAGATTTCCTATTGTATATTGATGGTCCTTATGGTCAAATCTATTATTGAATATGAATGTTTGCTCTTGAATTGAGAAGACGAGATAATGAGATGAACTAAGAATTATGTCTTATAGAGAGCTCTTAATGTACTTTATATTTTTTGCCAACTTACAATCATCGTATCCCAATTTCAGTACTAGATTTGTTCATGTTAAGGCCAACATATTATTCATATTCTTGAGTTATGGCGTAATTCTATTAGGAAAATGATGTCTCAACCTTTCATATATGTAAGGTTATTATTTTTAGTAAGTTTTGATTTGAGCATGGATTGGTCTTAATTTTTTCCCAATTGTTTGATTTAGATAGATAAGCATGATAGTAAATTTTGAGGGTCTTAGAGGCATTGAAACAACTCAAAAGTGTCCATAGTTGGGATATGAAATTAAAGCTTAATAAAGCATTCCATGATCTTTTTAGTTTTCTAAATGGTTTGTCAATTGGGCACATGGTTCAAAAGTTATGACCTTTGAAAGTTGGGTCTCCCAAAATAGGAAATATAAAAAATGTATTTGAGACGTAAATGAGTTTTAAAAGGGAGTTACACATGTTGGTGTATGTATTGACACATCATATATCATATCGTATTGGAGATATGATGGGTGCCACTCTTGTGTGGTTTTTAGCCCATGGTTTTGTAATACTGTTTGATGGTTTCATGTATTGAATCTCTTACATGTTAGGTATGTGAGATGGAGGTTCTGTGTAAGAGTTTACTAGTCAGTGATTTGTGTGTAGTATATTTTAATTTGTTGTTAATTTCTGAATAATATATTCAGTGGATTTTAGAGTGTGGTGTTTTTCTCCCCAAAGGGAAATTTCCCCACATAAATCACTATATTGTGGTATATAATCTATCTATGCTTATTTTTGTTAATTTTTTGTAACTATTGTAAAAATGTGCAATATTTTCGCATTACCCTCCTCTCAATATTAGTGTAGGAAGTTGTTCCACTACTTAACTTTCTTACTAGTTAGAGGCAAGAAATGGTCCTAAAATGATTAAGGGAATGGAAAACTAAAATGAGTTCTGAAGAGAGTGTGAAATTGGACTCATAATTAAAGGGGTATAATTTACAACATGTTCTACAAAGGTATACAACAACTTATCCCAACACCATCAAGTCAAAGTTCCTCATTAAGGATTATAATGCCATTAGACATTCAAGGATAATAAAATAAAGTAAAAATACAATGAACATGAGAATTAAATAAATATTTATCAAGATAGAAGTTAGCATATCTTGAAGGAAGGTGATGTGAAGGATATGTGTCCAAAGAATCAATGTGAGGTTTAGAGTAATAATAATTGTGTATGATATCAACATGGCTACATATGATGTGGATTTATTGAAATAATTTTATCTTGACATCTTCAATATATATATAATTACTAAGTATAATGGTTTCATGCAAAGGAGACTCACATTATAAACCCTTGCATACTATATGCTCATCACTATTACGAGGCATATGATAATCATGGAATGTGTGAACAAAGGAACTTAGAAGCTTCTCTAATAGAATAGGATAGGCTCACTAATTGACTCAATTGGCAATGAATGATGAAATAGGTGAAATATGATGGAGCAAAATATCCATAGAGAAGACACTCACATCCGTAGTATAAAATTATTTTTATATATCAATAATAAATGTATCATATGATATGAGAGATATGAACATGCCAAATGAAAATTAGTGAGGGAAAATTCTCTAATAATTGCCATAATGGTAGGATATAAAGGATAAATCGACATGCATTCTCGAACCCTAAGGGAAAGATATAAGCATATAAAAAATAAAAACCAAGACATACTAAATATGAATGAAAAATTAGAATTATATTAGACTTGGAAATATTTATCAGAAAACTTAAATGTAAGATAAGGTTGTGTAGGATCAATTGAGTTCTTCAAATGTAAATAACAAAAATATTTCTGAATTTTAGTCTAGGCAAATCCAAATAAAATGAGTAGGCATAAACATAGTTAACCCAAACTAATAAATGATGCTACTAGGCAGGGTTGATAATATAATAATTAATCAATAGAAGTGAATGTAAGATAAGTGTACATATCTCTAATAAATGAATACATAGATATATGTTAGGATCTAAAATTATAGATTTGGCATTGATAGTTACCTTAGAATAAAACATATTTGTTGAAAATATGTAGTGACATGTTTACGGATTAGGGAAAAATCGATCATTATGGATCGATGTTGTACTTTCAAATTTGTAGTATGTAATATGTAGACCACTTTTCTTCACTTTGCAACATGTGTCTTGTCTTTGTATATGGTTAATATATATGAGTTGTGAATATTTATAAATACCTTGAGGGGATGTTGTTATATCCCAAGGGGACATATTCTCCTTGGTCAATATGTACAAATAATTAAAAATGCCAATCTCCAATCATACACATGCTCTTATGATGCTTGTGTAGAACAAAAATAATTTTTGTTTGCATATTAAAAGAGTGTGAATGCAAATAATAATAAAATAATGCTTGAGATGTAGACATGATTCAAATGAATGTATTGAATTTCTTTAAATACAAGGACATGGTAGTACATTGTTCAAATTTGTGTTTAACTCATAAAAAAATTCAAGGTGAAAGTTAACTAAATTTGAGTTTGGCTAGGACAATTTTGTTATTTTGACAATGTCCCAATGACCACATATTTATCATAAAACATAAAAAAAGCTAAATAACAATGAATAACTCTATAAAAATATATATAATAAATAGATCAAAAGTATTAAAAATCAGATAATTTGGACCTAATAAAACTTTACTCATACCAACATTAGGCATTGGAAAATTGATTGTTAGGCATTGGAAAATTGATTGTTAAAGTTGTTGGTGATGAAGGAAGGTAGAATGCGAAGGAAGCAAATTCTCCAGTGATCCCCCCCTGCACTTTCCCAGCGGTTGGTGACTCTCCCTGGTGGTCCTACACATTCGTTTGATGACAGCAACCCATCTTGCAACCCACAGAATGTCTCCAAGTGGTGTTGTGGAGGAGGTTTCCCTCCTCCACGAGGTTTGAATTTCGCTTCCCTCTACATTTATTACTTTTCATTTAAGTTTTTATTTTCACTCGTGTTCTTCTACCTCTCTGTTTGTACTCCCCTTTAGCTCTTAAAGGAGCATGAATCTAATGGCACATTTATGGCTCCCCTAGGGCCGATCTAACTGCCCCTAACAATGACCTCCCTAACCCTATTCTAGCCATTAAACTTTCGTTTAGAGACGTTGTGGCTATGGCTTCTCAGAGAACTATGGATCATGGCAGATTTGTGGCTTCCTATGGTGACAAAGGAGGCCATAGTGAAGGTAAGGATCCTGATTCCGATCCTGCTACTATGCGCATTTCTCCTAATACCTCCATGATTAATGAAATCATGTTGGACAAAAATAGGCTTAAAGAGACTGTGATCTTCTTTTGTTTTATTGATATTGAAAAATGTCGCCCAAGGAAATTTATGGATGATTGGTTTCATAATTACTAGAATTTAAAGTTAGGCTTTAAAATTTCTTTCTGTCAACAAATTCAGAAAGGCTTGTTTGTTATCTATTTTGCTAATTATGAGATGCAATCTGAAGTTTTAAAAAAACAATACTGGGGGGTTGGGAAAAAATCCTTCCGTGCCCTTAGATGGACCCTTGAAGCTATTTGTGAAGGAGTCTTAGCACTTTCGTGCCCTAGGTGGGTTTTGCTCAAAAACATTCCACCCTTCCTCCGGAGATTTATCCTGCAGCTTATGGATCCCATTGGAAAGATTATCCGAATCGATGAGACCTCCCGACTCATCCCCCACCTTGATTCCCGTATCTTGATCTCGCTTAAGCCTGGTATAGACATCCCTAAAGTGTTAGACCTCAATATTGAGGGTGACATTTTTTCATGCCCTCTCGAAATACTTGGGGGTTTGAATGCTTGTTTCCTCTACAAAAGGGAAGGGCACCTCAGGAATAGCTGCCCTATCATCAGGAGAAACTCCAAAGCTAAGAGGAATGACTCGGCTCCTGTCATCCCCCCACCTCCCTCTGCTTCATCTGTCCCCCATGAAGCCCCTCTACTGGCCTCTGTTGCTAATAAGTTTAACTGCTCCCCCAACCACCTTGTCCCTTCCTCTGTGAACCTTGACCTCAACCCCCACTTTGGCAATTTTAACACTACCCCTCCTCCCCATTCCTCGATTGTCCAAGCCTTGGAGCATCTTGAATGTGAGCAGGATGAATTCCAAACGCTTATCCACAAATCAAAAAAATGTAGAAGGAAAAGTGTGCTAAAAGGCAACGTGCTCAAAACACCTGAGCTTAACAAGAATAAAAAGAATGACACCATCGTCGATCATGCTATGGTCACTCAATCATCGGTGAACAAATCTGGATCTATCTCTATGGTCAAAACCATCATTCAAGCCTTTGAAAATTTGGAACTGATTACTACTAATTCCATCACTATGGAAGGTTCAGCTAGACCTTCGAGTTGATCTCCTCTCCTAACGGTTGTGGAATCACGCTCAGAGTTCTCCTTGACCCCTTCCCTAGTGATGTAATCAATATTACTCAAAGATTGAACCCTATTTGTAATAGCCTTATTGAAATTGAACACGACTCTGACATTTATATTATTCCAACCACAAAGGAAGACCCTTCTCTGCTCTACTCACAAGTTCCTTACACACTGAACAAAGACCTCTCCCTTCCACATGCTGAAGCACAGATGGATCTTATGTGCGGAGAATATGGAGAAGACCCCCCTGAGGTTCTGGCCAAAAAGCTTGGATGACCAAGTGGATCCAAGAATAAGGGGCATCCTGCCACTAAGTAAGCCCTCCCCCCCCCCCCCCCTTTTTGTTGATTATGATGAAATACGTATCATGGAACGTTAGAGGTCTAGAAGCCCCAGACAGGAAATATATCATCAAACATTCTCTCAGATCGATTAAGAATATTGATTTTCTTATGCTGCAAGAGCTTAAAATTGCTAGTTTTAATCTTGAGATTTGTCTAGACTAAATTTGGAAAGATTCACTTAAAATCTGCTTAGATCACCCCAAAGGTAGAGGGGGCATTGGTCTTCTTACCAATAATAAATGGGCAAACACACCTTACCTTAAGTGATTTCTCCCCCTGTAATAGGGTTGTTTGGGCAACCTTCGCTCTTAATAATTTCTCCTTTGGGGTATGCGTTATGTACGCCCCTAATGACTATAAAGACAAGAATTTCTCTGAGACTATCTTGCTACTATCAATGACATTCCCTAGATTCTTGGTGGTGATTTCAATATGATTGAACATCAAGATGAAAAGTCCGGTGGTAACTCCTTTGAGTGGAAACCATTTGAAAAACCTCAATGGGATAGATTGATTCAACACAAGGACCTACTTGACCCACTGCTTGGTAACAAATACAACCATGGCAGTGTTTAGTACGCTTGGTGTAACTATCAGAAGGGAGCCAATAGAATCTACTCCAGGCTCGACTGCTTCTATATTAACAAGAATTACTTCACCCTTGTTCCTGATGAGCATGGTGCTTCGATTTCTGTCTGACCTGCTACTATCTCTGATCACTATCCTTTTGCTACCCTTATTAAGATCTCCAATTCCTCCCTTGCCCCTACTTGCTTGAGTAGGAAGTTCCTCCTCAAATCCTCCCTTCTTCAGGATCCAATGGTCCTCATAGCTATCTCCATGGTCAGATTCTTTAACTCAAATGATCATCGACTCCTTTCCCCCACTGCTAGATGGATTGATAACCTTTCTGCATGGCAGAAAATTCTCCAAACCTTTGGACAAAAGAAGGCTATCGATTCCAGACGCCTTGAGAACGCCCTTTCCTGCAATCTTTTTCATCTTGAGGCAAAACTGCAACTTTCTGCTGAGAACGAGGAGCTCCTTTCTCAGCTAACTAAAGCAAGGGATGCCCTAAGGTAGCACCAACAGGTTAAAATTAGAGCGGCCATGGTTAGAGCCCGCCATCACTGGCTTAAATTTGGCGATAAGGGTTCAAAATTCTTCTTCAACCTCCTGAAACATAAGAACGTTAGGGAGAGAGTGGATAGATTGGTTGTGGACAATAAAAAACTTGTGGATACCCTTGACATTGCTACTGCTTTTTTTTCATTTTTACAGAATCTTTTCACCTCTGAAGACTCTGTGGATGCGATGAGACTGAGACTCAAATGTAAAGAGATCATCCGTACTAGGATTTCCCATAATGAATCCCTTCTCCTAAAACAATGAATCTCCATTGGTGAGATTGAGAGAGCTATCCGCTCTCTCAGCGATGGTAAGTCCCCTGGCCTGGATGGCCTTCCTATTGAGTTATATAAAGCCAACATTGACTGGATCAGTAAAGAACTACTGGAACTCTTTAATGAGGCCATCACTAATGGATCTCTTGGTAGAGACATTAATCAGGGCATCATTAAGCTCATTCCTAAAGAGGGGGACAAATCTCTCATCAAGAATTGGAGACCTATCACTCTCCTCAATGTTTCCTACAAGATTCTCGCCAAAGTTCTTGCCTTCAGACTTGAGACTATCCTCCCCAGATTCATATGTTCTACTCAAATTGGCTTCATTAAGGGTGGGTATATTCTTGAAAACCTGATTACTAGCTAGGAGGCTATGGAATGGGCTAAAACCTCTAGGCAAAACTCTGCCATGTTCCTCCTTGATTATGAAAAGGCCTATGATAGAGTGGAATGGGACTTTATCCTCATGATGCTTGATGCCTTTGGCTTCCCTAAAGATCTTTGTGATATTGTTAAAGTTATCCTTAAGGGTGCATGTGCCCTTATTGAAGTTAATGGCTCACTCTCCTCCCCTATCATGCTCACCCGATCCATCCAGCAAGGCTGCCCCCTTGCCTCTGCTTTGTTTGTGATTGCTTCGGGTGCCCTTTTTTATCTGGTGAGGGATGACCAAATCTCCCGTAGCATAAACGCTTGAGACTCCCTGATGACACTGAACTCTTAAATATTCAATTTACTGATCATACCTCTCTCTTTCTTGATCTTTCCAAACATAACTTTGAAGCTGATAGTCAAAAAATAAGGCTCTTTTGTGACATCTCGGGAGCCCGGATCTCCCAGAATAAATCCATCCTACTTGGGTGGCAGGAAGAGCCTCTCGATTGGGCCTTGCACCTTGGCTACCAATGGGGTGGCCCTAACAAAATTGTTAGATACCTCGATATACCCTTCTCCCTATCTCCCTCCATCAGAGATATGTGGCTTTGGATTAGGGGAAAGATCAACAAAAAACTGAATAAGTAGAACAATAAATTCCTCATTCCTCTCCCTCGCTAGTCAGGTACAAGTCTGCAAAAAAACCTTTCCTCATAGACTATCTACTACTCCTCGGTCTGGATGTTTAGCAATTATCAGATCTTTGAAATACAAAAGGTTATCAGACGCTTCCTTTGGTCAGATGGAAAGGGGGGGAAAAAAAAACCATGCTATTAACTGGAAATGGTGCTCACTTGATAAGAAACTGGGTGGTCTCGGGCTTAAAGACCTCAGATTGCAAGGGATCTCCCTTGCTGCTAAGTGGATATTTCATGCGCTCGATGGCCAGGCACCCTGGAAGATCTTGATTAGGAACAATATTGAGAGGGTTGTTCCTAAGCATGCCAAATCCTAGAAATATCTCCCCTTCGCTGACATTGTTGCTAGCAAATTCCCTATCTCTATCCAAGGCTCCTCAGTGTTCAAATCCATATGGAAAGCTTGGGAACTTGTTAGGGGCTCCTTGACAAACACTGAATTTTTCTCCAAAGACCTTGTTCATGGTGAAAGATCTATATGGTGGAACCTACTTCACTATTCCAAACCTCTTGCTCTCACCAGGGGTTGCTCGGCTAGGCTTTGGGCCCAAAAAGGTATCACTTGCTTCATGGATATATTGAAGGAGGATCGTCTTATCTCCTGGGAGGAAATTAGTTGCATGTTCAACCTCCCCCACTCTCAAAAAATGACCTATAGACTTCTCCAGATGGCCTGTGCCGCTGTTGAACTTCCCAAGCCTTGTATGGTTGATTCCCATAGCTTCCTCACCTTTACCTGGCATGGTGGAACCCCTCTTCATAAAGTTAAAGCCCAAGATATCTACACTATCCTCAATTATGATGATTCTATAGTACACCACCTTAATCGCCTCTGGTACTATGACTTGGATGCCTCCTTTTGGCAATCTGCTCTTAACAGACTCTGGAAAGCTCTGGTTGCTCCAAAAATTAAGTGCTTTAATTGGCTGCTTTTACTTGATAGGCTGCCCTTGAGAAACTATAACGATACTGTTGATCTCTGCTCGATTTGTAATGTTCTTGACTCTTCCAAGCATATTTTCTTTGATTGTATTATTGCTAGAGATATTTGGTCTATCTTTGGTTTCTTAATTCCTTACATTGTTTCTATCATAGAGATTGTTATTGGCTTTATTCATAGCATTAAAAAGGATGCCAACCTTCTTTGGTCTATTTTATCTGCTAACATTCTTTGGTATATCTGGAAGATTAGGAATGAGGACAGGTATCAGGATCGAATAAGGACCGTTATTGAGGCTTTTAGAAGACTCACCTTTCATAACATTCTTGTGCAGGTCTTTGCTGTCATGGACGTCGAAAGAGACAAGGTTTTGCGGTTCCTACAAGATGGCTCTTCTACCATGTTTGTCTATGAGATGAGATGCGGGTATGAATGGATGCGGCATGCTAAGAACATCTCCCTATTTAAACAAGCCCTCAACAAGCTCACTAAAGAAATCAAGGACAATAGGGGTCCTTCCTATCACCGGATGGAAATGTTGATCCAATTACAGGAAAGAAAAAAAGTTGTTTGGATGGAAGGCCCGGCTGGCTGGACCACTTGGATGGAGGATCACAACTCCATCCTTCAGTAACTTCTGATATTTTGCTGCCCCTTTTTGTTGCTGGCTATATGCCCTTTGTATCCTGACTTCTTACTTAGTGTTTGTCTTTTTATGCTATGTACCTATAGCTGCTCGATCTGACAATCTGAACCTGCCAGGCTGAGGTTTCTCCTCCCTGATCTGATTGTAATATTTTGTTCTCTCTCCCCTCGATTTTAATATAAAATAATAAAATAAGATAATTTACATAAAATTATATCATTTGTCAATATATAAACCCTAGATTCTAAAAATAAACATAAATGAGAAACCACGTGGACATACAAACTATTTGAATATTTTTATAGATTATTTCCTAGTGATATGCGGGCACAATAAATCAAATGCCGATATCCGTCATCTGCACTTTATATCTTACATAGAACCTTTCACAAGCTTCTATTCAGTTGTCAGAATTAGTTTGGTTGGTTACTATCATGATAGTTCTTTTTCTTTCTTTTATATATATATATATATATAGTTCCTCTCATCATATCTGATGAACATATCTAATTGAGGAGGTTTAGAGAAAAAAAAGTAAAGATGCAGATATTCGTGAAGACCCTGACAGGAAAAACAATCACTCTCGAGGTCGAGAGCAGTGATACCATCGACAATGTCAAGGCAAAAATTCAAGTGAGTGTTATTCCTTGTACACATTTTATCCGATTAAGTTTTCTCGATTTCCTATCTCTTATCGAAGATGGGTTTTTAATTATAGTAGTGGATTTTGTATGTTGAGTGCTGTAATTGATTGTGATGTTCCAGGACAAGGAGGGTATCCCACCAGATCAGCAGCGGTTGATATTTGCTGGGAAACAGTTGGAAGATGGACGAACTCTTGCGGATTATAATATCCAGAAGGAATCAACGCTGCATCTGGTGTTGAGGTTAAGGGGAGGCCTTTCCATCAAGGTGAAAACCCTTACTGGAAAAGAGGTAGAGATCGATATCGAACCCACTGATACCATCGAGCGGATCAAAGAGTTGGTCGAGCAAAGGGAAGGAATACCGCCCCTACAGCAAAAGTAAGTAGTTATTCACGTTGTTTTTTAGATTTTATTGTACCCCTAGTTCGTGATTTGCTTTGATGTGTTGGGATAAAGATCTGTGGTATTCGTAGGGTTGTTTGAAACCTAATTGTTCCAATATTTTTGTTGAACCATCCTTTTTCCCTATATATATTTTATTTTTTTCAACAAGAAAGATTCATAATTCCACAAATATAACGCTTATCCAACCTCAAAATCATAAAAGAGTTACCCATCCTGATAATTGCAGCTTCCTGTACTGAGAGAATGGAAAGACCTAAGCCATATATATGCCTGTGTCAAGGTGTTGAAACAACAAAATCCTTTTACTGATTTCCATGATTAATATTGTCCTGCAGGCTCATCTATGGGGGAAAACAACTGAACGATGAAAAAACGGTCAAAGATTATGGTTTAGAGGGAGGTTCTGTTCTCCATCTTGTGCTGGCATTGCGCGGTGGCTGTTAATACATTTGTTTAGAGCTAAGCAGCAGTGATAGTTGTCATTCTTCTGTATGCAGCTGTCATTCTTCTATATTCCTGTTACTTGTTGAAAGAGAGCAAATATGAATAAAGGCATCTATGCCATTTTGCTCCATGTTTTTTTCCTGTCAACAATCTTATATCTACAAATTTTCCTTCCCGATGTTTGATTTCCATATCTGCTTGGCAATGAAGAGAAATTAATGAATATAAATATAAACATTCATTTTGTTCTTTATGATATTTTATTGAGATAGTACTGCATTATTCAAATTGGAGTTTGATTGTCATGTTTTATATGGTAGAATAAATATTTGCGTGAGCAAGCTGGCTGCTTGTCATGCTGTTGCAGTATGCATATATAACAAATGAAGTGGGATGTGTATATCAACTATCTCAATCTCCATTTACACATTGAAGTAAAATCCTGCTGAGCAGTATTGTAGTTATGTACAATATGCTGTAATGTACTAATAGTTCTGTGTCATATGCATACTTTTAAAAATAAATATGTCAATATTGTTAAATGGGTAGGGTACTTTCTGTTGTAAATTTCGAATAGTGTCGATATTAGGATAGAAAAAAGCTCTATATAGCCATCTCAATGTCACATTGAATTGGACGTATGGATCATATAATCTCATGCCCAAATGAACCTAGACAAGTAATTGTTCCACTGATTTTTGTTTTACCCATTGCAAGGGTCCTTTTTTTCTAAACTTTGTTTTTATTTTAGCTCAACACCATAAGTCCACACGGAGATTGCTTATCCATCCCCGAAACCATAAAAGAGGTATCCATTATCCTATAAACCATAGAGGAGGCATCCATCATCCTTAGTTTATAGGAGCTGTCCCCTTATTTTCTTCCTCATGCACATCCTCAACGATAGTAATGAAGTCAACAATTTTTAATTTTTTTGAGTTAATGTTGATGCATCCAAATGCCAAATTTGAAAGATGAAGGTAATTTGAGTTTGGAGCAACTTTTTTTTAATTCACAAGTACACAAAATTTACCACACAACAAACACCTCTTGAATTTTGTGATCAGATTTGTAACAAAGTATTCCCCTAAAGCACCAACAATAAACATAAAGATCTATTCACCTTAAAAGCTAAGAACCATTTAGAAGAGTTCATGAGTAGTCATTTGGATTGAAAAATGAAATTAAGAAAAGATTATTCACGTAATGACTACCTCAAATTGAACTCGTAGTTTCTTATTTTGAAGCACTCATCTTATGCTAGGACTGTTATTGCAAAATCTCCCAACAAGTGAGTTCTTAAACCAAATAGTCAATTTAGCAATAATAGAATTAAGGATAAGAAATTATATTAGCCTCTCCACCTTGGCTTGAGTATAGACAACAACTATGAACTATCATCAGTGAGAAACTCCTCACATGAAGTGGAAGAGTAGGGCTCATTTATAATAGTAAGAATAGGCACACACACCTCAATAGAAATATTGGAGCATTCACCCTTGCCAACACTTCTGACAACCACACGATAGTTATAAGTTTTCTACAAACTAGGACCACTTTAGTAGTTCAACTTGTAAGCCTTCATCACAATAAGACAATATTCCTTTGAAACCCTAGGAGCCTTAGAAAGAGTAGCAATAGGGGTCAAAGGGATAGTTACCCCTATCGACATTATACAATTTTATGGAGAAAAGTATAAATCATTTCTTGAGGACTTGCCAAAGGTCACTTGATTGAGAATTAGATAAGTTTGTCAATTTCACAAACTTTTTATGGACTCTACACATGCTCTTTCTCTTGTGTTTGCCTCTCCATGATCCTTTGCTCACGATTTCAAATTTGGTGGTAATAAATGTTAATGGGTTTAAAAGCCACAAATCTACACTATCACACCACAAGATCTTCCCCTAAAAATTTGATGTAAGGAATCTCAATTGTTAATGTGGTAGAGGGTTGATAGCTCTTAGGCATAAAGATTCACTATCACACCATAGGGTCTCCCTTTTTAAAAAAAAATATTTTTTAGTATAAAATGAAAAGATTTTTGGTTGATTTTAATAAAAAAGGACTAGGAGATTCAAAATTGACATTTTGTGTCATGTAACTCCAAAATTTATAACCCACACTAGCAAGAATTAGTAATTTTCCTTTAATAAATTATGTCTAGACTTTTTGGGTAATATAGTAAATTCATATTGATCATACCTTAACCTAAAGGTTCAACCTTATAAATATTGTCATCTTTGATGCAATTTTGATGTTTTACCTTGATCTCAAGTCAATATTTGAGAACATGACTGCACCTCTAAGTTGATAAAATAAGTCTTCTATTTAGGACAACAAATATTTGTTCTTAATAGTGATTTTATTAAGATTTCAATAATCAATACACATTCTTGGTGCACCCCAAGAATACACACTATATATTATTAGACACTTTCACTCAATTCCTTGAAGTAAACTTTTAATTAATGTAGGTCAACCAAATTTGTCTTTTTAGTTCTATATCATGAAATGCTTTAGAAAATACATCCTTGTTTTCTTATAAAGGTGGGTGATCATTATTGATGGACATTTTTTGTAGCTTCAAATCTACACATTTCAAAATATCTTTTAATTCACTCAATTTGTCTAGTTTAGATTATTGAAAACAATTTATTTCCAACATAACATAATAAATCCCAAGGTCATTGCCAAAATATTAATGAGATCTAGACCTCAAAAATTTAAAATAATTTTTTCAAGTAATAAATTTCTCAATTATAATTATAATATTAATATTTATTAAAAATATACATGATAAATCATAATGAATGAAATGTTTTTTCTTGGAAACTTGAATTACCAAAATACAATTATAAAATAGTATAGTATATTTAGAATTAGGTGTTGTACACCTTATATAATGTTTATAATGTTTAATTTATTATTATGTTTGTGGTGCACCTAACATGACCTAGAAGTATTTGAATCACTAGGAGTTAATATTCTTGGGGAACAATGCTATTGCTAATCATTTAACTATCAATGCTTTAGACTCTCATTATGTTGACTTCTCTCTTGAGGATGATGTCTTCTCTTGGGAGGAATTTGTGCCCCTCACTACTGTTGAAGCTTTTATTGATCCTTCTATTGTGGTCTCCTTTGTTGTTCTGCATTAGCCTCTTGTTGGTCTATTGAAACACTCTATTGACACTACTGATTGTAACCCTGCATGGTCCCTCCCAATTGATCTCTCTTTTGATGGTCCTAATGACAATATCGCCTGGACAATGGTTTCTCATAGGTGGAAGGGGAAGTATTCTCCCCTCCCCCGAATCCCCCTTTGTTTAGGTTTGGGTGTCTCTTCGCTTCCTTGATTGGGGTTTTGGGTATTTTCTAGTTTGAAGAGGTTTTATTTGCTTTGTTTGACCATGTGTTTTTTCACTACCTTCAGGCTATTGTTTTTCAGGCCAACATCCAGTATTTTGGTGCTATTTGTGTGATCTTGATATTATTTGGCTATGTTAAGGGTTAATGCCTTGGCTAACACCACTTGACTAATCAGAAACATTCTTGGGGCTACATTATATGTTGTATGTAACATTGTGAAATATTTAATGTCCATGAACTATCACATGGGTTCACTTGGGAGAGAGATGAAGTAGGCAAAGAAGCTTTTGAACAAGCTTTGGTGGCCCTCATGAGGCAATTGGATTGTAGACAAATGCATATGGAGATCATCCATGAGGAGGCCGATCTGATCACGGAGCGCACTTCCCATCCTCATAAGAAATAATTACTTGATGGCCAGGTGGAAGTATGGCAGGAAGGAGCTATGGGCTCGGTGGAATGGCTCCCACCTATGGGCAACAAAACTCACCAGATGCTGAAATCTTATTTCCTTAGTTGTTGACTAATATGTTATAATGTCAATTTTGTTTATAAATATGTACAATAGTTGTAATCCCTATTTTTATGGAGGTGCACGTTAATTGTGTATTTTGTATATGCACCTTCTATTGGTGCCCTGATGACTGCTGAACTCAGCCTTTTTGCTGAAGCTATGTAATGCTTTTTTAATATTTAATGTGGGATCTCACATTGAGAAAATAAATTTAATTTAGATATTGGATAAATATTAATAAAGTGATACAATTATGGGGTCACTTATTTTTTAATCTCATAATATTAGTCACATGGTCATATATAAGACCACTTGGTAGTTTTGTGTGAGCTTGTTCTTATAAAAATAAATATAAGGGTAGTTATCTAAGGTTGGCTAGTTGGTGTTTTGAATCATTTTTGAAAGAGTGCAAATGTGAAGCATAATATGGGATGTGTGTAGTCATGGTTGGACACATGGGGGATGCACTCAAGAGGTTTGATGTTTCAAAAGTGTTCATGGAGGCTTTGAATATATATTATAATTTTTACTTTAAATAATATATTTGAAGTGGATAATTTTTAAAGTTGAGTTTTTTCCTGTATGAGGGTTTTCCCTAGGTATATTTTATTGGCATTTGACTGAACTGAAAAATGATTGATTGGTGAATGTGATGAAGAGACTGAGATTTATGTTTGATGACTAAGTTTTGTGTTGTCATTAATGGAAAACATGTTTTTGTAGTCATCTAAGTCTTGGAATCCAACCAGTAAGGCTTAACCAGTACAAAAGATAGTTTAACAGAGAACCAGTAATTAGGACTTCAACTAGTAAACAGTGGATAGAGTTGAATTCTGACAACTGGTACAAGTGATTCATGAAGATTTAGATGATGCGATTTAAAAAAAATTATGGATATATGCATTTGGATCTATTTTAATGATCGCATTGGCAGATTCAACTAGATAAGTGAGATTTGATGAACACAACAGGCATTTTGATGAACAATTAACCAGTAGTAATAAACACACTTTAATCGGTAAACTAGTACAGGTATTGTCTTATTTTTTATTTCTTATGTTGGTGGCCGAAATAAGTAAGGTGTGTAATGTAAGAATGAATAGATTCATTGAACCTAGGAAATTGTTCCAAGGTTGCAGCTGACTAAGAGATATTTGCAAAAAAGTGTGATGAGGTATAAAGTTGGTGTGCATTTGTAAGAGTGAGAGATCATTAGAAAAGGATGCAAATTTGATTGTGCGGTGATTATTGAAGCTTTGTATTAATGTTTTGTTGAATTTTTGGGGATCTGAAGTATATCTTATCAGACACAGAGGTGTTACATGAAGATCATTTAAGTGTTGTTTTCCTAACAGTTTGCACCAATAAAATCCCCTAACCGAGTAGGTCCTAACATGGCTTAATTTGTAAATCCCCTAAAAGGGTAGCTCTATATAAGAGTCTTAAATCCTCTTGAGAGGTTGATCCTAATAGGTCAAAGCTCCTAATAGGGCTAATCATTTAAATTACTTAACTAGGTGACTCCTAACTGAGTCTTCTCCTAACAGGGCATATTTGTAAGACCTTAACCGGTAAAGATTTATATTCCACAGATAGTTAATCTTGTGGGTATTAACTCCCATCGTGGTTTTTCTCTTCTGGGTTTCCACGTATAAATATCTTGTATTATGTGTAATTTTTATTGGGCATTTGGTTATGTGGTGATATTTATCTTATGTTTGTTAAGTTTTAAGTTGTTTAAGTTGGTGATCAAATTGATATTGTTTATGCTTGCACTGATTCACCCTTGGTATGCTATAAGAATCAGAGGACCACTTGACATGGACAAATTGAGCTCAACTGAGTTGATGGAGATTTCCACTTCCATGCAATCTCAGGCCAAGAAAAAGAGTATTAAAGAACAACAGAAGGAGGCAGAAACAATAACGAGTATAGTTGAAATTTTGTCAAGTCTCCTACCAGAGATTGATATAGATAATTTTCTTACCCCTATTGATAAGATTGGACTCGTTGTTGATATCGAAGGTGGAAATATTGTAGAGAGCCTATAAATAATTTGAAGCTATCCTTGCAACACCAGAGATGAGCACAATTGACATTGTGGAGGAGCCTGTTGGATAGACAAAGACACATGTGGAGATAACCGACACTATTTTGGAGACATGGCATAATGATTTGAAACAATTACATTCTCATTTTAGTGATGCTTTTTTGAAGATTGCATTGTAAAGACAATTAAAATCTTAGATCTATATATACTGTGCAATTTTGAGGCAAATGTTGATGTAACATGTATTTATATTTCATTTATTTAGTTCTTTGTTTGGAATTGTTGTCAAAGGGGGACTAATAGTTGAAGAGTCTGTCAAAATTTTGTATGTAAAAGTAAAGGGGGAGTAGTAGTATAAGTCTTTTGTAAGTCTTTTATTTTTGTAATAGCATGAAATTTCTAAGGGGGAGTATATGTCATGAAGTCAATTTTTGTATTGCACACTTAGTTAACAAATTTTTTCTTAAGTGTAGCCATCAATGCCAAAGGGGGAGAATGTTGACATTTGACTGAACCAAAAAATGATTGATTGGTGAATGTGATGAAGAGATTGAGATTCATATTTGACGAGTAATTTATGTGTTGTCAGTGATGAAAATAATTTTTTTGTAGTCATCTATGTCTTGGAAGCCAACTGGTAATGCTTAACTGGTACATAAGATAATTTAATAGAGAATCGATAATTAGAACTTCAATGGGTAAACAATGAACAAAGTTTCATTTCGACAACCGGTACAAGTGATTCATGAAGAGTTGGATGATATGGTTTTAAAGAAATGACAGAGATAGGTATTTTGAGCTATATTCATAAATGCATTAGCATATTCAATTAGACAAGTGAGATTTCATGAACAGAGCAGGAATTTTGATGAACACTTAACAGGTAGTGATAAAGACACTTAAATTGGTAAAATGGTACAGGTTTTGTCTTATTTTTTATTTCTTATGCCAATGGCCAACATAAGTAAGGCATGTAATGTAAGAATGACTAGATTCATTGAACCTATGAATTTGTTCCAAGGTTGTAGCCGACTAAGAGATGTTTATAAAAAGTGTGACGAGGTATCAAATCGGTGTGTGTATGTAAGAGTGAAAGAGCATTAGAAAAGGATACAAATTTGATATGTGGAATTTTCATGTATAAATATATTGTGTTATGTGAAATTTGTTTTATTGGGTACTAGATTATGAGATGGGATTCCTCTTATGTTTGTTAATTTTTAATTTGTTTAAGTTGGTGATCAGATTTATATTGTTTATGCTTGCACTTATTCACCCCCTCTTAGTGCCTTATAAGTTCATCATATTTTATTTCATCTTTGATGTAATGTTGTCTATTCAATTGCATGTAAATTTTGAATACTTGTTTACATAGATCTCTCTTTTCGGTAATGTACAAATTTTCATTACATGGTTGCAAGTTTCCTTTTAGTTTGGTATTAAAAAATTGCATGGAAATAGTATAGATATGAAAATATATGAGAGTTTTTTAAAGGCATTTTAATACATATCTGAGTGTTTTGGATATTTTGTTATAATTGGTTGGCTATAGATTTATGGGTTTGAAAAATATTTAGTCAAAAGGGATCTTGAATGTACTTTCTTATTAGGATTTTGTCAATAAAGGTTTTCAGATAACACTCTGGGACAAAATAGACCTTACTATTGGATAGAGGCTGACCAAGAGATGAAATGATATAATATTTAATTCATTTCTAAAAAGGTTAAAGAAAGAAAATAATTGTTTCGTTCCTAGCCCAAGTTGTATTTTCCAAACCAAAGGTAGTCATTTGAAAAATAAATAAAAAAATATTTATGGTAGTTTTAAAATATTTGCTATTTGAAATAATGAAAAATAAATAAAAACTCTATATAAGGGTATAGATCAATATCAAAAAGTGGTAGGTACTATTCGTTTCTACCACCGTATTTAATCTACATCATTTTTCACCATAGGTCCTATCGGTCAATGGGTTTTGTGATTCCAACTCATAGTCTGATGGGGTCCCCTATCCCCCAAATACTATTCAACTTCTTAAAACAAAAAATATAAAATGTAAAGAATCACTAATTTAAATAAAATAAAAATAATTTTTTTATCAAAAAAATAGTAGTACTTAGCTATTAGTTTTCCATTGGTGCATAAACACTTCCAATTGTTCTACTTGGGGTTTAATTTTGTACACTCTATATAGGAAAATTGGCAATTTATTAAAATAGATATAACTTTCATCCAATTTTAATATTTTTAATATCTTATAGTCAATATAAATATCTCTTTGAGTACTATATAGCAGTACAAGTTTGGTTCCGTAATTTTATTATTCCAATTGGTTTCTGGGGTCTCAAATCCAAATGTTCTTGGGTACATAATCTTGAGTATACATAACCATTTTTAAAATCTCAAATAGGTGTTGAAGATAATAAGTAGTATTATTCATAACTTGATGTTGTTAGTTTCTTAGTTTGATGAGTAGAGATAGCCAAGAACTTGTTTGATCAATTGTAGGTGCCTAAGATTGAGGGTGTGATTGTGTGAGCATCCAGGTGAGTCAAGAAAAAAAAAATGAGGGCTTACTTTTTTTCTCATGACATTCATGGAAGTTCAACTGATTCTTAAATTTGGTACTAGATAGTAATTTTTTACAGGTGTTTTTGAGTTGGACTTTAATGGTGATAGATATACAGGTTGTCGTTGATGTTGAAGATATTATTGGACATGGATTTAGGAATATATTCTCATACGGGTGATGGTTGTTAGAAATTACACTTTTTAATTGGCATGACATAATCAAGTTTGTCTTGGTTTGGTGGTGATTTGGTTTGATGTTAGGAGGTTGTTTCTTATCTCTTGAATTCTTTATTGGTTCCTTCATTGTGGTGCTTGGATGGGGAGAGCTATTTGGAAAATCAGATCTAAGGTTGATTTGGTGTTTATATCATGTGGTCTATATGATTATTCTCTTAAATAATCTCATTTTATAGGCTACTAATTTGATGATAAGTTTTCATGTATCCGTATTTTGATATATGAATTATGTAGCTATGTGAGTAGGCATGTTGGTACACAACTAAAACAAAACATGAAGTCGGGACACAATACCATGTTGCCATCAATGACAACATAGTGAAACCAACCAATTGAGTGTCAATTAAAAACAATCTCCCCCTTTGGCATTGATGACAACGCTCATGTGAAAAATGGTCAAGGTTTCATCTGTCGGTTTCATCTTGCCTGCTCCCCCTGAGTTGAATATTCATTAATGCAAAATAATCCATACTCCATATCTCCCCCTAATGTATTAAAAATTTTCTATTATTTTTCACATCTATATCACTCCCCCTTTGACATCAATGCCATAAAAAAGTCTAAAAAGAATGTCAATGATTCAAAAATTTATACAATGAATATCCCAAAAATATCTTATCGAAGCTTAACATATTTTAAAATTTTCGGATAAGCCTTTCCCAATATCTCAAGATAAGTATCCCAACTAGTTTTTAAAGTACCTTAAATAGATACAAGTCCATTTAATATATGTTCAAAAGATTCTTTCTCATTTATCTCTATCGGTGTGGGCTTTCCCACCATATCCACACATTCTTTCTTATGTACACTGAGTGAATCCAACTAGGGACTCACTAAGCCTCTTAGAATTCTGGCTCTTCTTATAATTTTGTCTTTTTCCTTCTCAAGAGAAGAAATTTGGTTTTCCAAATTCAAAATTTGACCATCAATGGATGTAGTCAATGATGTCAATCTATCAAAAGAATTAGCTATATTTGTAATTTTCTCCTGAAGTTCTTTTATTTTCTTGTCCACATTGACTATAAGAATATCAATAATACAACAAATGCTATAAATATTTGTACTCTTCTTTATAGAATTATCTATCAGTTTTAGTTTTTCATCAATTTTCTTCTCAGATTGAATCAGCTAATCAAATGCAACTATCTTACCCTGAGAGAACCTCTCTAGTGCTTGCCGGTTTGAAATCTATTGTAAGGATTGAAAATCCTTTGAAACATGCTCAGTAATTATTTTAACTTTTCCAAATGGGCTCGCTTCATTGTCAATCTTGCATTCCGAGACTAGTTTGTGTAAAACAGTGATTGATCGATCAATAATCCCTTTATCCATAGATCCCTCCTTCATTAGTTTTTGTGTTACCATCATCATCAATTCAACAGGATTCATCTTTGTTATGTTTTTCTTTTCAACCTATGAGGTGTCAATTGATAACAATGATGGACCAACTACCGCTTCCCTGCCAGATTCCCCTTTCTTCTCATTTGATGATTTATCCTTTATAGCTTCCTCACTTACACCGGTGGCTTCGCCACTTGGTGGAGTCTCCGTAACTGCTGGTTTTTTCTGTAGGAATCATAAACTCAACCTGTACATTTGTATCCATAGGACTGATATCTCAATATAAGTATCTTGTACATAATCAGCCTTTTCACTCTTTGTATTAGCCAGTATCTTAATATTTTTCTATATACTAGAATCTACGGGGGGCTTGATTTCCAAGTTAGCTTAATATTTTTCAAAACTAAGGGTGAATTACCCATAATCCCCTTTCCTTTTCCTTCAATTGGGGTGTCTATAGTGTATGTATTTGATTATGATAAAGTAAAAAATCCCGTATTCTCTTCAAAGAACTTAACCCATGCCTTTTGAGTCCTTTATTATTTCATTTACCCTTCCTAGCATCAGACTAGTTATTATATGTTTTCAATTAATTTTGTTTTTTATCTTCCACCTCAAGTGTCCTTCCCATTTCCTCTAGGGCAATAGTAACACAAACAAAAAGTAACTCTTGAATTTTAATATGCTTATCTTCTTTCACAGTTGAGAGTCTTCTAGCATCTAACATATTATACAATTCAGTCGGTATTTGGTTTTCAATTTCTATTAAAGATTTCTTATAAATATCCAAATATAATAAGACTACTTCCTCTACCTCTCTTTTCTCATCATCCTCTAATTTTTCATAATAAAACTGTACATTCTTTAATATGCCATCCTTAGTGATTTCATCTATTAATTTTGCACAAGGTTTAGGTGGAACATTACCAGATTGAATAGCTATATCAGTTTCATTCTTCTCCTTTCTCTTTGTAGTACCAGATGCAGTTGAAGGTGTTGCCTTTGGTTCTTGCTTCTGTGTTATTATTTTGAGTGTAACCTTACTAACTAGTTTCCTTTTAGCTTCTACTTTTGTTTCCTCTATTTTCTTCCTAATAACCCTCTTGAATGCCAAGGGTGTGTCATCCTCAGATTCAAACTCTGTAGTAACAGATTCAATGTATACTTTTGGATTCTTCCTCTTCCCACCTTTCTCCGGGACAACATCAATTAATGCTTTGATGTCCAGTGAGACCTTCTCAGCAAATTTGCTTGCTTGTCCTTCCCGTTTCTCTCTCTTCTTTCAGTTGAACTCTGTTTCAACCTCACATGTTTTCTGTTGTGCAGTTCCATAGGGTATCTTTGCCTCATCAATAGGTGCATCAATCAACATTTTCTCATAAGCATCAAGAATCAATGAATCCACTTCATAGCCCATTTATTTAATCTAAACCTTCTAGGGCTTAGCATATGTTAGTTGAATATTTTTCTAGAATACGCTTAGGAACCCTTACCCTAGACTTTATAGATTTCTAGAATTCTTTTAAATATCCCTATACCTTATCATCTCTCTGACGTCCTAAACCAATAATTGAATAATTCAATTGTCTCCCTACCGGGATGTCAAATTTCCATTGTCTTTTACCAAAACTAGGTGTATCATTCACGAAAAACAACAATAAATAGACTATCAAGTTTTCATACTGAAAAGTTCCCTTCTTTTCTCCCTTAATGTTTTGTAGGTTTATTAATAACACATCTAACATCCAACCGCATAGATCCAATTTCATAATTTCTCTCATCATTTTGTATGCAACCAAAATGCATGAACTGGAAACAAAATTCTATCAATTTGACTGAGTTACCTTATACCTGATGATCATGCTATCGAATTTGACGTCCATGTCAGTAATAGTGCATACTCTCATAGATCTCCTGTCTGATGTCACACCGGTAATTTTGTTCATGAAATCATTTGAAACCTTCTTATCTAGATGTTTCCCAAGAGATGGTAAACTAGTAATTGCCCTGATGACTTCCTTGGTGATCTTGTTAGGTGTATCTAACTAGATAAATTCCCCATGTACTCTACTCAAAATATACCTAATCATCTCATCTTCAATGTGTTTGTATGCCAGTTTGATCTTTCCAAATTCTCCAATCAGCTCACTCATGTACATGCCCTTAATTTCTTATGTTCTTAAGTCCTCAATGTGACAACGTATGTATGTCCTAACATCTTCAACATACACAAATCCCTCTGGAACAGGAGAAAATGCTCCAACTGAATCTACCAGGGTAGCCACATCTGCATACCACTTGAAAATTAGCTTCGGGCGGTCCTTGATCTCTACTATAGTTGGGTTTACAACAAAGATAGGAATAGAAGATGATCCCACTTCCATGTTTAAAGATAAATACCTATTGATCATTTTTTATAAAAACCCTTAACAAATTCTTCCAATCATCAGTGAAATCACTCAAGTAGAAATCTAATTTCTCTTAAATGCCTTTGAGTGCTCTTAATTGCTCTTGATCACTCTGAAATTTATTTGAATGCAAGGTGATCAATAATGAAGTGAGTTAGACCTTTTAACCTCCATGAAAAACCCTAATCTTCCATTGACATAAATGACCGTCGTTTAAAGACATCCAATTTCGAATAGAATATATCCATGCCGGATAAACATCTCTAATGTTTGGAACATCTTCCAAAACCTCTTCCCGGGGTATATACAGCATCTTCATGAATTTTCCCTACCCCTAAGATATCTGCCTCAATTACTGGATGAGATATCTTCCGTTGCATAGGCAACCTCCTCTGTCGAATAAGTAACTAGGATATTTCTATCTGATGGTTATTATTTTGTTTTCCTAACCCATCTCTGAGTATGATCTTGCCAGATTTCACTAACCTTCTCTTTCCCTTTCTCATTTGATCCTCCATTACTAACCGGTAGATTTCTGCTTCTACAAAATTTTAGCTATATGTCCAACCTCATTACATGCATAACATGCAACACTGTTGCTTTGAATTGCCTTGCTAAAATTGGTTAAATTGCTTGACCTGCACTGATTAGCCATATTTCCAAACTTTCCACATGCATAACATTTGACATTCATTCTACAATCTTCTGTCTTATGACCATACTTATTGCATTTAGATCATTTACCTGGAGCAGAATCAAAGTTTTGATTTGCTCTGTTTTTACATTATCTAGCCATGTGACCAAATCTATTGCAAACAAAACATCTACCATTTAATTTAGAAGCATTAAATTGCCTTACCAGTGCCTTATGGTTTTGATCTTCATTAAGAGTTCCAAAACTCTTTCTTTGCTCAAATCCAAGTCCATTGGAATCTCCAATCTACCTTTGTCTCTTCAACAAATCATCTAGCTATGCTGAACTAATCTTG